>NC_064923.1:757474301-757778165 GCF_023897955.1 Schistocerca gregaria
ACCTATGTTCTATTGAAATGTAACATGTTCGAGTAGTATCGTCTAGGCACGCATTTTGTAGTTTTCAAGTATTTAATCTACATATCACAGAGTTCTCACACGCAATAGCATTCTGTCACACTCAGTCGTTGTCTTACAAAGCTATTCAGGATCAAAGATGATTTAGATATGTAGACTAACTGATAGATGAATAATATAAGAGCAAAATGAAAAGTGCAAAGAGAGTTGAGTCGGTGGTCTCCACATCAGATACAAGTGCCTTTACACAATCCGTAATTTCAAAAGTGATAAATGTTGATACGTATCGGACTATTCGTAGAACAATGAACACAGTAATGTACTTTTAAGATACCGCATTGAGAGCAAAATACTGCCTTCTTCCAAACCATCTTGAGTTGACAGGTTTGTACCTGTATCACGTCAGTGAAAGTAATGGCTGCTTACCGCATGTAGCGTTGTGTTATGTAGTCCGTGTTGTTATACGTGAAAGAAGGGGAGAGCGTAAAATCCGCTACAGCACATACGCAGTTCCTCCGCGGGAACACTAAAGGGCGGGAAGAGGAGAAGGGGGTATGTCGAATCCCCGTCCGACATATCATCGAACAATATCATGTTCCATCTCTCCATGTGACACTGGGGAGGATCTAATCTAGGATACTTGCTGAAAGGATAACGATCTGACCTTTAAAATATGACCATTCCTCCAATTGCTGCTAAAGTAATGGTGATGAAACTATCTACAGCCCTCCCCGAACCCAGAATTGAGACCATCGACTTCCGAGTCCAGCCCCAAAGCACAAGCGTACGCGTGGAGAAGCTGTGTGGCCCACCATTCGTGGCAGGATCCTCTAACTCCGTAGGACCAACAATTAGTCATCTTCCCAAAGGAGCAGATTGCTCACTCTGAAATAAGTCATGGCAGCGAAGTGGTGTCTACGTGACAGTCCGCTGTACGCAACTGGCGCAGAACGTGGATCGATGTGGAGACATGACAGGAAGGCGGAGGGAGTGTTGTTCTATTTGAACGTACAACTACCAGCAACGGAAATGAATTGACGCAGTTTGTTGGCACATCAACGTGAAGTGTGTATGATGATTGACGTACCTCTCGCAGAATTGCAACGCCGCTTAAGAACTAAGTTCGTAAAAGGATCGTAATCGACTGCATCTGGAGACAATTATCACGCCCGCTCAGTGACAGTTTCGAATGCGACGGGAATTGCTACCGCTACGGAATGCAGGTCCATCTAAACCAGTTTCCGAACGAACTTTTTGAAGGGAAGTGGATGCAATGGTCATTTGGAGTAAGGTACCTTCAAAAGTGCCATTTGTCACAACTACGAATAAGAAAGTACGTCTTCAGTGGACAAAGCGACATAGAAACTGAAGGTTGTTAGTGTGATACGACGAGTTGTGGTTTTGCGTTTAACCGACAGTGTGTAAAAGATGCATTTCAGGCCGGAGGTGGCACTGTGGTGTTAAGGAGTGTTTTCGGTACCTTTCCTTGGGTCCACTCAATTATGTTACGGTGAACATGATCCATGGTGTTCATTTCAACATTACTGGTGAACAAGTGTTTGAACCGTAAAATTACTACTGGTTCACCAAAAGTTATTAATCTCAATCAATACACAAAATGTGAAGTGGAAGTCGGTTTCGAGGAATAACTGGTGAAATTACACACAATTTTCAGAAACACTTTTTATTCAAATTTGGTGCAAGACTTTACGATATTTTTTTAAAAAAAACAACGATCATTTAACAAATAAGGCACAATTTGCGACAGGAAAGGACTTTTAAATTATTAAATTATTATAAAAAAACTTCACGCCAGTAAAAGGCAAGTACAGGCAATCAATTTAACGTATACAACGCGACGCTGTATAATATTTCAAGCTCAGTTAAATTACAGATGAATTTCACTCAATTCATTAAATCTAACTTGTCTGCAACATATAAAGCCAATCCTGTATACAGAAGTTCTCAAAATAGAAAAACCAAATCGCATGAGTCATGCACACGGGGGGAGGAGGGGGGGGGGACGCTCACAGTTAATAAGATTAACATTTCGAAAATACATAAAAATACAAGTTTTACAAATTTCTGCCAGTTAACTTACAGCAAACACACACGCTCGCCAGGTACGACTTGCGAACCTTTACAACATTCTCCTTTCAAGGCAACAATTTCTGCCGGCAATGAAACGGCGAAATTTTGCATGGAAAGTAAACACACTAATAACCAACCAACTACCTGTATAAAACACATAAACATTTAGAGTAAAAGCCTTAAAAGGTATTGCGTTGGGAAAACACGCAACAGTTTTTGCTGACTAGAAACAATATGAAGAAAATTCACCACGGCGTACATTATGAACCTGGTTTAATTATAGCCAAATATACATAAAAACAAATTTACGTAAGTTACAGCTTTCAGATGAGCAGGAATTCATTATGCATTGACTAGTTCTTACAACGAGGCAAAAGGAATTTTTCTTCTTTCTTAGAGTACCTTTTACCCGCGAGTCTAGTAATTCTAGTTATGGCAGGCGAGAGAATGGATCAGGTCTTAGTGCCCTTCATTTTAAACAGTACAGCCATTGGTGCCTTAGACTTTCACAGACATGGCAGAGGCTAACAGTCGAATAACCCGTAGGTAAGCTGGGAGGGGAAAGAGGCAATCCGAACCACAGATTTACTCTGTCTCCCCCGCCCCCCCTTTCGTCCTCAAAAGGGGACAAACGGACCACCCTTTCTAATTAATATGGCGAGAACCCCCCGCCCCCCCCCCCCAAAATACGGCTGGTATAATTAAGAAGAATAAGTAAATTGAGTTCAGTTAAACTTCATAAAATCTGTTAACAATCAATACTCAACTTCTGGTGCGTTGCGACTCCCATGGCTGAACCAACGCAGCACCTCCAAATGCTCTGCCGAGCGGCCCGCTGCCAGCCGTTTCAACGGACGCAGGAAGGCGCGCCGATCTTCAGAACCTCCTCGCCGGTCGACAGCTTACGGCCGAACTGCCCCTCGCGGACCCACGCTCAGAAAGGTTCCTTTCGCGACGAGCAGATAACGCCCCGTTCCACGTAGCCGCTGCTCGCGTCGCTTATGCTCATGCCGCGGTCTGCGTGCTGTCCCTCTAGCACCGGCAGAGAAGCCGCTTCTTGATGCCCAGACTGCCAACTTTCCACGAGAGCCCATAAAGCCACTTCTTAAACCTTCGCGAACGGCTCACTTTTCCCGTTCCAGCTAGAGGGAGACACCGAAGCCTTCAATTGCGACAACGGCGCAGAAAACGGAGGGGGACTGCTTCACGTTACGCGCTGCGGCGCGCTTTTCAAAGCTGACTTTAGTACGGCTCAGTGTTGTCCCTTCTTCTACGCCTTGATCGTGAGCACGCTTTGGACATTTCCTTCTTCCAAGATGATAGCAGCCGTCTCGACAGGGCTGCATGCGTACTTCCCTGATATGACGATCACTCAGACACCTGGTCATACCTGGACTGGTCCCATCCAATCTCAACCCCATAGAAGATGTCTGGGACTATTTGAAACAGTGGGTGTTACGTAACAATCAACGTCTCCTCAGTCTGGTAGCTCTACGGGTTCCGATGATCAATGAGTACCTTCATCTGGCTATGGGATGCGTGGAGAAGATTGTAAACTCCCTGCCTTGCCGAATTGCGGTCATTTTGAAAACTCGAAGCGGTGTTAGACGGTATTAGCGTGATGCCGCCTGGGGGGTGACTAGCTTTTTTGCTCTTTGCGCCCACCAGCTGTGGTCAGAGAGGGGCTAGACTGAACACCGGCGCCAGATGCGGCCAGTGCTACACGAGAGGCAGAAGAGCGCAGGCGCGTTACGAGCCCGCCTTGCCCAAGAGCGGCAGCGCGCGGGGATTACTGGCGACCGCGGCTCAGCGGCGACCTGGCAGGGGAGCGCGCCTCCAGAATGGCCGCCGCCCAAGGAGGCAGCGCCAGCGCCCGCAGACACCCGCTGTCCCTGTCTCCCTCCACAAAGGAGGGCACTCGCCACTGCAGTAAACACGTAGCGAGCCCTACTGTACATCACGTAGCATTCCGCCACACCAATCGACCTACAGTTTTCTAATACTCACATTCTACACTACTGGCCATTAAAATTGCTACACCAAGAAAAAATGCAGATGACAAGCGGATATTCATTGGACAAATATATTATACTAGAGCTGACATGTGATTACATTTTCACGCAATTTGGGTGCATAGATCCTGAGAAATCAGCACTCAGAACAACCATCTCTGGCCTTGATACGCCTGGGCATTGAGTCAAACAGAGCTTGGATGGCGTGTACAGGTACAGCTGCCCATGCAGCTTCAACACGACGCTAGAGTTCATCAACAGTAGTGACTGGCGTGTTGTGACGAGCCAGTTGCTCGGCCACCATTGACCAGACGTTTTCAAGTGGTGAGAGATCTGGAGAATGTGCTGTCCAGGGCAGCAGTCGAACATTTTCTGTATCCAGAAAGGGCCGTACAGGACCTGCAACATGCGGTCGTGCATTATCCTGCTGAAATGTAGGGTTTCGCAGGGATCGAATGAAGGGTGGAGCAACGGATCGCAACAACAACAAAAATGGCTCTGAGCACTATGGGACTTAACACCTGTGGTTATCAGTCCCCTATAACTTAGAACTACTTAAACATAACTAATCTAAGGACATCACACACATCCATGCCCTAGCCAGGATTCGAACCTGCGACCGTAGCGGTCGAGCGGCTCCAGACTGTAGCGCCTAGAACCGCACGGCCACACAGGCCGGCCGGATCGTAACGCATCTGAAATTAAAAGTGTCAATGCGAACAAGAGGTGACCGAGACGTGTAACCAATGGCTCCCATACCATCACGCCGGGTGATACGCCAGTATGGCGATGACGAATACACGCTTGCAATGTGCGTTTACCGCGATGTTTAGAAACACGGATGCGACCATCATGATGCTGTAGACAGAACGTGGATTCAAGCGAAAAAAATGACGTTTTGCTATGAGTGCACACAGGTTCGTCGTTGAGTACACCATCGCAGGCGCTCCTGTCTGTGATGCAGCGTCTAGGATAAACGCAGCCACGGTCCCCGAGCTGATAGTCCATGCTGATGCAAACGTCGTCGAACTGTTCGTGAAGATGGTCTTGCAAACTTCCCCATCTGTTGACTCAGGGATCAAGACGTGGCTGCACGATCCGTTACAGCCATGTGGATGAGATGCCTGTCATCTCGACTGCTAGAGATACGAGGCGGTTGGGATCCAGCTTGGCGTTCAGTATTACTCTCCTGAACCCACCAATTCCATATTCTGCTAACAGTCATTGGATCTCGACCAACGCGAGCATCAGTGTCGCGATACGACAAACCGCAATTGCGATAGTATACAATCCGACCTTTATCAAAGTCGGAAACGTGAAGGTACGCATTTCTCCTCCTTACACGAAGCATCACAACAACGTTTCACCAGGCAACGCCGGTCAACTGCTGTTTGTGTACGAGAAATCGATTGGAAACTTTCCTAATGTCAGCACGTTGTAAGTGTCGCCACCGGTGCCAACCTTGCGTGAATGCTCTGAAATGCTAATTATTTGCATATCACAGCATCTTCTTCTTGCCGGTTAAATTTCGCGTCTGTTGCACGTCATCTTCGTGGTGTAGCAATTTTAATGGCCAGTTGTGTACTTACGAATCTGTGCTTAGATCATTCAGTCGGTAAATGCCGGGATAAAATTCCAAAGGTTCACGGTTCGCACCTAATTCTGGCCTAGGGTTTTAAGCTGTGACTTAACGCTTTTCCCAGGCGTGTCACACTTTCTGATCAAAACTATCCGGACTACTATCACTCGACAGTATTAAGGCTTGCGTCCATCCTGCGCCTTTATGACCTCTTGAACTCTGTTCGGGACACATTCATAAACGCGTCTGAATGGCAGCGGAGGAATGGCCTCCCATTCTTCCCCAAGCGACGAAACCAGAGAATCCAGTGATTTTTGGTGCTGTGACCTATACTGAAGTCGACGTAGTAATTCATCCCAAAGTGTTCCAATGGCTTCAGGTCGAGACTCTGGACAGGCCAGCCTATTGGGACGGGGGTACAGTGATGGTATCGGCTGACAGCAGCTACTAACTTCTATGGCACAGTCTTGACACCATGCTTCACAGATGAGATAAGTGGTTTCAGCGTCACGACGGCAGGCGATATGTCGTCCAGTGTGTTGGGAAAGGTCTCTTGGGTGTGGTGGCTCATTTGTTCTTGGTATGCTGGGAACGTCTCGCTGGTGGTTAAACGGGTTGCAATGCCTTTGCTAGCGGCGTTGGCGCATCTCTCTGCGGACACTCTTTTCGTGAGAGAGTCCTCGGAGGGAAGAGAATCCTATCTTTGCTTTGAAGAATATATCTGAGCCCAGAGGGTAGACTGCTCTGATGATCCGAGCCCAGTGGTATTTTCTGTGGAGCGGAGCCTTAAGTAGGCCGAAGTTCCTTGCACACCTAGCAATGTCTCACATTCTTGAAATTTCCTGGCAGCTTAGAACTGTCTGCCAGACCGGGGCTTGAACTTGGGATCTCTGTTTTTCACGAACAAGTGCTCTGCCGAATGACCTACCCTAAAACGACTCACGAATCATCCTCACAGCTTTTGTTTTTCCAGGACGTTTCATAACAGTGCACTCTCCGCTGCAGAGTGAAAAAGTTCATTCTTCTGAGACTCTTGTTCAGTTTGACGATCATTTGCGCCGTTTTTGGCAGAGATCATGTGGTCGAGACTCACGCCAAGCCAAGGCTGACCGCGGCTCCATGTAGCGACAGGCTTAAAAAAGAGGCAGCCACGGTATGTAGTTCTCACGACAGCCTGCACGTCTCGGTGGTTCTTCTTCTTTATACTGTGAGCCGTGCGACCAGAATGGCTGCCAGGATACTTGAAGCACTGAACGACGTTGAACAAAACCGGGTCATATAGTCGACATCTTGGCAGTTGGAGCGTAGCTCTTCCAATTTCACTGGTGTGGCACTGATCTATATTAAGTTCCATAATCCACGACGCTGATACTTACAAACACCGGTGGCTATTCTCTGCGTATTTTGGGCGATGGAAGGCGTAGTAAGGAGCGCAGTCCGTAGCTGACTGCCAGGTCCTACAGCTGTCACCTAAGATTATCGAGATTATATCAGCGTGGAAGGGCGTGAACGGCGATCTTCAGGGTCTTTACGCCGAAGACAGGCATCTATAAAACGTTCCGTTCCCTAAACTCTGCTATTGCTGCTTTGCAGTGGGCGTCAGATGGCAGAGTAACTTTATAGCTCTGTCCTAGAAGGGCGGGAGGTGAACTTCACGTGTCCCACGAGAGTCTCCGGAAGCCTAAGTAGCTCAGCGTTGTCTAATGGCTGGAAGGCATAAGCAACCTCTGCCCGTTGCGTAGTCCTGGCGGCCTGTACAAAACCCTCACCTACTGGACGCTTACGGATCAGTCACGCAGCCCAATCTTGCACTTCCTCGTACGAATGAAACCAACGACCACGCATCTCTTTCTTCCGGTCACCAGAGCTGCGGTGAAAATTCCGGGCTGTACGGAGGATGTTGCAATGTTTCTCAATCAAATCGCTGAAGCGTAACCTTCGTCCGATTGCTAGGGTAGGAGTGAAGGTTATCGTGTGACCGGATGATCCCGTGCCACAGCACTCCTAGGCGTTTTTGGTTTATGACGTGTAGCAGTTTCTGCATTCCGATAGAAGACTGACAGCCCGATGGCAAACGGCACGTTCAGCAGTAGATTTTAGACATTACCTGCCGAAACTAATAACTGTTGAAGCTCCCTTAGTGAAGTATGTCCCTCTTCATCCGGGTAACACACTTATCGGTAACTCACAGCTTGCGCAGTGGTAAACTTTCGGTTTTGATGTGTAATATAAACAGTGCCGAAAGATTTTATCTTCACTTATGCAGTCACGTGAAATCGGCTGTATGTTCTTGTGCTAGTGTACTCAACGAGATGTATAAGGCGGAAGGTTTGTGCCACTCGCAAACTATGTCTGAAATGTAGCTCTGAGCGACGCCATAAGCTGTGGCAGCAAACAAAACATCCCCGGACTGTGCTGTGGCGCAGGCTCGCCGCAGCCGGCGGTCTCGTGGACGCTGGACGGGCACCCGCTGCGGCCGCCGCTGGCGCGCAGCTGGGAGGAGTCCGGCGTGCACACGCTGCTGCTGAGCGGCGCCGCGACGCCCCGCGACGCCGGCGTCTACCGCTGCCGCGCGCACAACGCCTGGGGCGTCGCCGAGTCGGCGGCGCGCGTCATGGTGGCGGAGGCGGCGCGCGGCGCGCGGCCGGCGCTCTTCATCACCCGGCCGGACTCCGACGTGAGCGCCGCCGTCGGCGAGGACGTCAGCGTCTCCTTCCGCGTCACCGGCGAGCCCAAGCCGCAAGGTGAGCCCCGCACTGCGGCTGCACTGTGCTGGCACTCTGCTCTCTGGCGCCCACACACGGTGCCATGTGGCGCTATTCACTGGCGTCTGCACACACTGTCATACTGCTGCTGCTGAATGGTACATACACGCACTGTGACGATGATGCTGATGACTGCTGAGTAAACACACCGTCTTGATATCGCTGTTGACGGGTCCCTAACACAATGTGGTGATGACACCTTTGAACAGCACCTGCACACAGTGTAATGATGATGCTACTCACTGGTGACTACACACACTGTGACATTGATGCTGTTGACTGGTGTCTGCACACAGTGTGGTGACGACACCGTTGAATGGTGCCTAGCACACTGTGATGATGACACCGCCAACTGGTGACTCCACGCAATGTGATGATGACAGAATCGATTGGTGCCTACACACACTGTGATGATCACTCTGTTGACTGGTGCTTACATACAATGTGATGATGACACTTTTGACTGGTGACTATACACAATGAGATGATGACTCTGTTGATGTGTTCTTCCACACAATGTGACGATGATTAGGTTAGATTAGATTTACTTTCATTCCAGTTGATCTGTAGTGAGGAGGTCCTCCAGGATGTAGAACGTGTCACGACAAATATTTACAACTGAAACCAATAAGCTAATGTACCTTACACAAGTCCCAAGTGGAACGATCGTCATTTTTTTTAATGAACACTATATGAAAGAATCATTTTACAAACACTCATTCACTAAGATCGCGCTAATGCACTAAGGGTAAAATTTAAAAAAAGTTTTTTTTCTTTATAAGGTAATAAACATATAATAGAACTACTAAAATACTTATTTACAATGTACACATTACTGCACTGAAATGGGACAGAAGTTAGATTGTACTTTTATATATATATAAACACAAGTCAGCTGGTTCCACTCAGAAATTCATCAGTGGAGTAGAAGGAGATGCGCTGGCCACCATTAATCCTTTAGGCTTCTCCTAAACTGACTTCCATTGGTTGTTAAGCTTTTTATGGCTGCTGGCAAGTTATTGAAAATGTGTTTTACTGATTACTGCACACCTTTTTTTACAAGAGTAAGTGACTTTAAATCCTTGTGAAGATTAGTCTTATTTCTAGTATTGATTCCATGAACTGACCTGTTGGTTTGAAAAAGTGATATATTTTTAATGACAAATTTCATTAAGTGGAGACGGTGGCAGTCTTGCACTGATATTTTTGTAAATCCATATCTTTGCCATTTTTTGTTCAATCTCATTAAAATTTTGTACACTTATGTATTCAGATGTAATATGATTTTTTTTAAATCAGAATTTTTAATAACAATCTAATGCACTGAAATAATTTTGGATTATTTATTGCATTATTATTATTTTAAGGTACACTTTTTTATAATTTTGAGCCTACTTTGGCAAATTTATTTAATGGTAAAATGATCTACACTAATAGGTGCACAATTAAGTACAGTTACTTTTTGGTAAATTAATGCTATTACTTTCTGTGAGATTTTGGATTCGAACATTTTTTACAAGCAGACTTTCCAATATATTATCAACAACAAAACTGTGTATAATATCTCGATTAAAATTTTGTTCCACTTAAATATTGCTTCAAAGTAAAAGAATAGGTGTGCCAAATTTCGTTGCAATTCTTCCAGAAGTTTCTGATATATGTGTTCCTGAAAGCAGAAAACCTTAAGTCGCAGTTTAGATGAAATGTAAAAAAGAAAAAGAAAAAAAAAGAAAAAACTATCATACCTTAGATAGAACTGACCATATTCATATTCCATTTCTTCCTCATCACCCTCTACAGCTCTTTTAGCTTCTCTGCTCCTTTGCCTAGGAATTTTTTGTATGTTCTGGATTGAAGTCTCCACTTTCGCAATTTTTTGCTTATCGATGATATGCAGTATCTGCTCAGTGAAGACTCCAGGTGTAAAGCCCAACTTGCTGAGGATGTGAAGTCTTGCCACATTCCCATCATTAAACTCTGCTGCAGCTTCCAAAACAGCTACCTTCACCACCTAATTGGGAACAATCACAATCTTTGGACATCTTTTCCAAATAAGAGCATTGAAACCTTCATTTGGGTTCTGTGTTTTCCCATGCAGATATTTTTCTAGCAGTTCCATTGAAGCCAGTGCTCTAAAAGTTGGCTTAATGGCCATTGAAACCTCATAAGTAAGGTTATTTTTACGGGTATAAGTTCCCCACTTTCCTTACTTTTCAAAAATTTGCACCATACATTAGAACATAGGCCATGTTGAGGTGTAGTGTCTGTCGACAAGTAATGAAACCAAATGGCCCATACTGCTTTCCTCATACTGTCCAAGCTTGTGAGGTTACTTGTAATTGCAGCACCGTAATAGACTTCTAGGCTGTCAATTCTCTTCTTTGTTAGTCTGTTTTTACCTCTAAGTGGCTTCCCATCCTCTAGTAGCTTGCCTTTATTGTCCACAACAAGTCTTCGGAGTCATCCAACCATCCTCTGCTGAATATGGCCTAAGCACTCCAGTTTCTCAATAGTGCAATCTTTTCCATAGGGCTGAAATTCAACTACATTCTTGAAAGCACTAGAGTCTCCATCTCCTAAATACTGTACGTATCTTACTCCATAATTTTGCAAAAATCTATGGAAAATGAATTTCATACCTGCAGCTTCTATCCCACCACTGGAGCCTGCATAATTTCTGCTACAAACAGCTTTATGGGCCTCTTAACATTCTGTTTCTTTACCTGCATCAATATATTTCTTGTGCAAGGAACATGCTGAACAATATTTAGATATCACCTCTCACTGTAATACTTTTCCAGTGTCGACACTAATGATTGTTGAAACTCCAGTCAAGAATACCCCCTCTTCATCCAGGAACTGTCACAGCAAACTGCTATATCGTTGCTATTAGTTGCTTCACAATTTTCAAAATTGCCCCCAGGACTGCAATTTTCATGCTCTCTTCACTTACTTCTGCAACTGCATTGAGGAGAGCAGTATTTATCGCAGAAAATTTTAGGGAAAGACCAGGCATGTTCATAATACCACATAAAAGGTTTTCACCATATCTTCCAATCGCTATACATCTTAGTCCATAAGCAAATCTCATATTGGCTTCATAGATTCCATTACTGACCTTTGACGTCTTGAATGGTCTGTCAGCATCACAGTTTTGACACAAAATGTGCAATGTGCAAACCAAACCTTCTCTCTTTCCATCATCAACCAAATCCACATTTCCTCCACAAACACAGCAGTTGCAGGCTTTTATAAGTGCTTCTGCCACCATTTCTAGATCCACAATTCTGAAACCTGTATTTCTGTCATGATTTGTTTATACTGACAGAATCCATGTTCCAAGTTTTATTTTAGATGCACTTTGAGACAAGCTAATGTTTGCATCTGCAGGCCACACCCCAACCTCAATGTCAGTTTTTCGCTTTATATTGGAAATATGGGACTTACTATATTTTTTAAATACTTTACCAGGCCTAGGCATTGTAAAAATGGATCAACAGATTCAACCTTGCACAAAGAATAGCACAATAAATCACACGTCACTCGAATTACACTGTACAGCACAAAACTTGTTTACAACACTACACAGCCTTCTATAGCACACTGATTGAACCACCGAGCGAGGTGGCGCAGTGGTTAGCACACTGAACTCGCATTCGGGAGGACGACGGTTCAATCCCGTCTCCGGCCATCCTGATTTAGGTTTTTCGTGATTTCCCTAAATCGCTTCAGGCAAATGCCGGGATGGTTCCTTTGAAAGGGCACGGCCGATTTCCTTCCCCATCCTTCCCTCACCCGAGCTTGCGCTCCGTCTCTAATGACCTCGTTGTAGACGGGACGTTAAACACTAATCTCCTCCTCCCTCCTCCTGATTGAACCAGAAAATGGCTCCACAGCCTTCTTTACAACACTGCTGTTATGTGTACAAAAAATTACAGCCTTCTAAAACTATGTTTCTTAGGTTCACAGGTTAAATTCTGCAATAAAATTTGGTACATTGAAAAGCGGGCTTGGGCATTACACTGCTAATGGTTTTACTTTTTTATGCCTTTTGTAGTTCGAATTTGAAGGAAAAATTCGGGATGATAATTTCAATTATATTTACTATCAAATAAGCAAATAAAAATAATTTGTAAATTTTTCATTATAATATAAGGAATAAATATATTGGGAAGCAGTAGTTAGTATACCTAGTTCCTCAAACAGGCCTCTGCAGGAGGAGTTCACACCACAAATAACTCTTAGTCAGCGTATTTATGCCCGAAAAACATTAGCTTGGCTTGATGGATTACCCCAAAAAATAATCCCATGTGACATTATGGAATGAAAGTAAGCATAGTATGCCAGCTTTTTCATTTTTGTATCCCATATGTCTGACACAATTCGCATTGCAAATAGAGATTTGTTTAGATGTTTCAGCAGTTCTGTGGTGTCCTCCTCCCATTTGAATTTATTATCAAGCTGTAATTCCAAGAATTTAACACTGTCCACTTCTTCTATCTGCTTGTTATCATATGTTAGGCATTTACCTATGGGACGCCTCTTACAAGTTCTGAACTGCATGTAGTGTGTTTTTTCAAAGTGTAGTGACAAATAATTGGTTAGCCGATCTTTCTGGGACTACTCTTGATTTTCTGTTTATTGCAATGTTTGTATGATTGGCAAGCAAAACAAACTTGGCACTGTTGTCTGGTGCTTACACTCAACATGATGATGATACTGTTGACTCGTGACTATACTAACACTGTTGACTGGTGCCTACACACAGTGCGATGATGACACCGATTACTGGTGCCTAAACACAATATGATGATGGCACAATTCAATGGTGCCCACACACACTGTGACGGTGTTGATGGAAGATCGTGTTAAACGTGCTGTCAACATCGAGATCGTTAGAGATAGACAGCAAGCTCGAATGATGTCGAGCATAGGGAAGGAAATAGGCCGTGCCCTTACAAAAGAACCATTCCGGCATTTGCCTGGATCACGGAAAACCTAAATCTGGATGGCCGGAGACGGGTTTGAACCAGTGTCCTTCCGAATGAGAGACCAGCGTGCTAAACACTGCGCCACCTCGCTCGGTGACGCTGTTGACTGTTGACAACAAACACTGTGACAATGGCACTGTTAACTGGTGACTGCACACAATGTGGTGATGACACTGTTGAATGGTGCCTTCACAGAATATGATGATGACACTGTTGAATGGTACCTACACACAATATGATGGTGACACTGTTTACTGGAACCTAACAGATTTGGTTATGGCGTGGATGAATTGTGGCTACACATACTGTGTAAAGACACTGTTGACTGGTAATTATACAAAATGTGATGATGACGCTGTTGACTGGCCCACACACAATGTGATGATGGCACAGTTCAATAACGCTCAGACACATTGTGACGACGAAGCTGTTGAGCCGGCCGCTGTGGTCGAGCGGTTCTAGGCGCTTCAGTCCGGAACCGCGCTGCTGCTACGCTCGCAGGTTCGAGTACTTCCTCGAGTATGGATGTGTGTGATGTCCTTAGATTATTTAGGTTTAAATAGTTCTACGTTTTAGGGGACTGATGACCTCAGATGTCCTCAGAGCTATATGAACCATTTGAAAACAATAGTTGTCTACAGGACTAGGAAAAGGCACTTCCGTTGAGATTTTTACAAGGCACGAGAAACAGCTGTGCCCAATGTACAGAGACTGTCAGAGGTAACGTTTGTTAATTCATATCTGTTATCCGTTATACATTTTAGAATTTTGCATATATCTTTGTACGACTGTTTCATAATTTCAAAGATGCTTCCACGAATACGTGTAAATGAAATTATTCGATACTTCATAGTTTTTGCTTCTAATATAAATTTGGCAAAAGGGAAGTATATACGCTGAAGCGCCAAAGAAACTGGTATAGGCACGCGTATTGAAATACAGAGAGATGTAAACAAACAGAACACGGCGCTGCGGTCGGCAACGCCTATATAAGACAATAAGTGTCTGGCGCAGTTGTTAGATTTTTTACTGCTGCTAAAATGGCAGGTTATCAAGATTTAAGTGAGTCTGAAGGTGGTGTTATAGTTGGCGCACAAACATCTCAGAGATAGCGATAAAGTGGGGATTTTCCCGTACAGCCACTTCACGAGTGTACCGTGAATATCAGGAATCCTGTAAAACATCAGATCTCCGACATCGCTCTGGTCGGAAAAAGATACTGCAAGAACAGGACCAACGATTACTAAAGATAATCGTTCATCCTGACTGAAGATAAACCCTTCCGAAAATTGCTGCAGATTTCAATGCTGGGACATCAAGAAGTATCAGCGTGCGAGACATTCAACGAAACATTACCGATATAGCCTTTCGGAGCCGAATGAACACTCGTGTACCCTTGATGACTGCACGACACAAAGCTCTACGCCTCGCCTGAGCCCGTCAACACTGACATTGGACTGTTGATGACTGCAAACATGTTGCCTGGTCGGACGAGCCTCGTTTCAAATTGTATCGAGCGGATGGACGTGTACCGGTATGGAGACAACCTCATGAACCCACGGGCCATGCATGTCATCAAGGGACTGTTCAAGCTTGTGGAGGCTCTGTAATGATGTGGGACGTGTGCAGTTAGAGTGCTATGGGACCCCTGACACGTCTAGATATGACTCTTACAGGTGACACGTACATAAGCATCCTGTCTGATCACCTACATCGATTCATGTCCATTGTGCATTCCGAAGGACTTGAGCCATTCCAGCAGGACAATGCGACACCTCAAACGTTCAGAAGTGCTACAGAGTGGTTCCAGGAAAATTATTCTGAGATTAAACACTTTCGCTGGTCAGTCCCGAGATATGAACACTATTGAGCATATCTGAGATGCCTTGCAACGTGCTGTTTAGAAGAGATCTCCATCCCCTAGTTCTCTTATGGATTTATGGGCAGCCCTGAAGGATTCATGATGTCAGTTTCCTTCAGCACTACTTCAGACATTAGTCGAGTCCATTCCACGTCGTTTTGCGGCACTTCTGCGTGCTCACGAGCGCCGTACACGATATTAGGCAGGTGTACCAGTTTCTTTGGCTCTTCAGTGTATATTCTATCATTGTCTATTTTTAGGATACAGCAGCAAACTTCAAAGTGAATCGATCAACAGAGGTTGTACTGTGAAACCTGAGTTTCTCCCTGCCTATACAGTACTCAGATAACTTACGTGAGTGCATCCGGATGGACTCCTCGGCAGCTGCTGATATTTCGACAGGTGCCTTCCCCGACATTTTCAAGGCGTAACTGCAGTGATTAAGCGCTGTGCAAGTGACTCTGAAGCCTCAGTTTGCAGAGCAAATCCGGAAAGGTAACAAACACACACACACACACACACACACACACACACACACACACACATTCACTCACTGTAAACTGTCGCACCATCACGCAACCAAAGATGAGCGACGCCAGACGTTATCGATAGTGGAAATTACTAAACAACAGGTGAGGTAGCATTAACTCAGTCCCTTTGGTTTTCACAAGTGAGACAGCATGATTGCACTCAGAATTTAAGGAAAAACTTCCATCTCTGTTTACAAGGTTACTTGATTGTCTAATTTCAACCGCTTCCTTGATAACGCTATCCCAGTAGCTCGAAGTTCATTCCAGAATCTCCGTGTTGTTGTATTCCACAGGATGGATGGTGGCAACACTATGTTCTTGAGTAGTGCAGTTGCTCGGATGTCGTAAGCGTGGCTATCGTCAGCATACCGATCCTCCACAGTCCTGATTGTCTGACCAGTAAATGACTTGCCACGACTGCAAGGAATACTGTAGACATCTGCCTTACGAAAACCGAGAACATCCTTAACAGAACCTAAAAGGACCCTAATCTTAGATGGAGATCTGAAAACATATTTCACATGACGTTTCCACCAAATTCGACCAGTCTTGTTGGAGATCCTCCGCCGTAGACGTTCGTACCAACACGGTATTATCATTAGTCACCCGGTGCATGATTGCTCAAGAGAGCAATGTTGACTGGGGTACGTCCACCCAAGAGTAACATAGCAGCAGTAGAGAGGGCTGTTTTACGCTCCTGTTCAGTTTGGTGTCGAGATGGATACGCAATAATCTGACAGACTCTTTGCCATGGCACTCATTACCTTTTATGGAGAATACTATACTCTGGATTTTGTTACTGTTTAATTTTAATTAATTTACTTTAAATCAGCAAGATGCTTTGTCTGTTGTTATTGTGGTCTTCAGTATTGAGACCGGTTTGATGCAGCTCTCGATGCTACTCTATCCTGTGCAAGCTTCTTCATCTCCCAGTACCTACTGCAACCTATATCCTTCTGAATCTGCTTAGTGTATTCATCTCTTGGTCTCCCTCTACCATTTTTACCCTCCACGCTGCCCTCCAATGCTAAACTTATGATCCCTTGATGCCTCAAAACATGTCCTACCAACCGATCCCTTCTTCTTGTCAAGTTGTGCCACAAACTCCTCTCCTCCCCAATTCTAGTCAATACCTCCTCATAAGTTATGTGATCTACCCATCTAATCTTTAGCATTCTTCTGTAGCACCACATTTCAAAAGCTTCTATTCTCTTCTCGTCCGAACTATTTATCGTCCATGTTTCACTTCCATACATGGCTACACTCCACACAAATACTTTCAGAAACGACTTCCTGACATTTAAATCTATACTCGATGTTAACAAATTTCTGTTCTTCAGAAACGCATTCCTTGCCATTGCCAGTCTACATTTTATATCCTCTCTACTTCGACCATCATCAGTTATTTTGCTCCCCAAATAGCAAAACTCCTTTACTACTTTAAGTGTCTCATTTCCTAATCTAATTCCCTCAGCATCACCCGACCTAATTCGACTACATTCCATTATCCTCGTTTTGCTTTTGTTGATGTTCATCCTAGATCCTCCTTTCAAGGCACTGTCCATTCCGTTCAATTGCTCTTCCAAGTTCTTTCCCGTCTCTGACAGAATAACAATGTCATCGGCGAACCACAACATTTTTATTTCTTCTCCATGGATTTTAATACCTACTCCGAATTTTCCTTTTGTTTACTTTACTGCTTGCTCAATATACAGATTGAATAACATCGGGGACAGGCTACAACCCTGTCTCACTCCCTTCCCAACCACTGCTTCACTTTCATGTCCCTCGACTCTTATAACTGCCATCTGGTTTCTGTACAAATTGTAAATAGCCTTTCGCTCCCTGTATTTTACTCCTGCCATCTTTAGAATTTGAAAGAGAGTGTTTCAGTCAACATTGTCAAAAGCTTTCTCTAAGTCTACATATGCTAGAAACGTCAGTTTGCCTTTCCTTAATCTAGCTTCTAAGAGATGTCGTAGGGTCAGTATTGCCTCACGTGTTCTGATATTCCTTCGGAATCCAAACTGATCTTCCCCGAGGTCACCTTCTACTAGGTTTTCCATTCGTTTGTAAAGAATTCGCGTTAGTATTTTGCAGCTGTGACTTATTAAATTGATGGTTCGGTAATTTTCACAACTGTCAACACCTGCTTTCTTTGGGATTGGAATTATTATATTATTCCTGACGTCTGAGAGTATTTCGCATGTCTCATACATCTTACACACCAGATGGTAGAGTTTCGTCATGACTGGCTCTCCTAATGCCTTCAGTAGTTCTAATTGAATGTTGTCTATTCCCGGGGCCTTGTTTCGACTCAGGTCTTTCAGTGCCCGGTCAAACTCTTCACGCAGTACCTTGTCTCCCATTTCGTCTTCATCTACATCATCTTCCATTTCCGTAATATTGTCCTCAAGTACATCGTCCATGTATAAACCCTCTGTATACTCCTTTCACCTTTCCGCCTTCCCTTCTTTGCTTAGAACTGGGTTTCCACCTGAGCTCTTTCTATTCATACAAGTGTTCTCTTCTCTCTAAATGTCTCTTTAATTTTTCCTGTAGGCAGTATCTATCTTACGCCTAGTGAGATAAGCCTCTACATCCTTACATTTGTCCTTTAACCATCCCTGCTTAGCCATTTTGCACTTACTGTCGATCTCATTTTTTAGACGTTTGTATTCCTTTTTGCCTGCTTCGTTTACTGCGTTTTTATATTTTCTCCTTTCATCAATTAAATTCAAACTCTTCTATTACCCAAGGATTTCTATTAGCCCTCGTCTTTTTACCTACTTGATCGTCTGCCGCCTTCACTGCTTCATCCCTCAAAGCTTCCCATTCTTCTTCTACTGTATTTCCTTCCCCCATTCCTGTCAATTGTTCCCTTATGCTCTTCCTGAAACACTCTACAACCTCTAGTTCTTTCAGTCTATCCAGGTCCCATCTCCTTAATTTAGCACCTTTTTGTAGTTTCTTCAGTTTTAATCTACAGTTCATAACCAATAGATTGTGGTCAGAGTCCACATCTGCCCCTGGAAATGTCTTACAATTTAAAACCTGGTTCCTAAATCTCTGTCTTACCATTATATAATCTATCTGATACCTTCTTGTATCTCCAGGATTCTTCCATGTATACAACCTTCTTTTATGATTCTTGAACCAAGTGTTAGCTATGATTAAGTTATGCTCTGTGCAAAATTCTACCAGACGGCTTTCTCTTTCATTTCTCTCCCCCAATCCATACTCACCCACTATGTTTCCTTCTCTCCCTTTTCCTACTCTCGAATTCCAGTCACCCATGACTATTAAATTTTCGTCTCCCTTCACTATCTTAATTATTTCTTTTATCTCACCATACATTTCATCAATTTTTTCATCATCTGCATATTGTTGGCATATAAACTTGTACTACTGTAGTAGGCATGGGATTCGTGTCTATCTTGGCCACAATAATGCATTCACTATGCTGTTTGTAGTAGCTTACCCGCACTCCTATTTTTTTATTCATTATTAAACCTACTCCTGCAGTACCCCTATTTGATTTGTATTTATAACCCTGTATTCACCTGATCAAAAGTCTTGTTCCTCCTGCCACCGAACTTAACTAATTCCCACTATATCTAACTTTAACCTATCCATTTTCCTTTTTAAATTTTCTAACCTACCTGCCCGATTAAGGCATATGACTTTCCACGCTGCGATCCGTAGAATGCCAGTTTTCTTTCTCCTGATAACGAGGTCCTCTTGAGTAGTCCCCGCCCGGAGATCCGAATGGGGGACTATTTTACCTCCGAAATATTTTACCCAAAAGGACGCCATCATCATTTAACCATACGGTAAAGCTGCATGCCCTCGGGAAAAATTACGGCTGTAGTTTCCCATTGCTTTCAGCCGTTCGCAGTACCAGCACAGCAAGGCCGTTTTGGTTAGTGTTACAAGGCCAGATCAGTCAATCATCCAGACTGTTGCCCCTGCAACTACTGAAAAGGCTGCTGCCCCTTTTCAGGAACCACACGTTTGTCTGGCCTCTCAACAGATACCCCTCCGTTGTGGTTGCACCTACGGTACGGTCATCTGTATCGCTGAGACACGCGAGCCTGCCCACCAAAGGCAAGGTCCATGGTTCATGGGGGTAGGTTCACCTAGGCTATCAAAATCGAAAAGTCAGGAAAAATAAGAAAAAAATCACCTTCTCATAATATTTTAACAATGCAGGGCAGCACTGAATAACAAGTTCTCAGGTGTCTAGACGCGTCTATTGATTAAAATCACACGAACTTTCGGCCAAGCAATCCTTGGCCATTGTCAGTCGTTTCACTTGACACTGGCCAAGTAATACTTGGGCGAAACCTCGTGTAATTTTAGTCAGTTAACGTGTCAGGAAACGTGAGAACGTTGTATTCGTGAAATATTAGTTTTTAATGGTAAAATCGTTCATTACAAAATGTAGCCTCGTTATTCGTTTAATTTTACTTAACTGAATGCATTCTCATTTACAGATTCCATTGGTCGGGAGACATGACAGGTCAATAACCCCAGAATAATGACAGGGAAGGAGAGAGAGGAGGGAGGAAGGGAGGGAGGGAGGGAGGGAGGGAGGGAGGGAGGGAGTTAGAGAGAGAGAGAGAGAGAGAGAGAGAGAGAGAGAGAGAGAGAAGGAGCAATGCAAACCGTTCCATCACTTTTGATAGAACACAGGATCGTAGAGCGACTAGTGATTTCGACTTCAGTTCGTTTACAGGAAACTGAATATATTCACTTGGGAACTACTTACATGAAGTAACTGGAAGTAACAAAGCAACGTTTACAGTTTACGCATGTGTCAGTTATCTATTATTTAACATGCTCCACTAGGTGTGTGGAATGTGAAGATTTATTGAGAAAAGTTGCTCATTCCGCCAACAGAGCTGAGAATCTTTATACCAAAATAAGAAGCTTTGTATCAACAATGAACGCAACTACAAAATTATACTGGAGAATCGTCGAGAAAACTTCAAGAAACAGCGCATGGTTCAAACGGCTCTGAGCACTATGCGACTTAACTTCTGAGGTCATCAGCCGCCTAGAACTTAGAATTACTTAAACCTAACTAACCTTAGATTAGTTAGGTTTAATTAGTTCTAAGTTCTAGGCGACTGATGATCTCAGCAGTTAAGTCGCATAGTGTTCAGAGCCATTTGAACCTCTTCAGTCCTGAGAATGGTTTGATGCAGCTCTCCATGCTACTCCATCCTGTGCAAGCTTCTTCATCTCCCAGTACCTACTTCAGCCCACATCCTTCTGAATCTGCTTAGTGTATTCATCTCTTGGTCTCCCTCTACGATTTCTACCCTCCACGGTGCCCTCCAGTACCAAATTGGTGATCCTTTGATGCCTCAGAACATGTCCTATCAACCGATCCCTTCTTCTAGTCAAGTTGTGCCACAAACTCCTCTTCTCCCCAATTCAGTTCAATACCTCCTCATTAGTTATGTGATCTACCCATCTAATCTTTAGCGTTATTCTGTAGCGCCACATTTCGAAAGCTTCTATTCTCTTCTTGTTTAAACTATTTATCGTCCATGTTTATGCTATAAACGTAGGTTTGTCTTTCCTTAACCTATCTTCTAAGACAAGTCGTAGGGTTAGTATTGACTCTCGTGTTCCTACGTTTCTACGGAATGCAAACTGACCTTCGCCGAGGTCCGCTTCTACCGGTTTTTCCATCCTTCCTTAAAGAATTCGTATTAGCATTTTGTAACCATGACTTACTAAACTGAAACTTCGCTAATATTCACATCTGTTAGCACCTGCTTTTTTGGAATTGGAATTATTATATTCTTCTTGAAGTCTGAGGGTATTTTGCCTGTCTCATACATCTTGCTTACCAAATGGAAGAATTTTCTCATGGCTGGCTCTCCCAACGCTATCAGTAATTCTGAAAGTATGTTGTCTGCTCCCGGGGCCTTGTTTCGACTTAGGTTTCTCAGTTCTCTGTTAAATTCTTCATGCAGTATCATATCTCCGATCTGACCTTCGTCTACGTACTATTCCATTTCTATAATATTTCCGTCAAGTACATCGCCCTTGTATAAACCCTCTATATACCCCTTCCACGTTTTAGCTTTCCCTTCTTTCAATAGGAGTGGTTTTTAATCTCAGTTCTTGATATTCATACAGCTGTTTCTCTTTTCTCCAAAGGCCTCCTTAATTTTCCTGTAGGCCGATCTGTCTTTCTCCTAGTGATACATGTTTCTAAGTCCGCACATTTTTCCCCTAGCCATTCCTACTTGGCAATTTTGGACATCTTGTCGATCTCGTGGTTTAGACGTTTTGCTTGCTTCATTTACTGCATTTTTATAGTCTCCTTTCATTAATTAAATTCAGTATCTTCTGTGTTATCCAAGGATTTCTTCTAAGTCTTGTGTTTCTACCTATTTAATTCTCTTCATTATTTCATCTCTCAAAGATATCCATTCGTCCTCTACTATATTCCTTTCCACTGTTCTAGTCAATAGTTGCTTATTGCTCTCTCTGAAATTCTCAAGAAGCTCTTGTTCTTTCAACATATCCAGGTCGTATCTCCTGAATTTCGTACTGTCTGAAGTTTCTTTAGCTCTACAGTTCATAAACAATAAATTGTGGTCAGAGTCAGATGTGATCAGAGTCCACATCTGCCTCTGGACATGTCTTAAAATTTAAAATCTGCCTCCGAAATCTGTGTCTTCTCCACAGGACACGTGGTTTTTAACGTGTACAGATGACCTCTCCGTTGGAAACATATTCTGGCTTAGTCCCACTTTCCAATGGCCAGAATTGGAGTGCCAAGAGGGAAGTGATCAAGAGGATGGTAGGAAGTATGCACTGAAATCCTCTATGAAGGCCAGGAACTGTCTGATGACGTGCTAGAAGAATGAATGGAAGTCAGCTTTGAAGACATAAGGGGCCCAGCACTGAAGTCATAATTGGACAGGGCTTTGGAAGGTTTGCACTCAAATAAGAACGAAGGCATGGATAAAATTTCTTCGCAATTTTTTAAATCATTGGGGTAAGGGCAGCTAGACGATTATTCAAGTTGGTGTGCAGATATATGACAGTGGAGACGCAGAATCACACTTTCGGAGAAATAAAAAATTGCTCTGAGCACTATGGGCCTTAACATCTGAGGTCATCAGTCCCCTAGAACTTAGAACTACTTAAACCTGACTAGCCTAAGGACATCACACACATCCATGCCCGAGGCAGGATTCGAACCTGCGACAGTAGCGGTCGTGCGGGTCCATGCTGAAGTGCCTAGAACCGCTCGGCCACCACAGCCGGCCTTTCGGAGAAATATTTTCTACACAATCCCGAATACAGCAAGAGCAGTTAGGTGCAAGAATTATCAAAAAAAAAAAAAAAAAATGCTTAACGGCTCATGCATATAAGTTGCTGACAGAATAGAAGAATAGAAAAGAAATTTAAGGATGTCTCATGTGATGATCAATTTGTTCGTTGAAAAGGTAAATGCCCCAGAGAGACGGTTCTGACGTTGCGCACGATATTGGAAGAAAGATACCTTCATAAGATTTGTCGGCTTAGAAAAGTGTTCTACGATGTAAAATAGTGCAAGGTGTTCGGAATTCTCAGAAAAATGACGCAGACTGTAGACAAACACAAGTAATGCATGTTGTGTAAGAATCAAGATCGAGCAATAAGAGTGGAACTATAAGAAAGAAGTGTTCAGATTAAAAGGGTGTAAGACAGAGATGCAGCCTTTCTCTCATACTGTTCCGTTTGTGCATCGAGGAAGTAATAACGCAAGTAAAAGATAGGTTCAGGAATAGAATTAAAATTCGTGGAGAAAGAATATCGACGATAAGATTCAGTGATGAGTTTGGTATTTTGGGTGAAAGT
This sequence comes from Schistocerca gregaria, assembly GCF_023897955.1. Classification (NCBI taxonomy): domain Eukaryota; kingdom Metazoa; phylum Arthropoda; class Insecta; order Orthoptera; family Acrididae; genus Schistocerca; species Schistocerca gregaria. Next base: position 757,498,021 of record NC_064923.1, read on the forward strand.
GAGGAAGAATTACAGGACATTCTGAACGAATGAACAAAGAATACCGACTGAGATTAAACGGAAGAAAGCGAAGTAATGAGTAGTAGCGAAAACGAGATTAGTGATAAAGCTGACATCAACATTGGGGACCATGAAGTAGACTCAATGAGGAGCTGTGCTGCCTTCAAAGTAAAATAAAGATGACGAATGAAGCAGGAAGAAATAAAAACCAGATAATCACAGACAAAGAGGGCATTTCTGGCCAAAAGAAATCTACTTTTTTCAAAGACTGGTCGTAATCTGAGTAACAAATTCCTGCGAATGTGTGCCTGGAGCGCAGCATTGTATGAAAGTGAATAATGGACTGTGGGGAACCGGAGCAAGAAGAAAATCGAAGCGTTTGAGACGTGGTGGGCTGATACGATAAGAGAGAAATATTTGGAAGACATTGACAGCAGGTAGGGACAGGATGAGAGGACATGTGCTCAGGCAACGGGAAATCAGTTGCATCATACCAAAAGGAGCTGCAGAGGGCAAATATAAATGACCTTGTGGATAACATCGGAAGTTCACTCAGGCTTTTTTCGGATGATGCTGTAGTATATCGAGAGGTTGTGACAATGGAAAATTGTACTGAAATGCAGGAGGATCTGCAACGAATTGACGCATGGTGCAGGGAATGGCAATTTAATCTCAATGTAGACAAGTCTAATGTTCTGCGAATATATAGAAAGAAAGATCCTTTATCATTTAGCTCAACTATGACAGGTCAGCAACTGGAAGCAGTTAATTCCATAAATTATGTGGGAGTAGGCGTTAGGGGCGATGTAAAATGGAATGACCGTATAAAATTAATCGACGGTAAAGCAGATGCCACGCTGAGGTTCATTGGAAGACTCCTAAGGAAATGCAGTCAGAAAACAAAGGAAGTAGGTTACAGTACACTTGTTCGCCCACTGCTTGAATACGGCTCACCGGTGTGGGATTCGTACCAGGTGGGGTTGATAGAGGAGATGAAGAAGATCCAATGGAGAGCAGCGCGCTTCGTTACAGGATCATTTAGTAATCGCGAAAGCGTTGCGGAGATGATAGGTAAACTCCAGTGGAAGACTCTGCAAGAGAGACGCTCAGTAGCTCGGTACGGGCGTTTGTTGAAGTTTCGAGAACACACCTTCACCGAGGAGTCAAGCAGTATTTTGCTCCATACTACGTATATTTTACGAAGAGACCATGAGGATAAAATCAGAGAGATTAGAGCCCACACAGAGGCATACCGGCAATCTTTCTTTCCACGAACAATACGAGACTGGAATAGAAGGAAGAACCGATAGAGGTACTCAAAGTACCCTCCGCCACTCACCGTCAGGTGGCTTTCGGAGTATGGATGTAGATGTAGATGTAGAAGTATGGGAACGCAGAGACCTGAATACATCCAACAGATAACTGACGCAGCTGTGTGCAAGTGCCATTCTAACATGAAGACATCCTCACAGGAGAGAACTTAGTGGAGGTTCAAATGGCTCTGAGCCCTATGGGACTTAACATCTGAGGTCATCAGTCCCCTAGAACCTAAAACTACTTAAACCTAATTAACCTAAGGACATCTCACACACATCCATGCCCGAGGCATGATTCGAACCTGCGACCGTAGCATTCGCACGGTTCCGGACTGAAACGCCTAGAACCGCTCGGCCACCGCTGCCGGCAGTTAGTGGCCCCGTCGGATCAGTCAAATGACTGATTGACTGATGAGACATACCCCCCCCCCCCACCCCCACCCCCCGCGATTGAAACCAGCGGTAACAGTCACACATTTTCATCTTCTCTTGTCACATTACGTAGATTAATCCTTCAGTACGAAAAGCAAGCAAACTGTTATTTTCTTCTTTTCTGTTTGTTTACGAATCATGATTTAGTTTATTGGACCATCATCAGGTTATAGATTCGTAAAACAGAAAAAAAGTAATAACTGTATGTTTTTCGCAGTTTACTGTCAAATTGATCTTGAAATGGTTCAAATGGCTCTGAGCACTATGGGACTTAACTTGTGAGGTCATCAGTCCCCTGTAACTTACAACTACTTAAACCTAACTGACCTAAGGACATCACACACATCCATGCCCGAGGCAAGATTCGAACCTGCGACCGTAGCGGTCGCGGGGCAAATTGATCTTCCATGGAATGGCAGACATATTAACAGAAGGAACTCGTATTATATTTGATCTGCATTGTATAGCAGTGTGCATAAATTCATTTGATTTATTGTGCGGAAGCCTAGCAGAGAAAATAAAACGACGTGTATTAGCGGTATGTTGTACATGACAGTAAAACGATAATTCTGGTAAGACTTGTTACTCTGTAACTACGAGAAAGAACCTGAAGATGGGTGACACTATCCGGCACCGGGAAGTATAAAATAGTACATACAGCAATCGACAGACGGAAAATAAGACTTCTTTCGATATACTAATGGTTTACAAAAGGCGCGAACGACACGTCACCTTGTGGATAAAAGTCGCCAACCCCCAGACGATAATTAGTGGAAAAGCACGTAAAAGCTGCTGCTTTGCACTTTCAAGACTTTAGAAAACACAGTAAATTGAAACTTTTACCAACATGGCACGTCGCCACAAGCGTCGCTATTAACTAAGATTCTTTGCAAAGCAATGGCCTGCTGACCGCAAAGCCCCGGCTGAAATGCTTCCAAGTTGTATAATTAGCTGGTCCGTCGCTGCGAAATTATTTCTGTTCCTTTAAACCACCATTCTGACAGTTCGCACCGCCCGAGAGTACGTCTGAAGAAAGTAGCACGTCCAAAAATTCACATCAGGTTGGTGCAAAGTTCCAAAAATAGTACAGTACTGAATGGATTGGTGCGAAGTTTCAAAAATAGTCAACTACTGAATAGACTGGTGCGAAGTTTCAGAAATAGTTAACTACTGAATAGTGTCAATGGTTCTCATATATCATTGCCATATCTCTCACATAGTTCTCACATGTCTGAACATGTGTGAGGCTTACGTAAAAGTATTTTGCGTTAAACTCGTTTCCTACAAAACTGCAAGAGAAAGCTGCAGAATGTCAAGTCAGGTACTGCACAATCAAATCTCCACAAGAAACGAATATCAGTATGATAATTGTAACCACTCGAACAATCCAATTGTGTTTCATGTTTTCGGAAAAATTAATCCTAATCTGAAATAAAACTTTACATTAATCTGAACTTTTGACGAAGCGAATCATTAAAAAACGGGGAAAGTATATGTACATCAAGAGAATTTTTTTCCAACGATTTGAAATTTACTTCAGCATTCTCCATTGTACGGGTGCCACACGTCCCGGCAGAGGCTGAACAGTGGTCATGACGCAGAGGACATATTCCGGACAAGAGGGCCTTAAATCACCAATTCAATATTTATGCAAATTTACACTTGCACAGATTTGCATTATTACAAATTTGGCGGCAGGCTTTTCGGTTCAGTTATTTTTCTGAAGGTCTCTTTATTGTTTATATTATGTTGTCACGAAACGTCTAAAATACTTTTCCAGCAAATTTGTTGTATAATATTATTCTGATGGGATGTTTGGCATTTCTTTTTCTCTCCCTGACTTCTTCACACTGACTGCTCATTGAAAAATAGTTAGTGTTGCAGCAGCAAACTGCTGTAAGAACATTCTGCGGTACGTATGTACCGACTTGCAGCGTTCAGAATGAGACGGGCAGTGACTGAACTTGTAAATCATATTACGCGCCAGTCTGTGCTGCAGCCAGTAGGGCGCAATGTAGTTGGCCCGCCGCTTGCCAGATGTCAGGACAACGCAATGTTGGCAGCTACCGACAGATGGCTCTGTCCGTTCCCTACACATTCCAAGCACTGCTGTTTCGTCTTTTCCATGTCTAAATCAAAAAAACATACATTTTGCTCTTTCTCCCTCTTTCTCTCTCTGCCTTTATCTTATTCCGAAATCAAAGTTAAGCAAAATCTGATATCACTAAAACGAAGTACGGCCTTAAGAACAATAGTTCAGCGTAGCCAAGGATTCCTGGCAAGAAGGGCTAACACGTTTGTCGTCTACAGCAATTAATGTGCGATGGTTACGAACGATATTAGCAATAACGGAAAGCTTTTTGGATACCATTTCGTCAGCTGGTCGGTGTATGTTGTAGTCTACAGCGCGCTAGAAAATAACCCTGCAGCATCGAAATCTCAGTCTGTATGTGACGACTGGATATTAGTAGGCGCTTAGGAATGTAAGTTGCTTGCCCTGTCCCGTTATGGACTGCCATACGGCACAAACGCCAGCGCTAATGGCTTGAATTTTCATGATACTGTTGGCGATGTAGAGATATTATAAATAACGGCCATTATAAGGAAAAATAACTGGGTCTCAGACGTTGCAAAGTTCTTTCTAAGCTCCTCTTTCATAGCTCCTAAAGTTATAACTACGTCCTATATGCCTGGAATGAGTAGGCATTCTTCTTTACACGGTCTTTCCCACCTGTCATGGGTTGTCATTTTACTTTACACAGCGCTGCTTAAGAGCAAAGAAATTACTTAGAGACTAGAATATAAATGTTCTCGGCAATAGAAGGAAGTAGCAGTCAACTGCAGACTTCGGTCGGAATAACCTAGTACTCATTCTACATCTACATCTGCACAAATATTTTACAAGAAATCGTACGTTGCGTGGAAGAGGGTACGCTGTACCACTACTACTCATTTCCTTTCCTGTTCGAATCTGAAACACAGCGATGGAAAAACGACTGGCTATAGGCCTCCGTATGAGCCCTAATTTCTCATGTCTTATCTTCACGGTCTATAACGCACACCGTACGTTGGCGGCAGTAGACTCGTTTGGCAGTCAACTTCAAATGCCAGTTCTATAGATTTTCTAAATAGTTTTTCTCGAAAAGAATGTCGCCTTCCCTCCAGGCATTACCATTTAAGTACCCGAAACTTCTCCGCAACACTTACGCGTTGTTCGAACCTACCGGTAACAAAAGTAGCAGCCCGTCTCCGAATTGCTTCGTAGGTTACAGTACGCTTGTTCGCCCAATGCTTGAATACTGCTCAGCAGTGTGGGATCCGCACCAGGTAGGGTTGATAGAAGAGATAGAGAAGATCCAACGGAGAGCAGCGCGCTTTGTTACAGGATCATTTACTAATTGCGAAGGCGTTACGGAGATGATAGATAAACTCCAGTGGAAGACTCTGCAGGAGAGACGCTCAGTAGCTCGGTACGGGCTTTTGTTAAAGTTTCGAGAACATACCTTCACCGAAGAGTCAAGCAGTATATTGCTCCCTCCTACGTATATCTCGCGAAGAGACCATGAGGATAAAATCAGAGAGATTAGAGCCCACACAGAAGCATACCGACAATCCTTCTTTCCACGTACAATACGAGACTGGAATAGAAGGGAGAACCGATAGAGGTACTCAGGGTACCCTCCGCCACACACCGTCAGGTGGCTTGCGGAGTACGGATGTAGATGTAGATGTAGATGTATTCATTTAATCGGACCTTGTGTGGATCCCAAACGCTCGAGCAGTGCTCAAGAGTAGGTCGCACCAGCATCCTATATGTGCTCTCCTTTACAAGTGAACCACTCTTTTCTAAAATTCTCCCAATAATCCGACGCCTTCACTAACACAGTTTTCACATGCACGTTCCATTTGATATCGTTTTGCAGTTACGCCCAGATATTCAAAATGTTCAAATGTGTGTGAAATACACTCCTGGAAATGGAAAAAAGAACACATTGACACCGGTGTGTCAGACCCACCATACTTGCTCCGGACACTGCGAGAGGGCTGTACAAGCAATGATCACACGCACGGCACAGCGGACACACCAGGAACCGCGGTGTTGGCCGTCGAATGGCGCTAGCTGCGCAGCGTTTGTGCACCGCCGCCGTCAGTGTCAGCAAGTTTGCCGTGGCATACGGAGCTCCATCGAAGTCTTTAACACTGGTAGCAGGCCGCGACAGCGTGGACGTGAACCTTATGTGCAGTTGACGGACTTTGAGCGAGGGCGTATAGTGGGCATGCGGGAGGCCGGGTGGACGTACCGCCGAATTGCTCAACACGTGGGGCGTGAGGTCTCCACAGTACATCGATGTTGTCGCCAGTGGTCGGTGGAAGGTGCACGTGCCCGTCGACCTGGGACCGGACCGCAGCGACGCACGGATGCACGCCAAGACCGTAGGATCCTACGCAGTGCCGTATGGGACCGCACCGCCACTTCCCAGCAAATTAGGGACACTGTTGCTCCTGGGGTATCGGCGAGGACCATTCGCAACCGTCTGCATGAAGCTGGGCTACGGTCCCGCACACCGTTAGGCCGTCTTCCGCTCACGCCCCAACATCGTGCAGCCCGCCTCCAGTGGTGTCGCGACAGGCGTGAATGGAGGGACGAATGGAGACGTGTCGTCTTCAGCGATGAGAGTCGCTTCTGCCTTGGCGCCAATGATGGTCGTATGCGTGTTTGGCACCGTGCAGGTGAGCGCCACAATCAGGACTGCATACGACCGAGGCACACAGGGCCAACACCCGGCATCATGGTGTGGGGAGCGATCTCCTACACTGGCCGTACACCTCTGGTGATCGTCGAGGGGACACTGAATAGTGCACGGTACATCCAAACCGTCATCGAACCCATCGTTCTACCATTCCTAGACCGGCAAGGGAACTTGCTTTTGCAACAGGACAATGCACGTCCGCATGTATCCCGTGCCACCCAACGTGCTCTAGAAGGTGTTAGTCAACTACCCTGGCCAGCAAGATCTCCGGATCTGTTCCCCATTGAGCATGTTTGGGACTGGATGAAGCGTCGTCTCACGCGGTCTGCACGTCCAGCACGAGCGCTGGTCCAACTGAGGCGCCAGGTGGAAATGGGATGGCTAGCCGTTCCACAGGACTACATCCAGCATCTCTACGATCGTCTCCATGGGAGAAAAGCACCCTGCATTGCTGCGAAAGGTGGATATACACTGTACTAGGCCCGACATTGTGCATGCTCTGTTGCCTGTGTCTATGTGCCTGTGGTTCTGTCAGTGTGATCATGTGATGTATCTGACCCCAGGAATGTGTCAATAAAGTTTCCCCTTCCTGGGACAATGAATTCACGGTGTTCTTATTTCAATTTCCAGGAGTGTATTATGGGACTTAACTGCTAAGGTCATCAGTCCCTAAGCTTACACACTACTTTACTCAAGTTTTCCGAAGGATAAACACACACACCCATGCCCGAGAGAGGACTCGAACCTCCGCCGGGACCTGTCGCACTGTCTACGACTGCAGCGCCTAAGACCGCTCGGCTAATCCCGCGCGGCCCCAGATATTCAAACGACCTGGCTGTGCCAAGCAGGATGCTGGTAACACTGTAACCGAACGTTACAGCTTTACTCTTCCTACTCATGCGCATTACCTTACATTTTGCACATTTAGAGCTAGCTGTCAATCATCATCGCACGAACTAGAAATTTTGTCTAAATTGTCTTGTATCTTCCTACAGTCACTCAGCTTCGACAACTTACCGTACACCACGGCATCGAAAGCAAACAACCGCACACTGCTGCCCACCCTGCCCGCGAAATCATTTATGTACACAGAGAACAACAGCGCTCCTGTCACACTTCCCTGGGCCACTCCTGACGACTCCCTTGTCTCTGATGAACACTCTCCGCGAGAACAACACAGATGCCCCTTTCATACGGTTCCTCGATGTGGAAAATGATTAGGTTACCCCCCAAAAATCAACTTTTCGGAATGTACGTTGGCGCAAGGAAAAGCGTTCATTTTATTGCTATTAGCATCGTATGGCTTAATTTTTATCCTTTTTGGCAGTGATTAAAATAATTGTATTCCATACTTATGTCTGGTGTGTCGTGGCTCATACTCACGATATTCCTTCCTGAATTTAAACGTTCTAGAATGTGTATAATATGTGACTTATACTCTGGCCTATTACTGTCAAAATGCACCACACATACTTTGTAATCCAATTTTCATTCATTTTTTCTCATGCTTAAGTGTTACGGGTTTAGATGATGGGGAGAATAATGTCTTGTGGAGTACATATTTGAATGAACCGTGTCTTCTCCAAGAATAGTGGCAGTACATTTGAAGAGGGCCGATAAATACTTATCAGGAAAATTTCGTTTTCCTTTGTTGGTGATAAGGTTACCTACACTAAATTTGATTGTGACCGACGTGTTTTGATATTGCTCTTGAATGTATGATGGGATATTTATTTTTGTCGAGCATTGCACTTAATCGTGTACAGATAACTACGATGGCAAAGTAGCGACAATCGTTGGGAGCTAACTGAAAGCCTGAAGTTCGCCTTATGCAGTACATTCTCTCTATCTCCTAGCTTTTCTCTCTCTCTTGCTTTGCCTTTCACAGTGCATACAATACTCCCTTTTTGACAGTGGTTATCAACAGTCTGTCGTAACTGTACCAGGAGCATGTACGTTCCATGTAATTCCTTGCTTCCCTATACACAAGCAAAATGTGAACTAATGTTAAAGATGTATCTAACGAGAATCTCTTTCTCGAAAGCGTTACTATACTTACTTATCAATTACTAAGGGTTAGTTTTAGCTGTAAATTTAAAGTTAATTTCATATGTTATGGAGGAAACATGTGGCGTCAGCTTGCCTGAAATGTACCAGTGTTTGTAGACTCTCATACAGACAGCTAGTTGTACAGGGTGACACACAGGAAACGGACGGTTTGTAATGAAATAATGCTCAGCCAACTTTAAAATTAATGGATGTTTATTTACACAAAATTAAAGCTCATTATTTGCCATTTTAGGTAACAAAGTTTTTTGTGAAGAGTAACGTCGTCAAGGTGATGTCCATCATTTCGAATGCAGGACTCAAGTCTCTTCCCAAAATCCTCCATCATACGGGCTAAAATCTCTACAGGGATGGCAGCAATTTCCTGAATGATTGCTTCCTTCCACTCGTCCAAATTTCGTGGTTTGTGGTTATAGACACAGTTCTTAAGGTACCCCCACAGAAAAAAGTCACATACTGACAAGTCGGGAGGCCAAGGAACATTACCAAAACCAGCCAGGAAACATGCGTCTAAGAATTGTCATTGAAGTGTTTGCAGTGTGCGATGTTGCCCCATCCTGCTGGAACCAAAAGCGTTTTAAAGGTATTCGTCGTCTTCTTAGTTCTGGTTTCAAGAATGTTTCAAGCATACGAATGTAACCAACCGAATTAACAGTAACTGTGGCCCCGTTCTCTTAAAAATAAAAAAATAAAATAAGGTCCAATAATGCCAACAGAGCCAAGAGCACGCCAGACTGTTACTTTTTCTGAGTGTAGAGGACGCTGGTGGATAAGGTGTGGATGCTCTGGAGCCCAGTAACGTAGGTTTTGCTTATTCACGGTCCCGTTTAAATGAAAATGAGCTTCATTGCTCATCAATAAAATTTCATTTCCATTCGATCCCAAAATCACTTGAATTCTGTAAGCGAAGTCTTCTCGTACAGCACAATCAGTTTCCTTAAGTTGTTGGACAATGAGCGTTTTGTAGGGATGGAATTTCAATTCTCTATGCAAAATTCGTCTACCCGATTCACGATTCATTCTTAACTCACTAGCATGACGTCTAGCTGACCGTCCTGGACTTGTGACTGCCGCTTGCCTTACCCTTTCAACATTTTCTGGTGTCATTACTCTGCATCTCGGGCCAGGATGCTTCTTATCCAGTATGTTTGCAGTTGATCTGAAGTTGTCCCCCCATCTGAGGATTGTGTTACAGCTCGGAACAGCTCCATGTCGACCGACATTAAAACGCGCACGAAACAATCGCTGCGTAGCAATAATAGACTCACCACTTTCCACGAAACTGCCATAGACAAACACTCGACGTTGCCAGTCGCACTGCTGCACAGTGACTGAGTAAATGGAATGGCGCCTTGCGTGGATCACAGCTATCCCCACCACGACCACCTCCCACCACCGCGCCCTCAGTACTACGCGGTTCGAAACCGTCCGTCTCCCGTGTGTCACCCTGTATTTGCTAACGACATAGAATCGGAAGCCCATAAATTTAAATAACACGGGACGCTCTATTTTCTAAAACGACTAACCAGTGCGATCTTTATCCTCTTGGTTAATTGAGGACGTCTTATGGTGCGGTCCACAGTACTGTGTATGACCTTCGGATGTGCTGGTAGCTCAGCAGCTTCTGAACAACTGATGCAGGATGCACACTCAGCAGCTGCCAAGCTAGAATCATGCCCAAGTCACCCTTGTTTACGTGATTTCGTTGTTTCTATAAATCAGTTGACATATTTTAGGTCATGATTCCGGGAGAAAGGTAGTAGGCACACAGAATTTCGTTCTCGACATATCAGTAATGATTACCTGCAGCATTGCGAATTCATTATTGTCAAACTCCCGATCCGAAATTCCGGTGGACGTAATTTGAATTGGGAAGGAGAGCTGTCCACGTGAAATTACTATCCGCCAAACATGGTACGTCACCATCCATCACCAAAGAGTCATTTTCCGGAGATCTATAATGTATTGCACTTACATATTGTAGAGTAAGTCCACACCCAACTACTGAAAGACGTTGTATTCCGCTTAGGACTGTCAAGATTTTATTTGTGGTATTTCAATATCGGAGTTCAGCTCTCTATTATGAAGCGCAAACAGTTGGTGCCATATCAAGAGACAGATATAATAATACCGATACAGTTGTTGGGTTATGTCCCACTTCACTGCAGTGTAAGTTGCATCTGTCGTCAGTGACGTAGGTAACACAATTGCTTCAGTGATGCCACTTTGCGGGCAGGTTAGAGCAAAAATAACATTTGATGAAAACTTGGATGAGTACCAGCACGAGTGAAGTAATTATGTTACTCAGGCTCCTAAAATTTCTATGACCAGAAGGGTGAAACGAGTTCAAGAGTGGTAAGTGTCGAGTATATGGTATATCCTTATTTAAACAACTAACAGAAAGATGTTTGAAATGCATTCACAGTTGCAAATATGGACAACCATTAGCAGTATATCGGAATGACGACAAAGAATATTTGAGCCGTACCAGCAGTGGTTGGCGACATGGGGAAGTTTGTGTCTGGCTGCGAGTTTGTGTTCGGATAGCCTTATTGTAAGGCAACGCTACGCGATAAGCGCGAAATGCGGGTCTGAGTCCCAACCGGGCGCAAATTTTCACTGTAGTCACTCCATTATACAGCTGACGGTCGTCCGTATTCGGAATTGCGAACACGCTTCATGCCCTTCATAACGACTGTAGCCACCGCAGCGCCTGATGCTTCGGACATGCACGGATGCCCAAGGAACAGTGCGTCGTACTTGTGAACAACAGTGACGCTCCATTATCATAACAGAAAGATGTACTGAGGAAGAAAGAGCGAACAGTCCATTTAACGTTTGTGCACCTAGGAAAGGCGAGTGTTACGTTCTCATTGAATAAGTTATAACTGACCATGACGAATAATGATGTCTTAGTTCTCTACATTAGTGCAATTAGAGCCTTATATTGTGAGTGCACCAGTTCAGTTGGAGCCGATAATATTTTATCGCAATAGTTCCGAATGAGTAAGAAGATTCGAAAGGGTTGTCTATTGACTCCTCTATTGCTCACAATTTATCTGCAACAAATACCAACGCCGAGGGGAAGTAAATGTAGTCGAGAGGGCATGTCAGTGGGTGACGAAAAATTACACTTTGTCCTCCTCGCTGATTAGTGGGTAGTAACGGCCAGAGATAGTGAAGACGATTGTTATATGGTGAGGAATATATCTGAAGAGTATGACAAGTGCGATTTAAAAATAAACACAGAAGAAAATGTGATAGTGGGTGGTGATGAGTAGTGGAGTAGATGCAAGGTTGGTATGCAACCTGATACGTGTCACGTGTCAAGATAAGCCCGCCCTTCTTGCCAGCCACCCTCTGCTGTGCCGGTTCTTGCTCAGATAATCATGTAAGAGGAGATCACCATGCCCCTTCTCCCCTTCTTCTCCCTCTAGGTCAGTATGATGCCTTAAATAAAGGTCCCCGCTCCCCCCCTCTTCCGTTTTGTTTCACTAGGCACTGCAATGCACGTTTGGAGTGGGTAGCTTGTAAAGGACCATAGCTCACAGCGCCACATTAAGCTTCACGTCTTCAGCGGACCGAGCAACGAGGAAGCAAGGCAGAAGCTGATTCGAGGTAGCAACTGATGTCCAACGAGTCGCAACTCTGTCTTTTTTAGTGTGTAGACAATTTGGTTAGTTAGTTGGTTGCGTGTTCCATTGATCAATCGCACGGTACGGTAGCCGTTATGATGCGGAACGTGCTAAGTGCAGAAGAAATGCACATATGAAACAAGATTTTACAATACAGAGTTAAGGATTAATATTTTTATTATTTACCCCATTACCTTAAATGGCACGAAATGTATACACTATATTTATAGATTTATTTATTCCTATTCCAGAGCACTATGCGACTTAACTTCTGATGTCATCAGTCGCCTATAACTTAGAACTAATTAAACCTAACTAACCTACGGACATCACACACATCGATGCCCGAGGCAGCATTCGAACCTGCGATCGTAGCGGTCGCTCGGTTCTAGACTGTAGCTCCTAGAACCGCGCGGCCACTTTGTCCGGCTCCTATGGTATAGAAGGAGTTGTCAAGGAGATATGATTTGAATTTATTTTTGAAGCTGTTACTGGTGTCTGTGAGATATTTTATTTCATCTGGTAATTTGTCGAAAATTTTCAGATGGGAGGTATTCCTTTGATGTTTTGGGCTTTTTTCTCGTGCCATGGCTTATTCCTACACCTCCAACTCACCGCTGATATTTCAATGAGCTCGTTCGGCAGATGTTGGTTTATCTTCAATATCATCATGAGTACGCTGTGGGCAGTCCAGTATTCCAGGCCGGCCGCTGTGGCCGAACGGTTCTAGGCCCTTTATTCCGGAACCGCACGACTGCTACGGTCGCAGGTTCGAATCCTGCCTCGGGCATGGATGTGTGTGATGTCCTTAGGTTAGTTTGCTTTAAGTAGTTCTATAAGTCTAGGGGACTGATGACCTCAGATGTTAAGTCCCATAGTGCTCAGAAACATTTGAACCAGTATTCTAGGGTGACTACAGCTGTGTTTTGAAAATTGGAAATTTATGGTAAAGCCTTATGAGAGCAAACTGCTAAGGTCATCAGTCCCTAAGCTTACACACTGCTTAATTTAACTTATGCTAAGGTGGACACACACACACACCCATGCCCGAGGGAGGACTCGAACCTCCGACGGGGCGAGCCGCCCTGACCGTGACAAGACGCCCAAGACCACGCGGCTACACCGCGCGGCTCACCTGTGGTTACAGGACTGCATGCACGCTTTTCTAGTCTGACGGTCAGTTCAGACATCCAGTCGCCCATAAATCACCAGAGTTTAATGGCATAGAAAATATCTGGGACTAATTGTAAGACCGGGTGAAATGAAGCAATCAACATCCTCGTATCTCGGTAGCTCTGCGGCGCGTGATAATCACTGACTTTAGCTGGACATGGAATAACCGTAGGAAAGTCGTGGACTTCTGTGCACTTCAGTGTTAGACCATTATGCATGACAGAGGCGGTGCTACGCGGTATTAACCTGACTTCTCCTTCGGGTTAGTAACTTTCGACCTTCTACGCTTACCAAAGACTTCTGATGTAAGGAAATATTATTGCCGCGCGGGATTAACCGAGCGGTCTCAGGCGCTGCAGTCCTGGACTGTGCGGCTGGTCCCGGCGGAGGTTCGAGTTCTCCCTCGGTCATGGGTGTGTGTCATTTAGGTTAAGTAATGTGTAAGCTTAGGGACTGATGACATAAGCAGTTAAGTCCCATATGATTTCACACACATTTGAACATTTTTTGAAATATTATTATTATTATTATTATTATTAAGCACCAGATTGAGAAGGGGGAGCAACATATACTTTCATGGATCCCTGTCCCGTTTAGAAAGTGCCACGTACCATTCTGGAACAGTGAAGCTTTGTGCTAGCGATTTGCGGTTGGAGAAGTAAAGTTTGCTAAGAAATTTCCGGACGTCACTCGCACTGAAAATGTACCTAAGGGCCAGTTTAAAACTGAGTTTGAAGAATATTACAAGAGGGGGGGGGGGGGGGGAATATAAGTAATATGTTAACGTCGCACACTGTTGGTTCTGTAAAAAAAACTTGGCATATAGAAACTAAATGATTAAACAAACACAAATTTAGAGTAATTGACACCATAATTAACAACTTGGACTTAACGTACATATAACATGTTAACAATTTTTTTCAAATGGCTCTGAGCACTATGGGACTTAACTTCTGAGGTCATCAGTCGCCTAGAACTTAGAACTAGTTAAACCTAACTAACCTAAGGACATCACACACATCCATGCCCAAGGCAGGATTCGAACCTGCGACCGCAACGGTCGTGCGGTTCCAGACTGAAGCGCCTGGAACCGTTCGGCCACACCGGCCGGGCTAACATGTTAACACTTACGTCAGTAACAATGACAGAGCTTGAGTGGTTTGAAAAGTTTAGAAATCGCGTAGAAATGTCCGTTCATTAACCACTCTGTGTTTTTCACACATACTAGTCTCACATACAACAAAGTAACGGTATTTTTCAATAGATTTAAACAAATTACAAATCTTATTACGACGCGTATGTGACGGCCGGTGTAGCCGAGCGGTTGTAGGCGTTACAGTCTGGAACCGAGCGACCACTACCGTCGCAGGTTCGAATGTGTGTGATGTCTTTAGGTTAGTTATGTTTAAGTAGTTCTAAGTTCTAGCGGACTGATGACCTCAGACGTTAAGTCCCATAGTGTTCAGAGCCATTTGAACCATTTTTGACGCGTATGTAATGTTGCGTCCGTATTATAGAGGAGATAAAAAGAGAGTGATATCGTCCGGCAGTGGAACGATGGGTTGCACGCTTGTTTTTCGTAATAACCAAGTGTCTTCAGAGTCTGTCTTTAATATCGATGTTTTTAGGTGCACGTCGAATTAGTGTATAGTTGATTAGGCGCGTCAGTGGCGCTGGGTTCATTTCTCCTTGTAAATCGTCAAAATACATCATTACAATTCATAGTTAAATATTATCCATTGGCAAATAAATGGCTCTTCCCCTCTTTCGTTACTCGAATCAGTGTTTTGTGTGAGATGTTTCGGTGTGAAAATACAACGCCTCCGACTGTCTGGACAGCAGGTTTTGCCTGGCCGCAGGGAGTTTTGTGCTGAGCGTGGACGCCTGTGCTGTTGCAGTGACGTGGTCGCACGGTCTCCGCGACGTCACGCACAGCGCACGCAGCCTCAAGGAGACGAGCGACGACTACGTGCGCCTGACGCTCAAGCGCGCGCGGCCCTCAGACGCCGGCACCTACTGCGTGCTGGCGCGCAACGTCTACGGCTGCGACCGCGCCTTCTTCACGCTCAAGGTGAGTGTCGCCGGCCCTGCAACTCAGCGCCAGTCTAACCTCCGGCATCACTTCATTCCCAAACACAACTGCGCCACTTATCGCCTCTGAGCAATCCTTCCGCTCGTTAGATTGTCTCTCAATAAAATCCAAAGGGTTTCTATGTCTCATTTCCACCTCCGATAGCGAACGCATAAACACAGTGTATGACAAAGTACACTGCTTCACAAAGAAAATGTGAAGCTGACAGAAGCGGAGGAGGAAACTAGATGGAACTTCACCGCTCGGGAGGAATATGGCGTCCGTCTGATACCCTTCATCCATGGTACGCAAGATGTCATGTGAAAAAAGGGCGAGTTGCGTTTCGCAGGAGCTATGCTTTCTAAAGCGCTGCTGATACATGGACACCAACTTGTCTGTCTGAAGGAAATTCATTATATTCGAACTGAGAATATGTTCGAGAATCCTGCAACAAACCGATGTTAACGATATTGGTCTGTAATTTTGAGGATCCGTCCTTATATACAGGCGTCATCTGCGCTTTTTTCCAGTCGCTCGGGACTTTACGTTGGGCAAGAGATTCGCGATAAATTCAAGCTAAGTAAGGAGCCAATGCAGTAGACTCTCTGTAAAACCGAATTGGAATCCCATCAGGACCTGGCGATTTATTTATTTTCAACCCATTCAGCTGCTTAACAACCCCAGGGATGTCTATCACTATGTCCTCCATACGGGAATCTGTACGAGACTCTAACGGCGGTATGTTTGTACGATCCTCACTTGGCACTGTGAGCCCACTTATCGGCCTCACGGTGAACCCCCTCTGACGTGGATGAATGCGCTGGCTCTGTTTGGAAGAGTTTCATAAAGCCCTAGTACATTGTTGGAGACACTTAACTGTTGCTACTGGTCCGTGATGTCCTACAGACTGGCAGTGGAGCAGAATTGACGTCTGACACATATTCTGCTGTGGACAGATGTGGAGAATTGGCTGGTTACTGGAGTACCAAAGTATAACGCGGGCAGTTAATAGCGACACCTGCCCTGTGTGGACGAGCTTTGTCATGTTGAAAAATGGCAGTACGGTTCTGTCGCGTGCGAGGTATCACATGTAAGACGCTGGATGTCCATGACGTACCACTGTTCCCTCAGTCACTACCAGCTTTGAACTATCGGCAAAAATTTCCCCACACCATGAACGCACCAGTAACACCCTTGTGTCTCTGCAGAACATTGAAAGAATGGGACGACTCCCGAACTCACGGCCATTCTCTACTGGGTTGTGCAGAACCCGACTCATCGCTGAATAGAGTACGACGCCATTTGTAAGCAGTAACAGTTTTTGCTGTGGTGTTAATGGCATTCCATGGTATGTCATGGCATGGGACAGTAATTCCCTAGTCCGGTTGCTGCTGGCCTCCTGACAGCGGTGTGGAACCACACAGAACGTTGCAGGGAGCCCATTACTTGTTCTCGGACGGCAGGCGCTGATGTGAAAGGGCTACGATGTGAGTAGTGCACAATACGGTGCTCCCATGCAGTTCAGCGACAGGTCACTCCCGCATCGGAATGCCTCACATTTTGGATATCGCACCATTCGACCAGCAGGCCAGATGGAGACCGGCAATGAGGCTCCTATCAAACTATGTCAGGTGCTGATAACGCGAGTACGTGACACCTCTATATCCCTCACAGTGATCACTCAACATGAGATGCTGTTTACGTCTCTTATGTCTAGTACCAACCCTGGTAACAACACTGAACGGGAACAACACTAATGCATTCGGGTGGTCTTTCAACCTGTAACAGAGAACTACAAGTAATCATTTACATACCCGCCGATCGATGTAAGTGTACCAAGTTGCATTAACATCTGACCATGTCTTTTGTGTGCTTCATTTTTTGCGTCAGGTAGTGTATTATCATATGATCACACATGATCACACTGACAGAACCACAGGCACATAGACACAGGCAACAGAGCATGAACAATGTCGGCACTAGTACAGTGTATATCCACCTTTCGCAGCAATGCAGGCTGCTATTCTCCCATGGAGACGATCGTAGAGATGCTGGATGTAGTCCTGTGGAACGGCTTACCATGCCATTTCCACCTGGCGCCTCAGTTGGACCAGCGTTCGTGCTGGACGTGCAGACCGCGTGAGACGACACTTCATCCAGTCCCAAACATGCTCAATGGGGGACAGATCCGGAGATCTTGCTGGCCAGGGTAGTTGACTTACACCTTCTAGAGCACGTTGGGTGGCACGGGATACATGCGGACGTGCATTTTCCTGTTGGAACAGCAAGTTCCCTTGCCGGTCTAGGAATGGTAGAACGATGGGTTCGATGACGGTTTGGATGTACCGTGCACTATTCAGTATCCCCTCGACGATCACCAGAGGTGTACGGCCAGTGTAGGAGATCGCTCCCCACACCATGATGCCGGTTGTTGGCCCTGTGTGCCTCGGTCGTATGCAGTCCTGATTGTGGCGCTCACCTGCACGGCGCCAAACACGTATACGACCATCATTGGCACCAAGGCAGAAGCGACTCTCATCGCTGAAGACGACACGTCTCCATTCGTCCCTCCATTCACGCCTGTCGCGACACCACTGGAGGCGGGCTGCACGATGTTGGGGCGTGAGCGGAAGACGGCCTAACGGTGTGCGGGACCGTAGCCCAGCTTCATGGAGACGGTTGCGAATGGTCCTCGCCGATACCCCAGGAGCAACAGTGTCCCTAATTTGCTGGGAAGTGGCGGTGAGGTCCCCTACGGCACTGCGTAGGATCCTACGGTCTTGGCGTGCATCCGTGCGTCGCTGCGGTCCGGTCCCAGGTCGACGGGCACGTGCACCTTCCGCCGACCACTGGCGACAACATCGATGTACTGTGGAGACCTCACGCCCCACGTGTTGAGCAATTCGGCGGTACGTCCACCCGGCCTCCCGCATGCCCACTATACGCCCTCGCTCAAAGTCCGTCAACTGCACATACGGTTCACGTCCACGCTGTCGCGGCATGCTACCAGTGTTAAAGACTGCGTTGGAGCTCCGTATGCCACGGCAAACTGGCTGACACTGACGGCGGCGATGCACAAATGCTGCGCAGCTAGCGCCATTCGACGGCCAACACCGCGGTTCCTGGTGTGTCCGCTGTGCCGTGCGTGTGATCATTGCTTGTACAGCCCTCTCGCAGTGTCCGGAGCAAGTATGGTGGGTCTGACACATCGGTGTCAATGTGTTCTTTTTTCCATTTCCAGGAGTGTATTTTTATAAATGTAATCGGTGCTAGGCATACAAGCACACAGCGAAGCGATCACTAGCGCCTAAGTCTAATTAATGTTTGACCATCCGAAATTAGTGTTAATGAAAAGGAGCAATAAGCAATAAACAAGAAATTCGTCAGAGTATTAGAAATGATAAGTACATGAAAAAGAATAAAAAAGAATCTTTGGTTAGAACAGATTTAGTAAGTAAACTGAGAATTTCTTGCCAACGCAGTGTGTAAGACTTATGAGGAGGTACCAAATTTCATTGCGTGGTTGGCACCTGTGTCGTCTTCTAAATTTATGGAATACCGTTAGCAGACCGTTACTAGACTCTTCCATGGATAATCGCACGCCATGAGCACTGCACAATGACGCGTCGTCTCACTGGAGTGCAAATCTATGAGTCATATGGCAGTGTCGAATTGGAAGACGGAGAAGAAGCACGTCGTATGGCGTAAGTGGCTCGTGGTAGCTATAGCAAGACCGGAGAGGCGGCTTCAGCAAACGTCACCTTGTTGTCCCCCACTTACAGGCAATTATCGTGCCAGCT
The DNA here is from genome assembly GCF_023897955.1 of Schistocerca gregaria. Taxonomy (NCBI): domain Eukaryota; kingdom Metazoa; phylum Arthropoda; class Insecta; order Orthoptera; family Acrididae; genus Schistocerca; species Schistocerca gregaria. The sequence continues at coordinate 757,517,266 of NC_064923.1, forward strand.
AAACAGAACCCGGCGCCTCAACAATGGGGACACTGTGTGGGGAGGGCGTCACATTATGCTGCACTGGGCGCTGAGCTCGCCTTCTAGGCTGTTACGTCCTTTTATTACCCCGAATGCCGGCACCCCGATGCCCTAGTGTGGAGCGCTGTTGCACCTTCTTCTCAGCCTGTGTATGGGCGGATACGGTCCTCCACATTTTATTACTCTCTCTGCTGGGTACCTGCATTGCATATATAGAAACAATTGTAGAATGTAAATCGAGGCAGATGAGCAATTTTGAATCTGTTAACTCCTCCGGTGCGCTCAGCATCACATATACGTTGGTGTTATACGATAATGCAGAGCTGACCAGTAAAAGTACAACGACAGGAAAAGTATAAAACAGTGAAAGTTTACTTATTGTGCGGGTACAGTCTAGTAGAAAGAATCTACAATTAAATTTGTAGGTGATGTGGGTGTATACATATTGCACATCTTGCAACAAACATGGCTCCAACCATACAGAGTCCAATTGGGCTTGGATGACATATGCGGTTACGCCATAGCTGGCTGCTTCAACTCTTCGCCATTCCTCAATCGTAGTCGCTGGCGAATGGTTGTGGGGCATTCCCTTGGCAACCCACCATCGGATATTTTCAGCCGGTGGGAGTTCTGCAGATCGTGCCTGCCAGGACAAGAGCGTAACACGGTATGTACCGAGGCACGTCAGAACAGCACAGGTCGTGCTATATCTTGTTGAACGATATCGTAATGGAGCACTCGGAGGTAGGGCACACCCATCGGCCGTAGCATTTCAGAAATGTGATGTCTGCTGTAAAAATAGCCGACTACAATCACCATAGATGATGGTGTTGTACACCCAGTGGCACCACAAAGCATCATACTAAATGCTGGACCGTGTGACGGTGACGGATGCAGTCTCGCCACACTCTCTCCTCGTTGTCTCCAAACACTGATACGTCCACTACAATACTGTGTGCAGAACCAGGACTCGTGTGAAAAGACACCGCTGTGCCATTCCTGTGCACAGTGTCGCCGTTGAGAGCACCACAGCCTCTCGCTGCTTCCGCATGACTCTAATGATACCTACCGAGGAGGTCACGAATGTAAAATTAGAGAGATTTGAGCGCGCATGGAGGCTTTCCGGCAGTCGTTCTTCCCGCGAGCCATGCGCGACTGGAACAGGAAAGGTAGGTAATGACAGTGGCACGTAAAGCGCCCTCCGCCACACACCGTTGGGTGGCTTGCGGATTATAAACGAGGAATGTAGATGTAGATGTAGCTCCAGCGGTGGCCGCCTTGCTGGCAGTCCGTGGTGCTCCAGACATCGTGGTGCTGCCTGTGGTGCTCGTGTTGCTGGAAGTGAGACATTTCCCTGACGTAGTGTACGAGACGTGGTTGTACGATCCTGCTCGGTCTAATGAACAGTATCTCTGTCTTGGGCGGCAGCCGCGTGCAGTCTTTCAGATCCTCCAAGCCGTCGAGTGAAGCCCCCTGAACCTGTCAATTGAGTCCATATTCCCGTGACAATCGTTGAATCCCGACCAACTCTAGAACAAACCTCAGTCCCCGGAGGCCACGATCCTTCCGCTGTAGAATTTAGACGCGTGGTGGTACAATTCCCTGCTCCTTACACGATGAATAACAAAATCTTCTCACAGCCAAAATCCAAATGTTGCTTCTGAATGAGAAACCCGCTCAGTAATCTACATGTACATCTACATGGTTACTCTGCAATTCACACTTAAGTGCCTGGCAGAGGGTTCATCGAACAATTGTCATACTACTTCTCTACCATTCAACTCTCGAATGGTGCGTGGGAAAAAGCAACACCTAAATCTTTCCGTTCGAGCTCTGATTTATCTTATTTTATTATGATGATCATTTCACCCTGCGTAGGTGGGAGTCAACCAAATATTTTCGCATTCGGAAGAGAAAGTTGGTGATTGAAATTTCGTAAATAGATCTCGCCGCAAAGAAAACAGCCTTTGTTTCAGTGACTGCCATCCCATCTCCCGTATCATATCAGTGACACTCGCACCCCTATTGCGCGATAACACGAGTCGAGCTGCCCTTCTTTCCACTTTTTCCATGTCCTCCATCAATCCTAACTGGTAAGGAACCCACACCGCGCAGCAGTATTCCAGCAGAGAACGGACAAGTGAAATGTAGGCTGTCTCTTTAGTGCGTTTGTCGCATTTTCTAGGCGTAATCTTTCATGTAGAATGTAGATGACATTGTTCCGAGACTTTTTGCAGTTGCATGAGGTGCTAATCGTTTACATATCGAAACACGTACTAAACTTGGGGCAGTTTGACCTTCAATGTATGGCGCCTTACGGTGTTACACTTTTAATGATCAGCAGTATAAATTCTTTTAACTACTACATCTTGAGAACATGATCTGTTCAGATCACAGAATAGCTAATCTTCTCCGCTCCTTAGATTAAAAAAAATAGACGCACTTTCCATGATAATGCTAATTTAATAGATCGTGAAATAAAATCTTAAAATGCCATCTGCCGAACGGCCTCCTTTGCTAAATTCTATATTCTGCTGTACTTAGTCATCCACCAGAGTGGAATCCGTCTTCCGGCCTAGATTATATCTGTCATATGATCCACACCGAGCTCTCTCCCATTGATGGTAACTTTCTTCATAAACTGGCACTTGAAAGCGCCACTGATCACTAATATGGGTGAGTCACTGGGCGGATGTAAAGCTAGTGACTTTCGAAGATCAGATAAGACCTGACGCACGATCAGCGGTTGCTGTTAAGTAAATAATGAATCATTACGGACATCTGGAGAGATCCCAAGTATGGGCTGATTTTGCTGGTGCTCTTGGTCAGCCAAAGCCCCCTATGATGGATAGGATCAATGATTTTCTAGCGTATAAATTTTATTGATTTTAGCACCTATAATCCGACGAGAAACTCGAAATCCCTATCAAAGAGATGCTTTCTGTGGTCCATGACGTGAATCTAGCGCACTTGAGGATGCTCAATATTCGAACGAACGTTTACTTTGGTAATTAAGTCAGTCTGTAAATGAACACAGCTTCCTCTGTCGAAAAATTGAATCACGTACGTAGCTTTCATTCCCCCAACCTAATCGATATTGCTGCTGTTGGTTTGGAAGAGCAGCACTCTGTCACAAAACCTCCAGAGAATAAACAGAACTGTACCAACCTCCATGTCGTGGACGTTATGTCATTGACAGCCAAGGCAACGGCTATGGAGAGTTCCCGTTGTTCTGCTGCAACCAGTCCTAAAGGACTTGACCAACTCGTACTTGTAATAACGATATCACAGCAAGATGATCCGGAGATAGACAGTCGTCCAAGGAAGCACCATTGAGGAAGCACTGTAAGATCACTATAGCAGAAAATATTATATTATCTAAACAGTGGAAAAAACACCAGTGAACTGTTTCTTGCTGTCGAAAGGTATCTGCATCACTTCTTCCGCAATGTTCGACTCATCGACGGCACTGATACTTCCTAAACCTAAACTCAAAGCGAAGAAGCAGTTGTTTCGAATGTAGAATCCAGACTAGACGCCGATCAGCCAAGAAGATTTTTCCTTCACGTCTCGTGAATGAAACATTGCGATATCTATTGGAAGATGTGCAGTCCTTCCCTGGCTGTCAATTTAATGAATGATTTCGTCCATTCCGACAGTCCTTACCGTTAAGTTCTGTAACATACGTGCAAACCCTTTTTTCTCACTGTATGTTCACAGTGTCAAAAACTATTTCATTAGATGTCTTACAGATGAGTGAAGTATTGGATGTGCTCTCAGAACACGAAGAAAATGTTATGTATCTTTCTGGAGTCATCCAACATCAGAAAAAGTTCCAAAAACGATTCGATGTAGATGTCTTTCTGTAACTACGGAACCTAAGAGATACCTTGTCTTAAAAATGCTTGTTTTGTAGAATTCTGTTGTGATATCTAGAGCATCGCTTAATTCATTTTTGTTTCTGCATTACCGGACGCTTCCAAAATCTTATAGTTTTTCATTTATTTTTTTCTGAAACTATATCGTACATTGTAAGAGAAGTCAGATGTAACTAACAATGTCTCTTCCAAGTAATCTTCTTACCGGCTGAGCTATCCGAAAACGACTCAGGCCCTGATTTAATAGCTTCAAATTCTCCAGTACCTGTGTACTGCTTTCCAAACTGCACTTAAGCTACTTGACAAGGACTTCTGGAAGAAAGAATATCGGTACAAAGGCTTAATCTGCCAAGACGTTTCAAAACAGCGCACACTTTGCTCCAGAGCGAAAGATTAATTCTGGAAACACTCGCCTAGGCTATGTTTAAGTCATTCCTCCATGATATACTTTCTTCCAGCAGAATTACTCTCAGCAGGTATATTAGAGAGCTTCGCTAAAGTTGGAAAGGTCAGAGACGTTTACTAGCAGAATTGAAGCAGCCAGTCGTTCCTGGATAGATCAGTGGATAAGGAAAGACAAGGTTCCCAGTTCGTCTTGTGCTCCGGCAAACAGTTATAATCTGCCAAGAAGTTTGAAAACGGTGCACATTCCGTTGCAGAGTCAAAGGGTCTGTCTGTAACTGTATCCTTTATGAACGTTAGAATAGTGATTTAAATGTGAGGTAATGTGATTAAACGTATCTCTTGAGAAAGCGACTGTGCTCTGATCATTTCGCAAAGACTTCGCTGCGTTGCGCTTCGGATACTTGTTCTATTTACTTTTACTTCTGGCCGATGGGCATTCACAAAGTAATGCAAACCACTGTTTCTCTGAAAGCAGTTCGGTTATATTCAGGATTCCAGCCCGCCATATTATTCTCCACCCTTTTGGCTAAAAACCCCTATTTTTCTACATAGTCTCCGTTTAGTGCAACAGACTTACGCCACCTTACTGGTAGAGTCTGTGCCATGGCATGGCGCCACTCTACTGGTCAAATGTCGGAGTCAACGTATTACTGCATTAATAACCTCACCATCAACTACGTTCTGCTTCCCGAGGAGTGCATCTTTCATTGCACCAAACAGATGGAAGTCGGAAAGTGCGAGATTCGGGCTGTAGTCCAGTGAAATTTTTTGAGCTCTTCTCGGGAGTGCAGAGTTGTGTGAAGCCTTGCCTTGCCATGGAGAAGGAGAAGTTTATTTGCATTTTTGTGGCGAACACGCTGAAGTCGTTTCTTCAGTTTTCTGAGGGTAGCACTATACTCTTTAGAGTTGATCGTTGGAGCATAAGGAACGACATCATACACAATAACATATTTAGAGTCCTGGAAGACCGCCCCATAGTTTTACATGCTAAGAGGGTGAAGCTTTGAACTTTTCCTTCGGAGGAGAGGTTTGTGGCGTCACCCCATGGATGGCCGTTTTGTATCCGATTGGAAGTGATGAACCCAGATTTCATCGCCTGTGACGATTCTCGGCAAACAGTTGTCTCGATCAGTCTCGTAATGCGCAAGAAATTCCGCACACATGGTCCTTCGTTGCTCTTTAAGGTCTTCTGTTAGGTGACGAGAAACCCGGTGAGCACACGTCTTTGGGTACCCCAGCTGGTGGACGAGTGCTTGAGCACTGCCAACAGAGACGTCCGGTTGATCAACGAGGTGTTTGATTGTGATCCGTCGATCACCTCAGATGAGAGTGTCCGCACGTTCCAACACTGCAGGATTCACAGCAGTGTGCGGCCGGCCGGTATGCGGAAGATCGGACAGGTTTGCGCGGCATTGTTGCGATGACGACAGACGCCTCGCCCAACGACTCAGCGTGCTTTTGTCCTCTGCTACGTCTCCGTAGACATTCTGCAAGCGTCTATAAACACACTACTGGCCATTGAAATTGCTACACCACGAAGATGACGTGCTACAGACGCGAAATTTAACGGACAGGAAGAAGATGCTGTGATATGCAAATGATTACCTTTTCAGAGCATTCACACAAGGTTGGCGCCGGTAGCGACACCTACAACATGCTGACATGATGAACGTTTCCAACCTATTTCTCATACACAAACAGCAGTTGTCAGGCGTTGCCTGGTGAAACGTTGTTGTGATGCCTCGTGTAAGGAGGAGAAATGCGTACAATCACGTTTCCGACTTTGAGAAAGGTCGGATTGTAGCCTATTGCGATTGCGGTTTATCGCATCGCGACATTGCTGCTAGCGTTGGTCGAGATCCAATGACTGTTAGCAGAACATGGAATCGGTGGGTTCAGGAGTGTAATACGGAACGCCGTGCTGGATCCCAACGGCCTCGTATCACTAGCTGTCGAGATGACAGGCATCTCATCCGCATGGCTGTAACGGATCGTGCAGCCACGTCTCAACCTCTGCGTCAACAGATGGGGACATTTTAAAGACAACAACCATCTGCACGAACAATTCGACGACATTTGCAGCAGCATGGACTATCAGCTGGGAGACCGTGGCTGCGGTTACCCTTGACGCTGTATCACAGACAAGAGCGCCTGCTATGGTGTACTCAAACACAAACCTGGGTGCACGAATGGCCAAACGTCATTTTTTTCGGATGAATCCAGGTTCTGTTTACAGCATCATGATGGTCGCATTCGTGCTTGGCGACATGGCGGTGAACGCACATTGTAAGCGTGTATTCGTCATCGCCATACTAGCGTATCACCCGGCGTGATGGTATGGGGTGCCATTCGTTACACGTCTCGGTCACCTCTTGTTCGCATTGACGGCACTCTGAACAGTGGACGTTACGTTTTAGATGTGTTACGACCCGTGGCTCTACCCTTGATTCGATCGCTGCGAAACCCTACATTTCAGCAGGATAATGCACGACCGCATGTCGCATGTCCTGTACGGCCCTTTCTGGTTACAGAAAATGTTCGACTGCTACCCTCGCCATCACGTTCTCTAGATCTCTCACCAATTGAAAACGTCTGGTCAATGGTGGCCGAGCAAGTGGCTCGCCACAATACGCCAGTCACTATTCTTGATCAACTGTGGTATCGTGTTGGAGCTGCATGGGCAGCTGTACCTGTACACGCCATCCAAGCTCTGTTTGACTCAATGCCTAGGTGTATCAAGGCCGTTATTACGGCCAGAGGTGGTTGTTCTGGGTACTGATTTCTCAGGATCCATGCACCCACATTGACTGAAAATGTAATCACATTTCAATTCTAATATATATACTTGTCCAATGAATACCCCTTTATCATCTTGGTGTAGCAATTTTAATGGCGAGTAGTGTATCTGCGATGCTCTGATTTTCCGCCAAAAAGAAATCAATGACAGCTCTCTGCTAGGACACATCTCCGTTACAGACAACATTTTGAAGGTTGTGTACACGCCGCCACCTATCGGTATTTCATGAAACTACAGTGGTCGAAGTAGGGATATTCCACGAAGTTCCACATTTTTTGCATCCAAAAGTGGCCGAGAAATAGAGTGTTGCATTACTTACTGAACGCCTCTTGTACATACTTTTTGTTTAGTGCTACCCGCATCACCTGAGTAATCTTCGGATTCTACAGAAAACCTTCTGTTCCAGGTCCGACAGAGAGCCCGTTCCTTGACACCAGGAGCAGAGTCACGTCTGCGAGACACCACCGAAGAGATCCTGAGGGACATCAGGGATTCCGAGGAGAGAGAACGGCGGAAAGGTGAGAGCGCGTCGACGGCTTTGTTTTGCACTCTGGCTGGAGGGTCTTTAGCAGCTCGTTTTGTGCAGCTCTTAAATATTTGGAAAAAAGTCTTCTCTTTCCAGAGCCGCCAACAGCTACCAGTATCGGTTATCATTAAATTATTTACAGTGGCCTGTAATTCCAGCGTTTTCACTTTGGCGTGAATTAAAATAAAAACCATCATGTGCCAAGTTCTCCAGGGTTACTTGCGGTCAGTACCGTTAGTACTAGTAATATAAACATTATTGACAGCTGAAAACACTGTACACACCGACACAGGATGGTTTTCATTCCAATACACTCCACAGAAAAAAATTGTCATACGTGATATTGTTAATAATTTAATGATACCTGAAGATGATGATATGATCGAACTCGATAGTTCATAAAGATTTATTTCATCACAAGCTATCTGCGGTTCTGAAATGACTTTTCTAAAGTTCGAAAAGTATCACAGAAGAAAACTATTTTCCTTCTCGACAAATATCAGCCCCCTTTCTTCTGTTTATCACGTTGAACTTCGAATATCTGTCAGTAATGTCATTATAAAATCATCAGTATGTTCGCAGGTCACGCATTTCTGCAACTGGCTGATCAAATGTCTTTCAGAAACTGTTACAATATTAATATTCTATATTAGGGTCGATACAAGTGGCAAACGCGTGTAGATTAATGGTAGAGCGCATTCCTTTTTCTGTGTAATTCGGAAATACCTATAGAAAAATTCTACGTCTTGTTGCTTGTTCCTATTTTCTGGATATGTTTTGTTGTTCTCAAATTGATGATTGTCCGTTATTTTTGTAGAAAATTCTGAAGTTGATTGGTGTTATTTTTTTGTCACTGAAGTTCTTAATTGTGTACACATACCTCATGAGGAGCAAGTCTGCTCTGGACTTTATCTGTATTAAGAAAGATGTATTGCTCTTTTTGCGCCAACTCATACCTGAAAATAAAAATGCTTCCGTGAAGGGTTATGGTTCAAATGGCTCTGAGCACTATGGAACTTAACTTCTGAGGTCATCAGTCCCTTAGATCGTAGAACTACTTAAACCTATCTAACCTAAGGACATCACACACACCCATGCCCGAGGCGGGATTCGAACCTGCAACCGTAGCGGTCGCGCGGTTCCAGACTGTAGCGCCTAGAACCGCTCGGCCACCCCGGCCGGCATGTGAAGGGTTAAAATTCCTGTAGTTGTATTTTTGTAATCAATGTAATTTTTTGGTAACGAACACAACCGGCAATGTTACCAGCTTTGTGAGAACGTTCGGTAACAGTGCTCAATGGGTACAATACTGGACTCATGTCACGTCTTCGTCGTGCTCTCCTGATTTACTTTTTCCATTTATGAATGCCAGAACGGTTCTTTCAAAGATACCTCTGCCAACGTAATTCCCCATCTCTGTCTGGCTGCTGTACTTCACTTGCCTGTGTGGACCTCAGCGTCGAGTAGGACGCTGAATGACAATATTATTTTCTTCCGTAAAAAATTGTTTCGCCTTTCCACAAGACCTGGAGAATATCGGTGACTGGCCTGTATATTGTTTGCAGCCCTTTCAATCCACTTTCCTGCCAGTTTGTAACAGTACTTCAGACATAGACTTCGCTCAACTGCTTAAGGTGTTAGTCTGTTTACTTCTAGAAGACTCCGTAAGTCGTTAGTCCATTTTAGTTCTGCACTGGAAACCTAACGATCTCATATGACAACCATAAACACGAATAACAAAACAAAATTACAGCAAGTGCAAATGAAGACTTTCAGAATTTGCTGTATCACCGGGACAGCCCCAGTGGCAGTCATGAACGGAGCAAATTGTTTGACATAGGTACTCTTCAAGACAGTGTAGTGCATGGAACTAGATCCTGAGGAGGCTTGTAAGCTACATACGTACTGACGAATATCCGTTTCCAGACAGTTTTGTGCTCGGAAAGAGATTTTGTATGTTGTCATATCCCATGGAGCTCTGATTAAGAAAGATGTTCCTTAGCTACATCTCTGACCCAAACACCGTGGTGAATAAAGAGCAGCGCACTATATTGAAAGAACAAAGCGGCAGGTTCCAACATTTCCAGTTTCTTTCTTCTTTTTTTTTTTTTGTCTGTGACTGGCTAGACGCAGCTCTACACACTAGCTTACCTTGTGCAAGTATCATCGTATCTGTGTAGTTATTGCTCTGTACGTTCAATTGATCCTGTGTTTAACTGATCCTTGGTATGCCTCTACACCGCTTACCGTTACCAAATTGACTGTTACAGGATGACTCAGCGTGTGTCCTATCAAGTGTTCACTTCTCTTAGTCAAGTTCTACTACGAGACTCTTTCCTCCCTAATTCGTTTCAGTGGTTGTTCATTTGTTACTCGCTCTGTCCATATAACATTTAGCATTCTTCTGCAGAGCCATATTTTAAAATACCCTATTCACCTCTAGAAGGAACTATTTACCGTCCACATTTCTCTTCCACGTGAGTCTATACTCCAAGCAAACTCTTTCGGAAAAAATATCCTAACACTAAAATTTATGTTAGAAGGCTACGTACAGTTCTCTTTCTCAGGAAAGCCTGTCTTGCTGTTTCCAGTCTACATTTTGTATCACCTCTACTCGGGCCATCTTCAGTTATTTTACTGCCCAAATAGCAAAACCCATTTACTACTTTTAGTCATTTCCAAAGCTAATTTGCTCAGCATATCGTCATTTGATTCTACACGTTCAATTATCCTTCTTTTTACGTCTTCGCTTTGAACTTTAACTCACCTTTCCTGACCTCTCCCTAGCTCATTTTGCCTCTTGCTCATGATTCGGATTGAACAACACGAGGCATAGTCTGCCACTCCGCCTCACTCCCTCCTCATCCACCACCTCCCTTTCATGCCACGGACTATTATAACTGCACTCACGAATTTGTAAGTGTTGTACATACGTCTTCGCTGCATGTACTTTATCGCGAGTAGTGTCATAATTTAGAACTGACTTTTCCATTCAAAATGGTCAAAAACGTATTCTAAACATACAAATGATAGAAGTGTCTGTTTGCCTTTATTAAACCAATCTCCTAAGACGAATCGTAGGGCTAGTACTGCCTTGCGTGTTACTAGCTCTTTTCCAACACCCAAACTGATGTTCTCCTAAAATTTCGACTGGAGTAACATCAAACGATATCGCTGGCCATATGACAAGTAAACTCTTTGGTACTCGGTTACCAGGATAAAGAGCTTGGTGCTGACTCTGGAAAAACGCTGGAGGCCCATCGTGTCGAAATTTTTTGCGGTTTAGTAGTGGAACATCTTCGATCAAAAGAGGAAGCTCATCTTGAAGAAATCGTAACTATCGCTGCTTGAGTTAGATGAGGGTCGAGAAAATGAGACTAGAGGGGGAGTCACCAGTGATCCCACTGGCTGTTTCCGTGAAACTGTCTGACACGCAGAGTGGAGGTTATTCCTCCTCCAGCAGTGCGTCTTGTGATGATTAAATACACCTATGTTTGTGGAAACGTCCAAAAATAACTTATTTACTAAAAAGCTAGCGTTATTTTCGTCATAAAATGGTTCATGCACGACAAAACTATGACTATTGAGTTGCAGGCGACGCGATAAATACCGATGGTTGTGCAGTGTGCAGGCAAAAGATCCCATGATGATGTTCGTCTTCCGTGCAAGTGCATGTGCATCCGCATCAGAATTGTTTTGAACAGGAATGAACAAAATCTATTGATAGCGACCATACGTCCCTGAGTGATTTCCTGCAGGCCCTGTCTTCACAAGTAATCCAACCCATGCAGATGTTGTGCGACACCCTTAGCGTATTGCCTGTAGCCAGGGTGTTATATGTGTTACTCCTCTGAAGTGGAAAGCATTTTGTCAGGCTGCATCATAGGACTACGTACTTTCCACGCACATGTCGCTGGATTATAGTGTGAGGGCGTGTGTTGTGGCCTGATGCAAGGAGTGGACTTTACGATGCCAGTACATACAGACCAACAGTCACATGTGATTCCCGTAAGGGACACTTATTTTAAAGAATAACGACGAGTAATGGATCAGTAGCAGAGGTCACTTGAGTACGCCCTGCCTGGTGCCTCGTCACTGAGGGCATGTGTGTTTTGCAGCGCATGCAGCACTTGTTCCTGGTCTGCATTTGCAGCACCTTCAGTAATCTTGTTGGCATTAATCAGGTTGTGATCGGTTTAAGGGTTCTACTGCAATTCACATTGCATTACTAGTGACATTAACGATTTATGTTTCCTTCCAGCTCCTGGCTAGACGTGGGTATGATGCATGTTAGAACTTTATTGAAAAGTACATGTTGCATAAAATGATTTTGAATGGAGCGCTGTATCAGGGAGATCGCTTGGACTTAAACAACGGCATCGTTTGATTCAAACATCAATGAATAGAGAAACTCAATCGCAAAAAAGAACTGGGTTGTGGACAATTTCGAAAGCTCTTGGAAAGTATTCCTCATCTTAAAAGTACACCGCTTATAAAACAATTGTCCGACTCATTTTTGAGTTTTTTTCCTGTTTTTTAGACATAATCAAACAGAAATGACATAAAATATGTGGAAGAATAAGAAAGAGCATTATTTATTGAGAGAAATATTGTCATTCATACGATTATGTTCAACAAATGTTATTCCGACACGGTAACACAAAGGTACGATTTTCTAAGGGTTATGTGTGAGATCTAGCCTTTCGAGAGAAATGAAAGAACTTATTACTACTGCCTTCTATACATATGTACCACTAAGTAGCAAGACTGGAAAATTAGAGGACCTGAAGCTTACTCAGAGGTGCGCAGATTATCGTCGTTTCCGTGCCTCATCCGAAAGCGGAATAGGTGGACTAGCTATACTGATTCATTCTGTACATTCCACATACACCGTACAGTGGCTTGTGGAATACGCCCTTGAATGTGAATGCAAATTACAAGGAAATTGGAAGATGAAAAATATATAGGTTATTCAGAACATTTATTTATTTATTGTTCCGTGAGACCAAATTATGGAGAAGTCTCCATGGTCATGGAATGAGTCAATACATGAAATTATAACACGATAGTAGAAACAGATAAAATGAAATATAAAAAACATATTCAGGCGACAAGTCGTGAGTTTAAATAAAGAAAATCAACAATGTAACACTGGAATTTGCTTAATTTTTCAGCTCTTCTAGGAGCTCATCGGCGGAATAGAAGGAGTGAGCCATGAGGAAATCCTTCAGTTTAGACTTAAAAGTGTTTGGGCTTCTGCTCAGATTTTTGAGTTCTTGTGGTAGCTTATTGAAAATGGATGCAGCAGAATACTGCACTCCTTTCTGCACAAGAGTCAAGGAAGTGCATTCCACATGCAGATTTGATTTCTGCCTAGTATTAACTGAGTGGAAGCCGCTAACTCTTGGGAATAAGCTAATATTGCTAACAACAAACGACATTAAAGAAAATATATACTGTGGGGACAATGTCAGAATTCCCTGACTATCGAATAGGGGTCGACAAGAGGTTGTCGAACTTACACCATACATAGCTCGAACAGCCTGTTTTTGAGCCAAAAATACCCTTTTTGAATCAGAAGAATTACCCCAAAAAATAATACCATATGACATAAGCGTATGAAAATATGCGAAGTGGACTACTTTTCGTGTTCAAGTGTCACTAATTTCAGATACTGTTCTAATGGTAAATAAAGCAGCATTTAGTTTCTGAACAAGATCCTGGACATGGACTTTCCACAACAGCTTACTATCTATCCGAACGCCTAGGAACTTGAACTGTTCCGTCTCGCTTATAATATGCCCATTCCGTCCGATAAAAATATCGGTTCTTGTTGAATTGTGAGTTAGAAACTGTAAAAAATGAGTCTTACTGTGAGTTAGCATCAAATTATTTTCCACAAGCCACGAACTTATTTCATGAACTACATTATTTAGTACTGTTTCAATATTACACACAAGATCCGTCACTACCAAACTGGTGTCATAAGCAAACAGAAATATTTTTAAATCATCTGTAATACTAGAAGGAATATCATTTATATAAATAAGAAACAGCAGTGGCCCCAGCACCGACCCTTGGGGAACGCCCCACTTAACAGTGCCCCATTGGGACTGAACATCACTACCACTCTCAATATTGCGGAGAATTACCTTCTGGTTTCTGTTCTTAAAGTAAGAGGCGAACCAATTGTAAGCTACTCTCCTTACTCCATCATGGTCCAACTTCTGCAGTAATGTTTTGTGGTCAACACAGTCAAAAGCCTTCGTTAAATCAAAGAAAACACCTAGCGTTCGCAACCTTTTATTTAATCCGTCCAAAACCTCACAGAGAAAAGAAAAACAGCATTTTCAGTTGTTAAACCATTTCTAAAACCAAACTGTTCATTTGACAGCAAATTATGTGCATTTAAATGCTCCAGTAACCTCGTTTATACAACCCTCTCGATAACTTTAGCAAACACCGATGGCACAGAACTTGGTCTATAATTATCAACATTATTCCTGTCTTCCTTTTATAAAGTGGTTTCACTACCGAGTACTTTAATCGGTCAGGAAACCGACCACTCCTAAAGGAAAAGTTACAGATATGGCTAAGTACTGGGCTAACATACATAGAACAATACTTCAGTATTCTGCTAGATAACCCGTCATATCCATGAGAGTTCTTGGTCTTTAGTGATTTAATTATCAACTCAAACTCGCTCTTGTCAGTATCATGGAGGAGCCTTTCAGGTAACAGTCTCGGAACTCTTTTTTTCTACGAGCGCTGAATGATCTCCTGTTGGGACTAGGTTTCTGTTTAGTTCACCTGCTATATTCAGAAAGTGATTATTAAATACTGTACACATATGCGACTTATCAGTAACACGGACATTCCCACTACGCACTGATTCTATATCCTCGACCTGTCTCTGCAGACCAGCCACTTCCTTTACGACTGGCCATATGGTTTTAATTTTATCCTGAGACTTAGCTATTCTATCTGCATACCACATACTTTTTGTCTTCCTAATAACTTTTTTAGGCATCTTACAATACTGTTTGTAATAAGCTGCTGCAGTTAGATTTTGACTATTTCTAACGTTTTGATAGAATTGCCACTTTGTTCCACATTCATGGGTGGAATAGCATATAGGCGTCATACATGTCATTGATAAATAGGCATGTGAGCTGAATATAGTGTCCAGTGGGATGATAACTTAGTAAAATTGGGAAAGAAACAGCGATGTATTGGAGCATCCATTTTGCTCAGTGCGAACACGTTCAAAGCCATGTAGTTACGCTGCTGAGACGTGCTTAAGAATGAAAGCTGTAAGACACAGCAAGAGCAAAGGAGCGACGATTACCCTGGGTGCCCATTCAACGTTTGGCTTCAGACAAGTGGCTGCGATCCCCGCTGCATGCGTGGATGCCAAATGACCTGCCGGTCACGCTTTCTGGCCGCTCTTCGGATGTTTCATGGCATTCTTTTGTAGCGGAACAGACGCACAACCGCAGCCACCACCTGCACAACTTTTGGCAGCAGTTAACAGGTCAACCAGTCGATCTCATCCACACCGAGTGTCTCTTCATTGTCGTACTGCGTCTTGCACGTTCCTGCCACTGACGTTCTGTTTGCACCGAGAAATGTATCCTAAAATGTATCATAAAAGCTATAACTATCTCGACATATTATTTTAGTCTGCTCCTTAAATTCGCCGCCCACCCACTCTCTCGCTCTCCTGTTGTTCTCAGTACGTTCACGTTTTTGTTTATCTTAATTCTGCTTTACTTTCATCACCGTGCGTTTCTTCCTACTTTTGCACTAGGTGGGTATCTACAGAACAGAAGACATGGGTGTGACTTATCGTCAACATTACGTCAGATCTGGTCCTGATCGTCCGTAAGTCAGTCACGCATGTGGTAAATGGTTCCGAGCAGATGGAACTGTGGCGATCCATTTTGGAAGTCACAAAAGCATTGGTCTTGTCGCGATCGACTGTGTAACGGTCACGCTTTTACTTCTGCCAGGTCCTGAGTCGCGCACAGATATCTCAGGGGGAAGGCACTTGCCCGCGAAAGGGAAAAGTCCGAGGTTAGAGTCCCTATTCGGCTGACAATCTGCCAGGAAGTTTCAGACGAGCGCAATCTCTGCTGGAGAATGAAAATTCATTCCCCGAGGCCGTGGCTAAGCTATGTCCCCGCAATATCTTTTTTCGAGGAGTGCTAGTCCACAGCGGTACGCGGGAGAACTTCTGAGAAGTTTAAAAGGTAGGAGATACAATACTTGCTGCTGATTGACAAAAGGCGCGGGTGTAAAATAATGTTGTGGAATGGTCTGGAGCTCATGGAACAGAGGAGTTGATTTTCGACGTGAATTTATTAAGCTTGCAAGAACGCGAAAGAGCGTTTAAGCGCGCGGGCGTGAAATTCTGACTGAGGCATCGCCTGTTTTCTGGGGGAGTGCTGCTAGTTTGTGAGAGTGCCCGAGTTCGGCAGGTACAGAATGCGCATCCAGTAACCAGATGAATGCAAGCCAACTAATTACATATGTTAACGTGGAAATTTCAGGGTTGTGATTTTTGTGTATTCCCTGTTTCCCTGTTGCCTTTGCAGCGCTACCCTGTTTTGATTTTGGAGGAGATTGTCTGCGGATGTGCTAGACACCTACTGGACGTAAGTTAGTGTCTGTTCGCGGTGCTCGTTTCGCAGTCTACTGGTCGAATCTGGGAGAGTGTTCAAGGAAATTTTATTACTTATCGGCATTTGTTAATAGTACAGAAGTAGTGACGATATAAATCCTGTCCGGCAAATCAAACCAAGATTGTCATCCTTTCTTTAGATCGATTTCATAGCTGAGCGCAACTACATTTAACTTGGACGACCATTATAACACCGGCTGTAATTCAGGGCTTTCTAGCATTCGTCTCCGAAGAGAGTTAAGCTACCACATTACAAATTTTCGTTCGCCATGCGTAAATTGTAATTTCTTTGCAAAATTAGTAAATTTTTGACGTGCTTATCTGTCTGATACTGACATTTTCTGTGGTTGCTTTCGACAAACGGAAAAGAAACACCTGTTCTGTCAAAGAAACAAAGCCTCTTAGTGCTGCGAATAGGGGACATCCTTGTGGGATATTTTTACCGACGTGAAATGCAATCGGTGTAGGGAACATAGGGCTCTGTTCTGTGTTACGTAAATGTCAGTTCCCGTCTAACTGCACCACGCCACTCGCCTTCACGAACTCCAAGAGATATACGGTGTCCAGTTCTGAGCATGTGATGGGACAATCTTCTAGAGCAGAAACGCCATTACAAATACGTCGTCTGCCATCCACACAGTTAACTTTCAACGATCGCATAACATGTGTCGCGTACATTTCAAAAGCGTCTAGTATTCACGCTAGCTCTAATGTGTTCTGATAAAAGATTTGATCGGTAGGGTTGGAGCTCATATAGGTAGAGACTGCATGCAGGGATTAATACCTTCTGCTGGATAAACTTCTGGTTCTTCTTTACATTCTACAGCCTCGGCCTGCGTATTTCCTTTAACGACGACAAATACTTTAATATCCTTCAGTTTCCATACTTCTCGTATTATAGAAAAAACATTCATCAAAATTCTAAATTCATTTTAGTACGGCATTTCCAATGCCGCCTCCAAACCAGGTTTTGTAAGACGTCGACCTTAGAGGGAACACTCAGATTTTTTAAAGATTCAATACGATTGTACAAGACCACAATCTTCTGCGTATTATGGAGGTTTGTCTGTTGTTGTCCTTCACCCTCCGTTTCTCCTTAATCCACTAGAAAATTGATTTACTTTCCCTGTTTTAGACGAGCGTCGTGCTTTGAGCTTAAAATTAAGAAATAAGAAACAAATAAACTAGGTGACACTCGTTTCCCTAAAGCAGAATATCTAATTTCGCTTTCGTATTCGATTACACAATGCAGTAATAGAAGCTTTCTCGCATATGTAGTGATGAAAGAAAATTTGTACCAGAGCAGGACTCGAACCCGGATCTCTTACTCACAAGCACTCACGTTGAGTATTTCCACCTTTTTTCTTCTCCCATTTTCTTTGGATTCTAAATTTTTGCTAATTTACTGTCATTAGTATAAACGAATTTAAATTAACGTCTTAAAATTAAAAAAATTAAAATTTGAAAGGTTTGAGACTGCCTGCAAGACCGTCCGTTAATTATCTCGTACATTTCCCTACTTTTTTCCGAGGAAACAAATCGAGGATCATCAGTCGAATGGCAAAGATGGACTTTTATGCCTTACCCTACCACAGGTATACGTATCAACTGAATCACATTCACTGATATGCACTGAAGCGCCAAAGAAGCTGGTATAGGCATGCACATTCAAATAAAAAGGTTCGTAAGCAGGCAGAATACGGCGCTGCGGTCGGCAATGCTTATATAAGACAACATACACATCAATGCCCGAGGCAGAATTCAAACCTGCGAGCGTAGCGGTCGCGCGGTTGCAGACTGTAGCGCCTAGAACCGCTCGGCCACCCCGGCCAGCTTTGACGCTGTTGTTAGATCGTTTACTGCTGCTACAATGGCGGCTTATCAAGATTTAAGTGAGTCTGAACATGGTGTTATAGTCGGCGCACAGCCGATGGGACACAGCGTCTGCGAGGTAGTGATGAAGTGGGGATTTTCCTATACGACCATTTCACGGGTGTACCGTATCAGGAATCCGGTAAAACATCAAATCTCCAGCATCGCTGCGGCCGGAGAAAGATCCTGCAAGAACGAGACCAAAGACGACTGAAGAGAATCTTTCAACGTGAGAGAAGTGCAACCCTTCCTCAAATTGCTGCAGATATCAATGCTGGGCCGTCAACGAGTGTTAGCGTACGAACCATTCAACGAAACATCATCGATATGGACTTTCGGAGCCGAAGGCCCACTGGTGTTCTCTTGATGAATGCAAGACACAAAGTGTGGTGTCACACAATCGGCCGCGGTCCGTTAGTATACGTCGGACCCGCGTGTCGCCACTATCAGTGATTGCAGACCGAGGGCCGCCACACGGCAGGGAGAGTCTGTACTCTCCCTAGCACTCGCCCCAGTTATACAGCCGACTTTGCTAGCGATGGTTGACTGACTACATACGCTCTCATTTGCACAGACGACAGTTTAGCATAGCCTTCAGCTACGTCATTTGCTACGACCTAGCGAGGCGCCGTATTCAGTTACTATGAATGTATTCTGAACAGATAATATTGTGACTTATGTACCCTCAAGAGCTACGTCCATCATTAATGGATTAAAGTTAAGTATCAAACTAATTGCGTACGCTTTCTGAATTCAAATTCCTTGTCATGTTCCAGAACTCACGTCAGTATAGTTCTTCCCTCCTGACGCCAGCCTGCGTGAGCTAAAACACGTGCATTTCGGCCTCCACTAGTAACACGTGGTTGGCTCTTCTGCCAACACAACAGAAAGGTTTACGCCTCGTCCGGGGCCGTCAACGCCGACATTGGGCTGTTTATGACTGGAAACATGTTTCGTGGTCGGACGGGTCTAGTTTCAAATTGTAGCGAGTGGATGGACGTACACCGGTATGGAGACAACCTCATGAATCTATGGACACTGCATGTCAGCAGGGGATGTTAAAGCTGGTGGAGCCTCTGTAATGGTGTGGGGGTGTCCAGTTGGAGTGGTATGGGAGCCCTGTGACTCTAGATACAACGCTAAAAGGTGACATGTATGTAAGCATCGTGCCCGATCAGCTGCACCCATTCATGTCCATTGTGCATTGCGTTGGACTTGGGCAGTTCCAGCAGGACGATGCGACACCTCACACGTGCAGAATTGCTGCAGAGTGGCTCCAGGTACACTCTTCTGAGTTTAAACACTTCCGCTGGCCACCAAACCCCCCAGACATGAACATTATTGAGCATATCTGGAATTCCTTGCAACTTGCTGTTCAGAAGAGATCGCCACTCCTCGTACTCTTACCGATTTATGGACATCTGTGCGGGAGTTATGGTGTCAGTTCCCTCCATCACCACTTCAGGTATTAGTCCCTACAACGGCGTGTTGCGGCACTTCTGCGTGCTCGAGGTAGCCCTCCATAATATTAGGCAGGTGTACCAGTTTTCTCGGGACTTCAGTGCATATCGACTGAATCAGATTCACTGATATAAAATTATTGAAATGGACTCAGCAAACTGCAGTGTAATGAATATGTCGTGACTTTGGAATTTGAGCCTGACCTGGATTCTAATCTCAATGTTTTTCAGTAACATCGTGTCGGTATATTTCTTTAGTTTCGCCCTTATTGATTCCAGCTGTGTCACGACAATCAGTTTAAGGCAGCCTCGGAGGTGCCCGCTGAGGCACGCAGGGTGCGCGAGTTGGCGAAGGGCGTGTTGCGTGCGGTGCGACACCGGTGTCCCGGGACGTCAACGGATGAGGCGAGCGGGTGCTAACTTTAGCGGCGTCGCTGGCAAGGCCGCTCTGACGTGCCAAACACACACGGCGGCCCGCGTCACCACTGCGACCCAGAGGCGTACTGAACATCGCTGCTGCCCGAGGTACGGCATCTCAGGGTACAAAGTAGTGCGTTCAAGTCAGGGCCAGCTGCAGCTTGTGCAGAAAGCACTCTGCAGTTGTAACAGTCGAAGGTCATATATGATGACGATGATGTTTGGTTGGTGGGGAGCTCAACTGCGCGGTTCATCCACATCTACATCTGCATCATTACTCTGCCATTCACATTTAAGTGCTTGGAAGAGGGTTCATCGAACCACTATCATACTATCTCTCTACCATTCCACTCCCGAACAGCGAGCGGGAAAAACGAACACCTAAACCTTTCTGTTCGACCTCTGATTTCTGTTAGTTTATTTTGATGATCATTCCTACCTATGTAGATTGGGTTCAACAAAATATTTTCGCATTCGGAAGAGGAAGTTGGTGACTGAAATTTCGCAAATAGATCTCGCCGCGAGGAAAAACGTCTTTGCTTTAATGACTTCCACCCCAAATCGCGTATCATATCTGCCACTCTCTCCCACATTACGTGATAATACAAAACGAGCTGTCCCTTTTTTGCACCCTTTCGATGTCCTCCGACAATCCCACCTGGTAAGGATCACACACCATGCAGCAATATTCTAACAGAGGACGAACGAGTGTAGTGTAAGCTGTCCCTTTAGTGGACCTGTTGCATCTTCTATGTGTCGTGCCAATGAAACGCAACCTTTAGTTCACCTTCCCCACAATATTATCTATGTGGTCTTTCCAACTGAAGTTGTTCGTAATTCTAACACCCAGGTACTTAGTTAAGTTGACACCCTTGAGAATTGTACTATTTATCGAGTAATCGAATTCCAACGGATTTCTTTTGGAACTCGTGTGGATCACCTCGCACTTTTCGTTATTTAGCGTCAACTGCCACCTGCCACATCATACAGCAATCTTTTCTAAATCGCTTTGCAACTGATACTGGTATTCGGATGACCTTTCTAGATGGTAAATTACAGCATCATCTGCGAAAAACCTAAGAGAATGCTCAGATTGTCACCCAGGTCATTTATATAGATCAGGAACAGCAGCGGTCCCAGGACGCTTCCCTGGGGAACACCTGATATCACTTCAGTTTTACTCGATAATTTGCCGTCTATTACTACGAACTGCGACCTTCCTCACAGGAAATCACGAATCCAGTCGCACAACTGAGACGATACCCCATAGGCCAGCAGCTTGATTAGAAGTCGCTTGTGAAGAACGATGTCAAAAGCTTTCCGGAAATCTAGGAATACGGAATCAACTTGAGATCCCCTGACGATAGCGGCCATTACTTCGTGCGAATAAAGAGCTAGCTGCGTTGCACAAGAGCGATGTTTTCTGAAACCATGCTGATTACGTATCAATAGATCGTTCCCTTCGAGGTGATCCATAATGTTTGAATACAGTATATGCTCCAAAACCCTACTGCAAACCGACGTCAATGATATAGGTCTCTAGTTCGATGGATTACTCCTACTACCCTTCTTAAACACTGGTGCGACCTCCGCAATTTTCCAATCTGTAGGTCCAGATCTATCGGTGACCCAGCGGTTGTATATGATTGCTCAGTAGGGAGCTATTGTATCAGCGTAATCTGAAAGGAACCTAATCGGTATACAATCTGCACCTGAGGCCTTGCCACTATCAAGCGATTTGAGTTGCTTCTCAACCCCTAAGGTATCTTCTTGTAACAAACTCATGCTAGCAGCTGTTCGTGTTTCAAATTCTGATATATTCCATTCGTCTTCCCTGCTGAAGGAATTTCGGAAAACTGCATTCAATAATTCCGCTTTAGCGGCACAGTCGTCGGTAACAGTACCATCGGCACTGAGAAGCGAGGGTACTGAGTGCGTCTTGCCGCTTGTGTACTTTACATACGACCAGAATTTCTTCGGATTTTCTACGAAATTTCGAGACAATGTTTCGTTGTGGAACCTATTAAAGGCATCTCACATTGAAGTCCGTGCCAAATTTCGCACGTCTGTAAATTTTAGCCAATCTTCGGGATTTCGCGTTCTTCTGAACTTCGCATGCTTTTTCCGCTGCCTCTGCAACAGCGTTCGCACCTGTTTTGTGCACCATGGGGGATCAGTTTCATCTCTTATCAGCGCCCGCACAATTTCCCGACCTTTGCTCAGTATAGTCTGGCCACTTTCATAAATGATGAGGACAACACAAACACCCATTCATCTCGAGGCTGGTGAAAATCCCCGACTCCGCCGGGAATCGAACTAGGGACTTCGTGCTGGAGAAGCGAGAACGCAACCGTGAGGCCACGACCTGCGGACTCTAAGGTCATGGAAGGGAAGCGGGAGTCCAGAAGCTAGTGACGTAAAATTGTTGCCAATCCCCGGCGTTATTCAATCTCTACACGCAGCAAGCGGGAAAGGGATCCCAGGAGAATTGTGGAAAGGTAACTGAATTACGCGAAGAAGAAACAAAAAAAAGTGAAATTTGCCAACGTCATTGTAATTCTGTTAGGAGTTGCAAAGGACTTGGAAGAGTAGTTGATCTCAATGGACAGTGTCTTCAAAGGGTGATGATACGTGGTGTTTCTGAGAGTCTCAATATCGTAGTTGTCAATCCCTTTATCCTCATAATCAATGAGCCAACTCAAGAATTTTGCGACTAATGTGGGTACAGTCGTGTCAAGATCTGTAAAGCTGTCACAAGAAATCACTTGTCGAGCGCAGTGAACTAACATTAGAAGATGAAGCAGCTGGAAGACGTTTTTTCCAGGATAAGAGTTGGGGTGGAATATTTATCCTGCTGCTTCCGTTTCTATTCCCATCGCATCGACACTACTAGAGGCTGTCATTAAAAAAAGCTGTTAATTACCGTGGGTGATAAACACAAACACGCATTTCAAGAATAGGACGATAAGATTTGGGGTTTATACCTGGACTGGGGTGGACCTTACTTGGTACTTCTCCCCCTCTCCATCTGGGTCAAACTAAGCGGCAGGAGGAATCCCGTTCCCAATTCCACCCTATCATCAACTGTTGATATGAGTGCTGTAAATCAAATGGTAATATCCACTTTCCCACGACAAGACTGAAGCACGGCATGTTTTCGTTGCGCCATCAGCTACGATCTGTGGCAATGGTTCGACAGAACGTAATATATTCCATGCACCCGACTGCAAATTGTTGCTCATGTCGGCACCAATGACTCCTGCCGTCTGGGTTCACAGGTCATCCTCAGTTCGTACAGGCGGTTGGCGGAGTTGGAGAAGGCGGAAAGCCTCGCTCGCGGGGTGGAATCAGAGCTAACTATTTGTAGTATCGTTCCCAGAACCGATCGCGGTCCTCTGGTTTGGAGCCGAGTGGAAGGCTTAAACCAGAGGCTCAGACGATTCTGCGGAGAGCTGGGGTGCAAATTTCTCGACCTCCGCTATCGGGTGGAGAAATGTAGGGTCCTCCTGAATAGGTCAGGCGTGCACTACACGCCGGAAGCGGCTACGAGGGTAGCGGAGTACGTGTGGAGTGCACATGGGGTTTTTTTTAGGTTAGAGAATTCCCTCCCTAGGCCCGACAAGACGCCTCCTGAGACGCGGCAAGGCAGGAGTAGGCAAAATGCAACAGGGAATAACAATATTAATGTGCTAATAGTAAACTGCAGGAGCGTCTATAGAAAGGTCCCAGAACTGCTCTCATTAATAAACGGTCATAACGCCATATAGTACTAGGGACAGAAAGTTGGCTGAAACCACATGTAAACAGTAATGAAATCCTAAACTCAGATTGGAATGTATACCGCAGAGACAGGCTGGACAGTGAAGGGGGAGGCGTGTTTATAGCGATAAGAAGTGCAATAGTATCGAAGGAAATTGACGGAGATTCTAATTGTGAAATGATTTGGGTGAAGGTCACGGTTAAAGCAGGCTCAGACTTGGTAATTGGATGTCTCTATAAGCCCCCGGGCTCAGCAGCTGTTGTGGCTCAGCACCTAAAGAATAATTTGGAAAATATTTCGAGTAGATTTCCCCACCATGTTATAGTTCTGGGTGGAGATTTTAATTTGCCGGATATAGACTGGGAGACTCAAACGTTCATAACGGGTGGCAGGGACAAAGAATCCAGTGAAAAATTTTTAAGTGCTTTATCTGAAAACTACCTTGAGCAGTTAAACAGAGAACCGACTCGGGGCGATAACATATTAGACCTTCTGGTGACAAACAGACCCGAACTATTTGAATCAGTTAATGCAGAACAGGGAATCAGCGATCATAAAGCGGTTACTGCATCGATGATTTCAGCCGTAAATAGAAATATTAAAAAAGGTAGGAAGATTTTTCTGTTTAGAAAAAGTGACAAAAAGCAGATTTCAGAGTACTTGATGGTTCAACACAAAAGTTTTGTCTCAAGTACAGATAGTGTTGAGGATCAGTGGACAAGGTTCAATACCATCGTACAATATGCGGTAGTTGAGTATGTGCCAAGCAAGATCGTAAGAGATGGAAAAGAGCCACCGTGGTACAACAACTGAGTTAGAAAACTGCTGCGAAAGCAAAGGAAACTTCACAGCAAACATAAACATAGCCAAAGCCTTGCACACAAACAAAAATTACGCGAAGCGAAATGTAGTGTGAGGAGGGCTATGCGAGAGGCTTTCAATGAATTTGAAAGTAAAGTTCTAAGTACTGACTTGGCATAAAATCCTAAGAAATTTTGGTCCTATGTCAAAGCGGTAGGTGGATCAAAACAAAATGTCCAGACACTCTGTGACCAAAATGGTACTGAAACACAGGATGACAGACTAAAGGCCGAAATACTAAATGTCTTCTTCCAAAGCTGTTTCACAGACGAAGACTGCACTGTGCTTCCTTCTCTAGATTGTCGCACAGTTGACAAAATGGTAGATATCGAAATAGACGACAGAGGGATAGAGAAACAATTAAAATCGCTCAAAAGAGGAAAGGCCGCTGGTCCTGATGGGATACCAGTTCGATTTTACACAGAGTACGCGAAGGAACTTGCCCCCCTTCTTGCAGCGGTGTACCGTAGGTCTCTAAAAGAGCGAAGCGTTCCAAAGGATTGGAAAAGGGCACAGGTTATCCCCGTTTTCAAGAAGGGACGCCGAACAGATGTGCAGAACTATAGACCTATATCTCTAACGTCGATCAGTTGTAGAATTTTGGAACACGTATTATGTTCGAGTATAATGTCTTTTCTGGAGGCTAGAAATCTACTCTGTAGGAAACAGCATGGGTTTTGAAAAAGACGGTCGTGTGAAACCCAGCTCGCGCAGACTGAGATTCATTGGAAGAATCCTAAGGAAATGCAATCCGACAACATAGGAAGTTGGTTGCAGTACGCTTGTTCGCCCACTGCTTGAATACTGCTCAACAGTGTGGGATCCGCACCAGATAGGGTTGATAGAAGAGATGGAGAAGATCCAACGGAGAGCAGCGCGCTTCGTTACAGGATCATTTAGTAATCGCCAAAGCGTTACGGAGATGATAGATAAACTCCAGTGGAGGACTCTGCAGGAGAGACGCTCAGTAGCCCGGTACGGGCTTTTGTTAAAGTTTCGAGAACATACCTTCACCGAAGAGTCAAGCAGTATATTGCTCCCTCCTACGTATATCTCGCGAAGAGACCATGAGGATAAAATCAGAGAGATTAGAGCCCACACAGAAGCATACCGACAATCCTTCTTTCCACGTACAATACGAGACTGGAATAGAAGGGAGAACCGATAGAGGTATTCAGGGTGCCCTCCGCCACACACCGGCGGGTGGCTTGCGGAGTATGGATGTAGATGTAGATGTAGATGTAGATCAAATGAATCTGGGCGTGCTTCAGAATCTTTGGGTTACTTCGCAGATGCACTGACGCGGCTTCTCTTGTCGAAGTATATAGCTGCTTGCGTGTGTGTGTGTGTGTGTGTGTGTGTGTGTGTGTGTGTGTGTGTGTGTGTGTCTGTGGTAGGTATGACTAATACGGACGTGACATAGGACTAGAGCTTCTCTTCGAAAGGGGCGAAGTGACGTTGTCCAATTCTTAGTGGAGACTTAGTACTATTCGGAGTTTGTTGGGTTGGTTAATGGTCACTCACTCTTCTCTCCATTTTTCTAAGACAGTGTGTCTAAGATGTATCTGCAAGTCAACTCCTGCGATTTGTGTTGCAGCAGGTCCATCGTACAGGATTCCTAGCTAACGTATCACTACGACCATTGTCCCCAGTACCTACATAGCCCGGCGTCCAGGGGAATTCCACGGAGGTTCCTGTATTGTTCCTGAATGATGAGCACCAAAGGATGAATCGATGAGTGATTTTCAGCCATCTTCAAACTATTACGGGCGAGACAGAACAGGAAAATAATTATGTCAGGCTGGGGATGTAAGTCTGCGAAAGTTCAAGTGTATTGCTACTAATTCCACAGTGTAGATGTTACATTGAGTGAGAAGGAAGTGTTAAACACAAACATTTTTGTCGATAGATGGAGAGCCAACTTTCTCATCATCTCTGAAGCCTTCGTATATTGGGCTACAGGATGAGTAGTCGTGAAGAACAGAATAGAACCTAGCCCTATTAATATCAGTGTCTGTGTGATCCTTGATGCCACAAAAGAAATACATTCGTATTACAGGACGAGGAATATTCCAAAGAGTTGCCGGTGGGTGTCTTTTAGTCCAACCACTGCAGCCCTGTTTCCATACGATTCGTAAACTGATGGATGATGGGGTTCTGGGAAACTGTCGTATAAAAGGAACATCCTGGCCTATAGTAAATCTTAAGGCAGTGGGTAAGTAATAGTTTTTGGCGGCGTATCTTTAAAGGTGGAATGCCTGTTTCAACAAGCAGGTTGTTAAACGGACTCGTATGGAAAGCTTCATTCTCAAGGCGGAGTCCGCTGTGGTGCTCAGTGTCCTGTAGACCTTAAACGAATGTGTTGCTGACCGGTAAAGGACTCATTCATAGTCAAATATGGATAAAATCAGCCACTGTTAAAATTTTACTGGCTCCCCAGCAACTGTTTCTAAGGAAACGTAGGGAGTTTTCCTCATACAAGTTGTCACGAGCTGCTTAGTGTGTGGCACCCTTGTCAGTTTTTGGTCGAACAGCAGGCCTAAAAGCCGAAAGTTGTCCATCACTCCTAGCCGTTGGTTATCCAGATATAATTCAGGATGTAGGCCGCGGATTGAATTCTGCTGCAGACTTTCTAGGCATAAAACTGTACCCATGATTTTGGGCTCGTACCTATGTCGTCGGCACGGCCGTTTGAAGGTAACCCTCTACTGAACATAACGACATAGTGGTACAGTGCAGGCAGGAGTCGCCGACATACGAGGCTCACGGTACATTTGGTTCCGCGACGGTGCCAATACCCATTCTGAGATTTATGAGAGGGTAGTGTTTAAGACTAAACTCCGACGAACAGTATTTTCCTGAACAAGTTGCTTGGAAAGGACTGTACCTAGCCCAACGCAAATTCCGATGGGATAAGATTTTTTTCTTTTCAGTAAAGGTTGGCACGTTGCCTCGGAACGCGCCTAGGATGTGAAGGCGCCGCGGTGGGTCATGAGCCTTCTGTAAACCGAATAGATCATCTACCAGGTGTCATCGAAACAACAGTCGTAAAATGTGGTTATTGTGGACCTTCGAAGTTACCGCAAGAAAGTTTCTAATTGGCCGTCCGACCCAGGAGTTTGCAGAGGCTCGCTTTTCTAGCAACCGGTCTGCAGCTACTTATATTGACTTTTCTTTCTTTTTCTTTTCTTTTTTACCAGTTTTCGAAATTGGTACAATGACACTTGCTGTCCATCGATCGGGAAAATATCCCTCTTGCGAAACCTTGTTAAGTATCAGCAAAGTACTTTGTTTACTATAGTAATTGAGGAGATGAAGCGTTTGATTGTGTACGATATCTGGTGTTGGATAGGTAAGTATACCTGTGCGTTAGGTATTCAGGATGTAGGTCGCAGGTTCGAATCCTGACTCGGGCATGGATGTGTGTGCTGTCCTTAGGTTAGTTAGGTTTAAGTAGTTCTAAGTTCTAGGGGACTGATGACCTCAAATGTTAAGTCCCATAATGCTCAGAGCCATACCTGTGCGTCGTGCTGGTGCAGTGTTGAAGTCCCAATCTGTCAAACGGGCGTTGAAGATCTCCATATGTCAAGAGTTAAAGGAGAGAATGCCATGTTCTATTAAAATTCAATTTCGAGTAAATTCTGAGTGGAAATTTTGCGAAGCTGATATCTTGACGTCATGCCTCTCCAGTAATGCGATTATGTCGAAAAGACTGGTAAAAAGTACTCCTCGTTCTAAAACTCTACTCATTCTACTTGGAAACAAATGTCCTCTGATACGTTGCAGTTTTGCCCACACCTTGGTACTTGTTCTATATAACTAGTGATTGGGTGTCTCCGTTGCCGTCGTAATGCTTTTCCGCTGTTTCTGATGGCCTCAGCTATTTCTTGAGACCGCCATGGTGCAGACTTGTGTGTAGATGATCAGGAAGAGTAATATATTGCATTATGAGCTGCGTAACCAATCACATTCGCTGCTTCTGGCACTGTCTAGTTAATGCCTTCTGCATGAGGTATCGTGACACAGATTTCATGGGGGTAAGCACCGAACAGAAGTGGCACACCGACATCCAGCAGCCAATGAAATCAGCCGTTGCTGACACACTGCTTTGAGACTGGCCGTAAAATGAAGTGTGAATCTAAAAAAAGTTTTGGAAAACAGATCCCTCTTTTGGGACTGAGTATAGAAGGCGGTCATCCTAACCCGGCCATGTGAGGACATCAGTAATGGGGACCGTGTTTTCCAACTTAGTGAAGCGTGGAATCTGGCAATGAAGTTCCTCTAAACGCAGCGGAGACGGAACAGAGATTTATTTCATTCATTAACAGTACAGAGTAACTCACCGCCCTGAAATGTAAGGTGGGTCGTATGCTTCTGAATCTAATAGCAAAGACTTCTCATTGTTACAGTCTTATTGGTATACAGGTGTTAATGCTTTTTTTAAATAATATAAAGAACATAATATATAAAGATTTCACTGAGGTTACAGCGAATTGAATGCTTAACAATTGTTAAAATGGTTCCATATAATTTGTTACTACATAGTTGATGAGAATATAATTTGTACAATGCAAATGTCAAAGAAAAAATAAAGAAAAAGAAAATGTAACGCAATGAGCGTGGTTAAGAATAATTTGTAAAAAATAGAGGGAAGTGATATGCTGTATCTGGATGAGTAATCCAGTGTAAGTAGCATGTTGGTTAGTGATGGCCTATTTCTACCTATTTCAGATGAGAAGGTCTCGGTACAACCTCGAGCTATTCTCATCTGAAAGGGTTTGCGCTGATGTATGTTTACACAGATTATAGAGATTGAATGCTGATTCAGCACTTCATACATGGAATACATGAATTTTAGCTTCACGTGAGAAATACACTTACTTTTGTAACTTGTTAGTTGGAACAGAATATAGTTCTTTGCTACTTTAATGCATTATTCCTATAATAACTTAATACAGAACAGAGAACACGACATATGCAGAGGGGACACTGAGATCCTTCGATAGAGTCCCGAAAGCGAGCCACCTGCAGCGTGGCTAGCGCGTCGGGGGTTCTTCCATACGCAGGACGTGAGTGGGACGGGGAAGGTGTGGGAAAGTTCCACCGACAAACTTTGGGAGCTTGTTCAGGGAGTAGTTCGGTATAAGGGACCCACGGTCTCCGGCGGCTGATGCAGAGTTAGTGCAATTCGTTTGGTTTCCTGCCCCAATTAGCTTCGTATCTGTGTCACAGTGCACATGTGGACGGATGAGGTACGTGTCGTGTTTCCATACGCTCGCGGTAGCAGTAGCAGCCAGATGACGATGGCAAGCTACGCCAAAGAAAATTCGTTTCATAACGATCAGTCAATCTGGCTGCATGCCCGACAGGCTTTCAAGTGCCGTTGTATAATCGTTACGAGAGGGAGTGTTGGGGCAGCGAAAGTGGAAGGCGATTGGTAACATCCGTATATACAGCTAGTTCTTCTGTATGAGGAGAGTCAAGGACAAGATCGAAGACGTTTTTGATTTGCGTACAATCCGACAAGCCCCCATGTCAGTTACGGTCTTCTACAGAAAGAAAAGAAAAAGGTAGTGCAAGATGGCGCGATTATCTTACTCCTTTCTTCCACTGATTGTTATCAGTGTGTGGGTCAGTTAAAAGGACGACCTATGGGTCGACTGTCTCTCCAACGGCAGCCGAGAAGGATATAGGGCACACAGCTGCGTCGGCCGTGGAGTATCCACTGGCACGGCACGGGAGGTGTTCTGGCAACGTGCTAACTTCTCCTTCGAACGATTTGCTGATTTGTGAAGTTGTTCACGACTTTCCACAGAGAAGATGATAACCGTAACTAATGAAAAATTTCTGGTCACATCCACTGGATAATGCCGCACTCCTTGTTTTCGGGCTTCGAAGTGTGACATGCGATCGAAGGTATTGTATTCCTGTATCCGAAAACCGGAAAAATCTGCGACTAGGGAGGGTGGTGGACCAGCCAGTTTGCGCACTACGGACGCTGTTCGTTGACGGTGTGTCAACTCTGGTCCTACAAGGGCCGATCAAAAAGTTTCCGTTCGACGGCGTTTCTGCAGCGTGTATGCATGACAGCACGACTGATGAGGGTATATAAGCATCGAGATGTAGGCAAGGAATTAGGGTGGCATTCGTGACTTTCCGACGTTCGTGCGGTAAATGCGGAAAGGTGAACTGTGTGACGTTATTACCCAATTCATCCAAACAGGACCAACGTGGTGTTATTCTTTTCTTGGATGCCGAAAGACAAACGCCGGTAGACATCCATCGGAGAATGAAGAATGTGCTTTGGGCAGGGTGTCTATCAAAGACCGCTGTTATGGAATGGTGCGCCAAATTTAGTGCTGGTCCCGAGTCTACGTCTCCTTGGCGCAAATATCGTAATGAGGAACCTACGCCAGCTCACGTGGGAGACACTAGGGTAGCCACCCTATAGTCTTGATGTCTCCCCATGCTATTAGAAAAACCTTGAAGGGTCGACAATTCCTGTCGGAAGAAGACGTGCAGGAGGCAGTACGGACTTCTTCGCGCAGCGGGACACAGCGTTTTATTTAATGGCTGGTGCACCGGTGGGCAGATTGCCTCAGTGCTCACGGCTATTTTGCCTCATTGCCATACCGATTCTGCACGGTACGGCTTTAGATCGGAAACTTTTTGATTTCTCGTTGTACTTTGACCTTCTGACTGCATTGTCTAAAGTGAACCCTGCGATATTTCAGGTTTTCTCTGAGTTCTTCGTTCTACCGTAGCGTTAGATGTCTCTGAAATATAATTTAATGTGTAACGTTAAGGCTTTTGTGTGGGATAACACTGACAGAGGTATCGCCTAGCTTCGTACAAACACGGACTGCCTACCACACTGGATTCGCGTTTGGGTGAACGACGGTTCAATTTCGCGCCCGGCCTTCCACATTTAGATTTTTCGTGGTTTCGCTAAGTCACTCCCGGAAAATGCCGGGATGGCTCCATTGAAAGAGCACGGACGATTTCCTCCTCCATCCTTGAAATAATCCGAGCGTGTGCTCCTTCTCTAATGAACTCGATGTGGACGGGACGTTAAACCCTAATCTTCCTCCCTTCCTTCCTTCGGAACGCTTAAGGTTGGTTCAGTCGCTGCTTTAGTCATTAAAAATCTGTTCCGCATTTTTTCCGGCATGCTACTTCGTCAGATTTACCTTTCATAATCACCACAGAAAAGAAATAGACTTCGTTCTTGACAAGGACCATCTGTCTTAGTGCAAACACAGTACTGCGTACATTATTTGAATCCTTGTTTCCTAGCTTGTCCATCGTCCCAAGCCGTGGCTATCGAAAGGAATGCTGTGGGGTTGTAAGTCCGAACCTCAAATTTTCTTCTTTCAGTTACTGGGGCGGCCGGTTCTTCATGGCCATTATCTGTCGTAAGTGTAATTTTAATTACAATCCGTCTTGATTGCAAAAAGTTTATTCACTTGACCAGTTTCGGTTCCTCTAGAACCATCTTCAGATCTGCAATTTCGGTTAGAGGTTACTCCTGTAACCGAAATTGTAGATCTGAAGATGGTTCTAGAGGAACCGAAACCGGTCATGTGAATAAACTTTTTGCAATCAAGACGGATTGTAATTAACATTATATAAAAAGTGATTGCGGTGTCGCTGCAGACATAATGTCTGTTTTTGCAAAGTAAGTGTAATTCTTTGCGTTCCCGGGGTGTCCGCCACGATGCCGCCAGCCTAGGGCGTTGGAGGCTCTCCACAACGTGCATCACCCAGCCACAGGAGTGTCCAAGTGGCCTTATGGTCACTGCTCAGAATTCCGGCGCCCTAAAGGATAGTCATCCACATTTTTTCTTACGCAGGGCTGTAACGGCCCGGGATCATTCCTGCAACGCCCGATTGCGAAGGTATATGAAGACCCCAGCACATCGTACTGGTCACCGCGTTTGCCTCTTTTGGGAGTACTTTTCCGTGTAGTGACGATGTTTAGAGGGTCGTCACATGCGATGGACAGGGTGCTGTCTGCGGTGTTATTTTCCTAACGACCCACACCACAGACAAATTTTTGAAAAAACAAAAGAGAATGAGTCAAACCTGAAAGCAGGAACTAGACTTTAATTTGCCGGAGTAGTGATAGAAGGTATCAAAGTGGACATAAGATTATGCCAT
Organism: Schistocerca gregaria; assembly: GCF_023897955.1. Taxonomy (NCBI): domain Eukaryota; kingdom Metazoa; phylum Arthropoda; class Insecta; order Orthoptera; family Acrididae; genus Schistocerca; species Schistocerca gregaria. The sequence continues at coordinate 757,550,106 of NC_064923.1, forward strand.
CCATTTGGTTCTTCCGCGATACATTTCGCCAGGCGATATCGATGGGCCACGACATTTTTTTTATAAACTGAGCCACACATCATCATAATCTGAGCCAAGTACGAAGGTAAATTCTCAAACGTAGAAAAGACAATACTTGAAGCACTGCATCTCTAGCCGAAAATTAGCACCCAAAAGCTCAGAAGTCGACTTTGATTATTTTACAGTGTCTTATTAGATAGAAAAGAGGAATTAATATTCGAAGTATGACTATGGTATCTTCAATCAGCACACGCTAAAAGTTTAAATAGAATAATGAAGCCTGTTATTCAGAACACGCTGAAATTTTTAGCAGAATAATGAAGGCTGTTGTTGCTGTTCACAGGAATTCTTTAAAGTACTGCTATATGCGTACCAATATATCTATAAGTTACAGAAAGAAAATATTTTCCTCAAATTACTAAACCAAAACAATACATTGTCTAAATAAGAAAACATATATACTCATAGGGGGTATTTTATCCACGAGACGCAAGAACGCAATACACTCATTTACATTATGTGTCTATTACTTGTGACTAGAACGCTGTAAAACTCGTACCATTTTCACTCCTCCCCTTTAGTGCTGCAATAAAGAAAGAAATTTTGCAATGCGTTACAGTTATTTTCAAAGTCATTATTTTAATTTAAATAACTGAAACGAAGCGGATGTAAACATGCAGGGGAGAGTCTGTATACAACACTGCATTCGAACTGTTTCGCATTGTTTTGATTGCTAGTAATCTAGAAATCTTCTGGACGACCTGCTGAAATGACTTAGCTTTCTTTATCAGACTTGATAAATTCTTTGCCCTTGTCTTCAAAGGAACGTATTTTCCTATAGATGTAAATGTGTCACTTTATTCCAGGTTTCATTTTAAAAAATTGTGAAATTTTTAAATTACAGACGGATAAAATGTTTTTAATGGCTGTCACTTCTTTCTAGGCATACTGCACTTTCGTTAGATAAGGAAGTATGAGTAAAAATATGATTACTACAAACGTTTTTGTCCAATGTATTGTCATAAAGTATAATGGGAAAACTAAACAGCACGAGGGACACTCAATACGTAATGCAACACATTTTTTTTCGAGGCCGGTTGGTTTCATTCAGGATTCCAATACACCAAATTATTCCATACACTTTTTGCTACAAAAACCTATTTTTCATCATAAACTCCGTTAAATGGGACGGCCTTATTCCACCTTACTGGGATAGTCTTTATGCCCGCATGGTACCCCTTTACTGGTGGACGTTGCAGTCAACCTCTTGCTGCATCAAACAAAACCAAAACTTTTGTGTATGCAGACGACCTGGCAATAACAGTTCAAGCAACAGGTTTGAGGCATCGAGGAGAAACTAGAAACTAGAAACCGCCCCTTTGGGACGGGACATTACTAGAACACACAGATACTCCCACCTAACTTGGCGTCGTGCTGGACAGAACATTGACATACAAATATCATTGCGGAAAAACACGCAAAAAAGTTGATGCACGAAATTCCCTAATAAGAAAGCTGTTCAATAGCAAATGGAGTGCCAAACCTACCGTGGCCAGAACTTCAGCCCAAGCTTTGTGCTTCTCAACTGCCGAATACGCTTGCCCGGTATGGTGCAGATCCGCCCTCGCAAAAAAGGTAGATATTAGCTTGAATGAAACATGCAGGATAGTGACAAGCTGCATGAAACCAACCCCCATAGAAAATCTTCACAGGGCCGCAGGTTTACAAACCTTGACTCACGTAGGAAAGCCCATGAACATACCGAGAACCTAAAGCAAACCTTTGATGCCCGTCACTCAATATTTGGCCTAGAGTGTGGCCCGAGCAGACTCAAATCCAGACGCCGTTTCCTAAGTTGCGCCTTAGATGAGCCCCCGATCTACTTTCCACTAAGAGAGGACCCACCAAGCGGCGTCTCTGGTGATTGGAAAACCTGGAGAATGCTTAACCGCATCGGAACTGGGGTGGCTCCTGTAAAATCTAATCTGATCAAATGGGGTTTGTTGGACGAAAATGACGACAAATGCGACTGCGGCACTCGACAGGGTATGGAACATCTCCTACAACGCCCTGCCTGCCCCTACAGATGCACCCTCGGCGATCTATGGCTGGCTAAAGAAGAAGCATTGGACATTTCCCAATACTGGGCAAACAAATTGTAGTTTCCGGACACGAAAAAGTAAAGTAAGCTGCATCAGTAGCCTCCTCAGTACTCATGTACCGCATCCTGCAAAGGGCTTTCTTCATTCGGCCAAACAGATGGAAGGTGCGTGATCTGGCTATGGGGTGGATGAGGAAGAACAGCCCAATGAAGTTTTGTGAGCACTATCAACACAGGCGTCCAGTTGTGCAGCGATGTATTTGATTGTGATCCGTCGAACACCTCGAAGGAGGGTGTCCGCACCTTCCAACATTGCAGGAGTCACACCTGTCTGCCGGCCAGCGTGCGGGAGGAAGGACAGGTTTGCGCGACCTTGCTGCGATGGTGACAGATGCCTCGCCCAACTATTCACCGTGCTTTTGTTCACTGGCACGTGCCCGTATACATTCTGCAAGCGCCTATGAAAATTTGCTATGCTTCGACAGAACAAACTCAACAACAGCTCTCGGCTTGGAATGCACCTTCGTCACAGATGCCATTTTGAGGGCCACGTACAGCCCCGCCAGCTATCGGAACTTCCAGAAACGATAGGGGCTGAAGGGGGGGTATTCCGCCATACACCACAACAAAACCGCATTTTTTCAGCCGAAATTGATGAGAGAAAATATGTGTTGTATTACTTATTAAACGCCCGTCGTGTCTTACTGAACATCAAGATAAAACTCCTTGTTCAAATCTGTTCTGTAATTTAGGAAATAGATGACGTTTTGATATTTTTCTACTTTGGTGGCATTGGTCCATGATCAGTTTATTCACAGTAGTCTCTTTCAGTTCGATATACGAGCTACCGTTTCTCTTCAATAGGTGGAAATCTAAAGTGAAATGACTCTTAAGAGACACTCTTCCATAAAGGCAGAACTGATACCTGTATAACAGTTTGCAACCGCTCGATTCGGCTGCCGAATGCCGAAGGCAACCCGAGTCGAGTTGTTCTGCATTATGAAATAAAGCCATTGCACCGACGAACGGCCAAAGCGAATGCGGCCACATTACGAAATATTTGCCAGAACTGACTTGGCAGAGGCTCCGAGGTATTGTGTAACGTCTCGTTTACCCACTGCTGAACAGACGGCTAACGGCCAGTGACGAGACGGTCTTCACGAGTTCGAAACGCGGGTCCCGCTTATCCATGCCCGTCGGCCGACCTGCGATGCAACAAAAATACCCCAGCGATTGTTGCCCGGAAAACAAAGGACGAGAGCCAAGTGTGTAATGTACTGCGGCCAAGTGACGGGGTCCCTGAGGAGCAAGCCAGGTTTTCGGGCGGTGCAAAAACAATACGAAAGTCTCTCTCAGTCCTCATTTCGGCCTCTCAATGAACTACTTCTCGATAACGTGTAGCAATGTACAAGAAACGTAATCTTTGAATAGTGTCACGTATTATTTATTCAGCAATGTGCACAATGATGCCTTCTTGCAAAATCGAGAAACCCAATCGTGAAGTTGAAACGCACGCAACACTTCATTATTTACTTATGAAAACCAAATTTTTCATCTAAGGTGGATCGTAATTACTTCTACAAATGTAATTTTCTTCAGATAGCTGTAAATAATTAAATTAAAAACGATTTTTGAGTAAAAACGATCTTTTTACGAGACAGATTAAATTCTTATTGTATTTAATATAAAGAAAAAAATTGGAAATAGAAAATAACAGAATACGTTCGCTGCGTCTGCCTGCACGCTGCACTTTCGGACAGTTTTGAACCCAGTTCGAATGTTGTATTCAGTATTCGGTTGACTGTTGCCCATTGTCCAGAAGTACAACTGGCGCCATTTCCAGTCTGCTTGGCTGGTGCCCGCTAATGTCGTCTCCTTCGTGAGAACACTCGTGGCTGCTATAGTCGTAATAGCACGCCAGTTCGTCTCCCCAAACGATGTCTAACACGCTAATTATGTTTCTAAACGATGAGCTATTACGAAAATTTGCTGAACTCCGGAAGCTGGTCTATAATATTGCAGGTAGGCACGTTTATTAGACTGGTTCTTTTACTGACTGTAGCAAAGGATGGGAGATTCCAAGACGAATTGCTTATTTAGTTACATATCCATTTCTTAGGGCCTACCAGTTTTTAAATGGTAATTCGTCCAAAGAATAAAAGAAGATTTTCAGAAAAAAGTTGATTTTAGATTAGATTTAAAACTTGCTTCGCTACCTGTCAGGCATTTTGTGTTCTTGGACAAGTGAACAAAATTTTTTGTTGATGCATATTGAACCCCTTTCAGAGCCACAGCAGGTGTTATACTTTCATAACGTGATCATTTTACATTTTAATAGGTTAGTTTTATGTTTTTCACTCTTCTCGCTTGTGAACTGTAGAAAAGTGTCGATAGATGCGTAAATATTAATTTGCGTATAAAATGGTAGCTAACTTTTCGGTTCATTACAGCATTATCTGTAATCATTTGATTTCCTGTACACATCAAAAGCTCTGTCCTTATACGCAATTTCTCCGAGCCACCATTTCAGTACCTTAGGACATTACTCCATCCTGAAAATGTACACATACTGGCATTTTTATCAGTTACATGCATGCATGCGTGGTATTTCCTTTATCTCGGCCACCACAAAGACCTTCTGTCCGTAAAAAATGTGTCGACTGGATGCTGTTAGCTCCCAGCGGCCATTAACCAGCATGATTTCTTTTCTTGTAAATTTATTCGTTTCGAGGGTGTTAATACCAGTGCGTATTTTTAAAATAATACCCTCATTTTTTCCCATAATCCACTTTTTCTCCTCAAGACCTAGTATAAAACGTGTCAAAGTGTACCATTCCCGTAAACGTACCTTATTAAGAACGTACACCCTAGAACTAACGCACAATGCACGTCCTGCAGGATTCATGGTGTCAATTCCCTCCTTTGCTCCAGCACTACTTCAGAAATGAGTCGAGTCCATGTCACGTCCTGTCGCGGCACTTCTGCGTGCTCTCGGGGATCCTACACGACATTAGGCTGGTGTACGAGTTTCTTTGGCTCCTCGGTGTATACCCTGTAATCGACATCCTCTCGTCAAGACCTGTTCACGAACGTATCAGAGAGTACCATTCACGAAAACACGACATTATTTAAACGTAGAGCAAAATTGGCTTTGGTTCTCCTATATTAACATTTTCTGTGGGTACCAGGGGTAATGTTACCCGTCCATTAGCCGCAGTGGACAGTAAATGGATACACAACGAAAAAGTGGACTGGTGTTTCAGTGAACCGTGTTCAGTCGAAGGTCCCCGCGAAATTCTCCCAATAAACCGAAGTCGACCATTCGCTTTCCCTACCACAGTTCTCACACGCTCCTTCCATTTCATATCGCTTTGCAACTTTATGCTTGTATATATAGTCGACCTACCTGTGTCAGATGGCTATATTGGAACATTACTCGACTGTTTTTGCTGCTCATCTGCATTGACTTACAATTTTCTACATTCAGAGCTTTCTTCCATTCATCATACCAACTAGAAATTTTGTCTGAATCATGTTGTATCCTCCCATAGTCATTCAATGACGACTTTTTCCCGTACACCACAACATCATCAGTAAACAACCGCATATTGCTGCGCACGCTGTCTGCCACATCATTTGTGTGTACAGAGAATAACAGGCGGTTGTGTCACGCTTCCCTGGGGCACTTCTCTGATGAACACTCTCCGACAACATACTGGGTTCTATTGCATAAGGAGCCTTCGAGCCACTTTCATATATTCTGTGAACCTACTCCATACGCTCGTACCTATGTTAACAGTCTGCAAAATAAATGCTCTCTTAACTTACATTCTCCACTGTTAAGTGGCGTTGTTACCTTCTGTTCGTTGGTGTAAAGAAACTCGCGGAGACCTTCGACTGAACACGGTTCACTGAAACACCAGTCAACTTTTTTGTTTTTTATCCATTTACTGTCCACTCCGGCTAATGGACGGGTAACATTACCCCTGGTACCCACAGAAAATGTTAATATAGGAGAGGCAAAACCAATTTTGCTCTACGTTTTAATAATGTCGTGTTTTCATGAATGGTACACTCTGACACGTTCTTGAACAGGTCTTCACGAGAGGATGTTGATTACAGGATATACTATGAAGAGCCAAAGAAAGTGGTACACCAGCCTAATGTCGTGTAGGATCCACGAGAGCACGCAACAGTGCCCCAACACGACGTGACATAGACTTGACTAATGTCTGAAGTAGTGCTGGAGGGAAATGACACCATCACTCCTGCTGGACTGTCCATAAATCCGTGAGAGTACGAGGGGGTGCAGATCTCTTCTGAACAGCACGTTGCAAGGCATCCGAGCTATGCTCAATTAATGTTCATATCTGTGGAGTTTGGTGGCCAACGGAATTGTTTAAACTCGGTATAGTATTCCTGGAGCCACTCTGTAGCAATTTTGGACTTATAGTGTGTCGCATAGTTGTGCTGGAATTGCCCAAGGCCGTCGGAGTGGACAGTGGACATGAATGGACGCAGGTGATCACACAGGATGCTTGCGTATGTGTCACCTGTCAGAATCGTATCTAGACGTATCAGGGATCACATATCACTCCAACTACGCATGCCCCATACCATTACAGAGTCTCCACCAGCTCGAGCAGTCGCTTGGTGACATGCATGGATTCATGAGCTTGTCTCCATACTGGAACACGTCCATGCGATCGACACAACTTGAAACGGGACTCGTCCGACCAGTCTACATGTTTACAGTGATCAACAGTCCAATGTTAGTGTTGTCGGGCCGAGGCGAGGCGTAAAGCTCTGTGTCGTGCATTCATGAAGAGTACACGAGTGGGCTTTCGGATCCGAAAGCCCATATCCATGATGCTTCGTTGAATAGTTCGCACGCTGACACTTTCTGATAGCTCAGGATTAAAATCTGCAGTAATTTACGGATGGGTTGCAGTTCTGTCACGTTGAGCGATTCTCTTCAGCCGTCGTTGGTTCGTTCAGGCAGGGTCTTTTCCCGGCCGCAGCGAATTTGGAGATTTGATGTTTTACCGGATTCCTGATATTGGCGGTATACTTGTGAAATGATCGTACGGGAAAATCCCCACTTCATCGCTACCTCGGATATGCGGTTTCCCAACGCTCGTGCGTTGAAACTCACTTAAACGCTAATAACCTGCGGTTGTAGCAGCAATAACCGACCTAACAACTGCACCAGACACTTGTTGCCTTGCCGGCCGCGGTGGTCGTGCGGTTCTAGGCTCTGCAGTCCGAAACCGCGGGACTGCTACGGTCGCAGGTTGGAATCCTGCCTCGAGCATGGATGTGTGTGATGTCCTTAAGTTAGTTAGGTTTAAGTAGTTCTAAGTTTAGGGGACTGATGACCTAAGATGTTAAGTCCCATAATGCTTAGAGCCATTTGAACCAACTTGTTGCCTTGTATAGGCGTTGCCTACCGCAGTGCCGTATGCTGTCTGTTTAGCTATCTCTGTATTTGAATATTCATGCGCATACCAGTTTCTCTGGCGCTTCAGTGTGCAATGGAGTGTGCTATGGTTCAAATGGATCTGAGCACTACGGGACGTAACTTCTGAGGTGATCAGTCCCCTGGAACTTAGATCTACTTGAACCTAACTAACTTAAGGACATCACACACATCCACACCCGAGGTAGGATTCGAACCTGCGACCGTAGCGGTCGCGCGGTTCCAGACTGTAGCGTATAGAACCGCTCGGCCACCTCGGACGGCTGAGTGTGCTATCCGAAGCACAGAGACTTACTAGTATTAGAATGCTCGAAACGACCGAATTTAGAGGCAATGCAGTCATGCTCATTAATGTCCCTCTGGCAGGTAAAGATTTTTTGATTATTCTCTGGAGAAATATTTGGTGCTGCGTGCGCACAGTAAGTGATAACAGTGCCAATAGGTGGACATTTTCAGTAGGGAGCCACATCGTCAGATTAATTGACGGCGCGACCTCAGCTCTCGTAGCGAAAGCGAAAGTGAGGTGGGGGCCAGGCGGTGTTGTCGACGGGCGAGAAGGCCGCGGGAGGCGCGGACATTCCTGGGCGAGGCGCGATTCGCGGCGACTATTTCTGCCGGGCGGGGGCGTGAGTGTGCTGCGCGCGCGCCTGCCTCCGGCTGCTGTGCCTCCGGCGGCTCCTGTGGTCAGTCGTCAGAAGCGAGGATGCGCGCGCCCGCGGTCGCCCCGCCGCACGCGACCTCCGTGTGCCGCTGCCACCTGCACGGCCCGCTGCAGGCGCTGCGCTCCGCCTGGGCCCGCAGGAACTCGCACTTCCTCGCAGACTTCCTCGCGCAGCAAGGTGAATATCTCCTCCACTCGCCGCCGTCGCCACAGCGGCTCCTCAGTGCCGTCGACTCCCGGCGATTGTTTACAGTCCCAGTGGTGAAATCAGCACCGAGTGTTACATACAGCATTCTAGCCTTTCACTTACCGTGCTTGTGTGATCGCTGAGGCTAACGTCCGTGGTCATCGCTTCATTATAACCGGTCCTTCAAGTTGGAGAATGAATGTTGTTAAGGAGTTCAGAATCTAGTCCCTTATTACTTCTGTGATCGTTGTTTTGGTTCACTGGGTATCTACCGGCTGATCAAAAAGTCAGTATAAATTGGAAAACTGAATAAACCACGGAATAATCTAGATAGAGAGGTACAAATTGACAAACATGCTTGGAATGACACGGGGTTTTATTACGACCTAAAAAATACAAACGTTCAAAAAATGCCCGACAGATGGCGCTTCATCTTATCACAATAGCAATAATTAGCATAACAAAGTAAGACAAAGCAAATATGATGTTCTTCACAGGAAATGCTCAATATGTTCACCATCATTCCGCAAGCAATAGCTGTAGTCGACGAATAATGTTGTGAACAGCACTGTGAAGCATGTCCGGAGTTATAGTGAGGCATTGGCGTGGGGTGTTCTCTTTCAGCATCCCTAGAGATGTCGGTCGATCACGATAAACTTGCGACTTCAGGTAACCCCAAAGCCAATAATCGCACGGACTGAGGTCTGGGGACCTGGAAGGCCAAGCATGACGAAAGTGGCTGCTGAGCACACGACCATCACCAAACGACGCGCGCAAGAGATCTTTCACGCGTCTAGCAACACGGGGTGTTTTGTTTTGGTTCTAATAAAAGCACATGTCATTCAAAGCATGTGTGTCAATTTTTACTTCTCTATCTACACAATTCCGTCGTTTATTAAGTTTTCAAATTTATACCGACTTTTTCATCACCCGGTGTTTCCAAAGACTAAATGCTCAACTTCAGGCTTTTCTGCACATTGATCGCCTTGATGTACAACCGCAGGTATATCACGTAACCGCAAATATATATATATCGTGTTACTACTAGGTGTGATCAGAAAAAATGACAATTTTGTTTTTCTTAAAGAATATTTATTTGCTTGGAGGTACGTACCGTCTGTGCAACTAATTGAAGGCAGTTTACTTCTTGCCATGCGCGTTTCGCTTTTTTCAATTGGGAAGCATGACGAGTGGCGATTTCCACCGTGTCCACCGAAAACACACGTATGTTGGTCACGGAAATGGAAAGTTCAAGTGATATATGCGATGTGACAAATCTGGGCGAAACAACACCACAAATCGGCCAGTTGGAGCGTGGAAAATAATGAATACATCTCCAGGACCACACGCGTTAGTTAACGGTGTTGGAAGCCGCCACTGATGATGCTTCCAAATAAAACAAGCGAAACGCGTATGGCAATAAACAAACTGCCTTCAGTTAGTTGCACAGACGGTGTATGCCTCCACGGATTTAAAGCAGCTTAGGGAAAGATGGAAAACAGAACATATGACGAATCTTTATTTATTCATCAATATCAACTTTGTCCCCTTCAGAGTAACCCCCTGAGATACAATACATCTCTGCCAGCGCTTTTTCCAATCTTGGAAGCGCTTCTGAAACTCACTATTGATTATGACGTTGAGGAGCTCCAGCGATTCTGTTTCTGTCTCATCAGTGGTGGCAAAAAGACGTCGTTTCACGGTTTTCTTCACACGTGGGAATAGGAAGAAGTCGCATGGGACCATGTCTGGCGGAAACGGTGGCTGAGGCAACATAACAGTTTTTTTTTTTCAAAAAATCATCAACAAGCAGTGAGACGTGAGCTGGACCGTCATGGTGATGCAATTTCCACCAGTGGTTTTTGCCACAGTTCAGGTTGTTTTCTACGGACAGCTTCGCACAAGCGGCACATAACCACCACCTAATATTCCTTAGTGACCATAAGGCAGCAACTCAACGATGCACTGTCCCATTGTAATGAAAGAAAACAGTGAGAAGAACCTTCACGTGTGACCAGAGTCATCGAATTTTTTTCGGTCTCGGCTCTTCAGTCGATTTCCATTGGGACCATTTGGCCTTACTTTCGATGTCATACACATACACCCATGCTTCGTCGTCTGTTATAACCTTCTTTACAAGTTATGGATCGTTGTTGATTTCAGTCAGAAATTTCTGAGCGATGTCTACGGTACGTCGCTTTTGGTCGGAAGTCACCAATTTCGCAACTAAGTTTGCCCAAAATATCCGAAACAATTGCTAGGGATGAGCCAAAGGATAAGCCAACGTCATCAGCAGATTCTCTGGTGTCACATTTTCGACAGTAACTGATGTGCTAGGACGTCCAGGGCGTTAGTCGTCTTCAACGTCTTCTCGATCGTCTTTGAAACGTCTGTACCACTTGTTAAGTCTTGTCTTACTCATCTATAAGATTCGCCAAAAGCCATCGTCAACATTTAGAATGCGGTGTTGCACTGTATTCCTTTTTTCAATTAAAATTTAACACCTATGCCTTGATCCATCTTTTTCGAAAGTAAAAATTCGCCGAGTAGTCGAAAATATTCGTAACTCTTTCGACTGTGAGAAATAAACTAAATATTCAAGGCAGCTGAAAATTCAAACTAACATCCGGAACAGGTGTACCAACAAGATAAAAAAAATTGAAAATCGGATGTATAAAGCACGCGAAATTAGGAAATTCCCGTTACTTTCTGATCACACCTCGTTTACACTCGCAAGCTGTACTGCGGTCATTATAAAATTGTCAAGAGGCTTCCAAGAAGAGACAAAAAAAAAAGGGCCGCGCAGCTATTCTGAGAAACTTCGGAACTAATTATTTTTAATTAACTGTGTGTTTTACTTAAGCATTCGAAAACTTTCAGAGAAATGGGTACATGAGCCTCATTATAAATTACAGTCAAACAGTCAGAAAGAGGCGGAGACCATTAAAAATATGAAACAGAATATCGCACAGGGAATGTTTCTCCCCGTCAGCCGATGATCGTGCGTCAAAGGAAGTAAAACTGCTCATTGTTGGCACTCTTGGCATTCACATTCCGATGTTTGCTACCTCGTTTTGCGAAAAATTTCACTGTTAACGTTGAGATGTCCATGTCAGTACTACGTGCTTATTCAAAACTTGTTGCATGCCGTTGGCATAATATGTATCTGCATCTATATCAACACAGATAAAACGTAGCTACGAGCATTGGCAATGTAACAAAATATTCACTCCATCACATCATATTCGGATCATACATTATCATTTCCGAAAATTCGATTCAATATTTTAAGCAGTTCCGGAAATATTTAATGTTAACTACTCATGCTACTCAGTATGTGCATTAACTTGTGTTACTGGCCATAAGGTATAAGGCGAAAAAGTAATAACTGATACGTCTCTGAATAACTTGGAGTTTGCTGTGAAATATTTTGGAACGTAGAGCAAAGTCTGTTCGCATACTACTTTTCATCCGTTTAGTTTTTTTTATGTATTAAGTCACTAACAATCCATTTCGAAGCAACGACCATTTCACCTTCAGAAACTTTAGGACTGTTATCGATGTAGCTAAGAACTATTGCCTGCCCAAGTGAAGCAGGGGGCAGACATATTTTAGTTGGCAGGATACTGGGAAAATGCAGGCAGTCTACAAAACAGTCTGCTTATAAATCACTTGTACGACCAATTTTAGAACACTGACAAGTTGTGATGGACTCATATCATGTAGGACTAACAGTGGCTACTTAAAGTATACAAGAAAGAGCGGCACGAACTCCCACGTTTGTTTGGTATAACTCACAGGCGGGCGTCACGTGGACATGCTTAGAAACATGAGTTGGCAGACGCTTCAAGTTACCCCGCGAAAACCTCCTTAAAAAGTTTCAAGAATGATTGTGGAGTGAAGAACCTAAGATTGCCTATCTATCGCTCCTGAAGGGTCTTTGCAAACGAGATCACACTAAATACAGCACGCACACCGACATTTAAACTCCCAGTCTTCCAGCAGTCCATACACGATTCGGACGGGAAGAAGTCCCAACATATGGTACTGTGCTAAGTACCGTCTGCCATGCACTTCACAATCGCTTTCAGAGTATTTATCTAACGTACTACAGCATTCTCAAATGTGACAGCTATAAAACTGTCAAATTCATCTAAAATGAATTTAGATGAACTTGGCATTTTTATGCTTAATAGGTATACTTGCTGTGGTGTGTTACTTAGAACGCAGTGTTAATTCTTCTGAAGGTGATGCTGCGATTGCTTCTACATCGACTGCAAATAAATTAAAACAATAAACACAGCTGAGTGGAAGTAAAGAAGTATGAGAACAGACCTTGTTCTAAAAAATCACAGGTAACTTCCCGTTTTATAAGTTTAAGACACCGTCCGTGCTGTGTAATCAAACAATTTACAAGTTTACTTGGTTTCGATATTGATTCTTACTTACTTCATTTTTGTCTGCTTGCCTGTTGGTTCTGGATGTATCGTCTGCATCCCCATGCACGCTTCCAGTGCTTGATACTGGCATTTTTCTCATAATTTCACTTTGGATTGCAGCACTACACATTTCTTGACGTAAAACACGACAAAATATTGCACCTCCAATGTTTACGTAAGTTCTCTTGGTTGAACTTATATCTATGCGTTTTGTCTGTGCAGTGTTTCCAACTTACCTGTTAGTTCCGTTTTTCACTTCGTCTAAAATAGTTATTGTGATCCGTACTTTGCCAGATGTGTACAATGTCGTTTTATTTATTTATACTCACATGAATTTATTTAAATATGTAACTAAGATGAAGGAGGAGCGTCGTGTTTAATTTTTTCAGAAAAAGTGCAAGCTGAAAGTAGCAGATAAGTTGGTAACACTACACACAAGAAACACTCAAACGTAAATTCAGTCGTGAGAATGTAAGTAAACATTGGTGGTGCAAAATTTTGTCGTTGGTTTATGCGTAGCACTACAAGCCAAACTGAAGATATGCGGGAAACTTCGGTGCCAAAGGAAGGAATACATTGAACATATGCAACCAGACGATACTTACACATCTAAAAGGACAAAAGACGAAAATGAAGCAAATACAAATTTCACTATAACGTAGCAAAATTGTAAATACATTCAATTCCAGACCACTGGCGATGTTGTATATGAATATAACTTATTAAATATGATAAATTAAATAAACATTTTTAGTAGTTGCAGAGACCTTAACTAACTATCGAGGAACTATGTCCAGCATGGCCACATCAATGACGAATTTTGCTTATGTGCTCTGCATCACTGGTGGCCAGTAATGCACGACTGAAATTAATGTTGAGGCTGAGTCATCTAAACTATTAATATTTAAAATGTCCGGAACCGATAAAAATATCGAAGCACGGTTTTCCGAAGTGATAATATACAAAATAACAAATACAATTTTTTTATGGCAAATGATCATAAGTTGGTTTTCTCCGTATATATATAATTGAAAATATGTCATTTTCCTATGGAACTCCGTACTATTTCAACGGTATTCTACAGATTTGATAAAGGAGCCATCATATAGTTGCATTCATTTGCGCCTCTAAGCATCACTCTTGCAAGTAAGTTTTAAATTGGTAGTTTCGAACTTCTTAGCGTATGAGCCAGTTTTTACAAAAAAGAAATTCCAATTTTCAGTCATTACTTTTATTCATAGACTAGCTTTACGCACACAGCTCGCCTCCCTTTGGCATGTGTCATATGATTTTACTCTTAAGCACAGAGAGATATATCTATACACATATTTACTGACACATAAATGTCCCCTCCCAGCCGGTCGGAGTGGCCGTGCGGTTCTAGGCGTTACAGTCTGGAGCCGAGCGACCGCTACGGTCGCAGGGTCGAATCCTGCCTCGGGCATGGATGTGTGTGATGTCCTTAGGTTAGTTAGGTTTAATTAGATCTAAGTTTTAGGCGACTGATGACCTCATAAGTTAAGTCCCATGGTGCTCAGAGCCATTTGCACCATTTTTTGTCCCCTCTCCTCCCCCCTTCCCCGTCCCATAGAGGTGAAACATCATTGCGATTGTCACCAATGAGCTTAGTGACACTGAAGATTATGAGTTCGGTGGCAGGAGGAACAAGACTACTATATGAATATGAAGATGGTATCTGTTCTTTCAGTCCGCAGCTCGTGGTCATGCGGTAGCGTTCTCGCTTCCCACGCCCGGGTTCCTGGGTTCGACTCCCGGCGGGGTCAGGGATTTTCTCTGCCTCGTGATGACTGGGTGTTCTGTGACAGCCTTAGGTTAGTTAGGTTTAAGTAGTTCTGAGTTCTAGGGGACTGATGACCATAGATGTTAAGTCCCATAGTGCTCAGAGCCATTTGAATTTGTTCTTTCAGACATGTCCGGAAGAACAGATACCATCTTCATACAGTTAAGGCTAACCGGCCATTGACCTTCTTCTGTGCGGATGCATACGCATTGCCTGAGCTCTTATGGGACACGGTAAGATCGTTTGCCGCGAGTAATGAGTGTAATGGGCTGGGGCACTTCGAATGTAGTGTGTGGACATGAAGTTGGGAATGTGGGTCTCACGGGGAACGCACATGGGATAAGTCCCTGCAGTCGCACTAAGTTCTGTGCCCTCAGCGGCTCAGATGGACAGAGCGTCTGCCATGTTAACAGGAGATCCTGGGTTCGAGTCTCGGTCGGAGCACACATTTTCAGCTGTTCCCGTTAATGTATATCAACGCCTGTCGGGAGCTTAAGGTCTTGATTTCATTATCATTTCAACAAGATTTATGGTCAGGTGAATGCAGGGCTATAAATCCAAAACCAAATATGGGTAATGAAGGAGTAGGTTTAATAAGGAATAAAAAATGGGAACGCGGATAACCTACTACGAACAGCACTATTGTAGCCAAGATAGATGCGAAGCCCACGCCTACCACAGTAGTACAAGTTTATACAAGTAATTCCGCAAGTGATGAAGAGATTGAAGAAATGAATGATGAGATAAAGGAAATTATTTAGATAGTCAAGGGAGACGAAAATTTAATAGTCTTGGGGGACTGGAATTCGATATTAGGAAAAGGAAGAGAAGTATGTGAATATGGACTAGGGAAAAGGAATGAAAGAGAAGACGCCAGGTAGAATTTTGCATAGAGCATAATTTAATCACTTGGTTTAAGAATCATGAAAGAAGGTTGTATACCTGGTACCTGGAAGAGGTCTGGAGACACTGGGAAGTTTTAAGATAGTTTATATAATGGTAACACAGAGATTTAGGAAACAGGTTTTAAATTGTAAGACATTTCCAAGGGCAGATGTAAACACTGACCACAAAAAATGGTTCAAATGGCTCTGAGCACTATGGGACTTAACATCTGAGGTCTTCGGTCCCCTAGAACTTAGAACTACTTAAAGCTAACTAACCTAAGGACATCACACACATCCATGCCCGAGGCAGGATTCGAACCTGCGACCGTAGCGGTCGCGCTGTTCCAGACTGATGCGCCTAGAACCGATCGGCCACACCGGCCGGAAAACACTGATCTGTAAATTAAAACTGATGAAATTGCAAGAAGGTAGAAATTTAAGGAGATGGGACCCGAATAAGCTGAAAGAGGCAGACGTTGTAGAGAGTTTCAGAGAGAGTATTAGGGAACGATTGACAAGAACAGGGGAAGAAGAATGGGTAGCTTTGAGAAATGAAATAGTGAAGGCAGCATAGGATCAAGTAGGTAAAAAGACGGGAGCTAGTAGAAATCCTTCGGTAACAGAAGATATATTGAATTCAACTGATGAAAGAAGAAAATATTAAACTGAGGTAAACTAAGCAGACCAAAAGGAATACTAACGTCTAAAAAATCAGTCTGACAGGCAGTGCAAAATGGCTAAGCAGGGATGGCTAGAGAACAAATGTAAGGAGGTAGAAGCATATGTCACTACGGATGAGATAGACACTTCCTACAGGAAAATTAAAAGGACTTCTGGAGAAAAGACAACCACCTTTAAGAGCATCAATAACTCTGATGGAAAACCAGTCCTAAGCAAAGAAGGGCAATATTGTGGAAATGGGAGATAAGATACTGCGTGAAGAATTTGACACAGCGCTGAAAGACCTAAGTAGAAACAAGGCCCCGGGAGTAGACAACTTTCCGTTAGAACTACTGATAGCCCTGGGTGAGCCACCTATGACAAAACTCTTCCATTTGGTGAGCAAGACGTATGAGACAGGTGAAATACCCTCAGACTTCAAGAAGAATATAATGATTCCAATCCCAAAGAAAGCAAGTGTTGACAGATGTGAAAATTACCGAATTATCAGTTTAATAAGTCACAGCTGCAAAATACTAACGCGAATTCTTTACAGGTGAATGGAGAAACTGGTAGAAGCTGGTCTAGGGGAAGATCAGTTTGGATTCCGTAGAAATATTGGAACACGTGAGGCAATACTGATCGTACGACTTATCCTAGAAGAAAGATTAAGGAAAGGCAAACCTACGTTTCTAGCATGTGTAGACGTAGAGAAAGCTTTTGACAATGTTGACTGGAATACTCTCTTTCAAATTCTGAAGGTGGCAGGGGTAAAATACAGGGAGCGAAAGGCTATTTACAATTTGTACAGAAACCAGATGGCATTAATAAGAGTCGAGAGACATGAAAGGGAAGCAGTGGTTGGGAAGGGAGTGAGACAGGGTTGTAGTCTCTCCCCGAGACTTTCAGAGGTTTTAGTCCAGATTTCCGTACCTCTAATACCCAGTAGCACGTCCTCTTGCACTGATGCATGCCTGTATTCGTCGTGGCATACTATCCACAAGTTCATCAAGGTACTGATGGTCCAGAGTGTCCCACTCTTCAACGGCGATTTGGCATAGACACCTCAGAGTGGTTGATGGGTCAGATCGTCCATAAACAGCCCTTTTCAATCTGTCTCATTCTTGTTTGATAGGGTTCATGTCTGGAGAACATGATGGCCACTCTAATCGAGCGATGTCGTTATCCTGAAGGAAGTCATTTACGAGATGTACACGTTGGGGGTGCGAATTGTCGTCCATGAAGACGAATGCCTCGCCAATATGCTGCAGATATGGTTGCGCTGTCGGTAGGAGGTTGGCATTCACGTACCGTACGCCTTCCATGACCACCAGCGGCGTCTGTCGGTCCCACATATTGACACCCCAAAACAGCCGAGAACCTCTACCTTGCTGCACTCGCAGTACAGTGTATGCAAGGCGTTCAGCCTGACCACGTTGCCTCCAAACTCGTCTCCGACGTTTGTCTGGTTGAAGGCATATGCGATCTTCATCGGTGAAGAGAGCGCGATGCCAATCCTGAGCGCTCCATTCGGCATGTTGTTGGACCCATCTGTACCGCGCTGCATGGTATCGGTTGCAAAGATGGACCTTGCCATGGAGCCTATTTGCCACAGTTTGAGTCGTAACACGACGTCCTGTGGCAGCAAGAAAAGCATTATTCAACATGGAGGTGTTGCTGTCAGGGTTCCTCCGAGCCATAGTCCGTAGGTAGCGCTCATCCACTGCAGTAGTAGCTCTTGGGCGGCCTGAGGAGGTACGCCATGGACAGTTCTTGTCTGTCTGTATCTCCTCCATGCCAGAACAACATTGCTTTGGTTCATTGCGAGACGCCTGGACACTTCCATTGTTGAGAGCGCTTCCTAGCACAAAGGAACAATGCGGATGCGATCGAAGCGCGTTATAGACCGTCTAGGCATGTTGAACTACAAACAACACGGTCCGTGTACTTCGATCCTGGTGGAATGACTGGAACTGATCGGCTGTCGGACCCCCTCCGTCTAATAGGCGCTGCTCATGCATGGTTGTTTACATCTTTGGGCGGTTTTAGTGAGATCTCTGAACAGTCAAGGGGCCTATGTCTGTGATACAATACCCACAGTCAACGTCTATCTTCAGGCGTTCTGGGAACCGGAGTGATGCAAAACTTTTTTAATGTGTGTAGTTTAGACAAGAAAAAAATAGAACATTTCGAAGTGTGGTGCTAAAGACGAATGCTGAATATTAGATGATTAGATCACGTAACTAATGAGGAGCTAGTGAAAAGAATTGGGGAGAAGAGGAATTTGTGGCCCAAATTGAATCGACGAAGGGATCGGTTGGGGCATCGAGGGATCACCAATTTAGTATTGGGCAGCGTGGAGGGTTAAAAATCATCATAGGGGGAGACAAAGAGATAAATACACTAAGCAGATGCAGAAAGTTGTAGATTGCACTAGTTACTCGGAAATGAAGAGACTTGCACAGGGTAGAGTAGCATGGATAGCCGCATCAAACCAGTCCCTGGACTGAAGACCACCTCAACAACAACACTAATGCTTTTACATTAACAAATCCTTTTCCCCATTCCCATCCTCAAGGGCACCAGGGGTTAATTACACTCACGATATTTTTATACAAATACTACCAACTAATATTGACTAACGTATGCACAAAATGTGGCTGAAATTTTCAGTTAATTGCCTCTACACATCGAGTATTTCCTTCGAATATCATTAAGGGGCCACCGAAGTTAACATGCGCGTCCGGTGGACGGATCCCCTTCGACAGTACACGTGACCTCACTCCCAGACACAGTGAATATCGAAATATGACTCAGGATAGTGACGTAGTGTCTGGCGGTCAGGAACTGCACGTCAGTTCTTCCCCTTCTCTTGCCGATCAAATATCAGCGAGGAACATTTCTTTCACCAGCACAACTCGAATGGACTCGCTTCGAGTATTTTGTCATCGGATAACCATGCATTCGCGACCTTCGCTACCGAGGTGGGGGTTTGATCGTAACAGTATATAAATGGTAGATTCGAATCTCGACTTCCAGCGCAATTGATCAGATTCATAGTAATCGAACTGGTTGGGAACGTTGCTATTTGACGACATATATCTCCAGTAAAGTTCCAATAGTGAACCAAAAGTTTTTTTTTAGTAACGAATAGAGATGTTACGAATAGATGCACATATGGTGCAAAATATTATATAAATCTTTTGATGCGTTAACCGAGGCCGCGCTGAGAAGACAAGAAGGAAGACAGTTTGGAAAGCCCCAAAGATGCGGGCACGTACTACACTACCGCTGCTGACGGCAAACAGAAAGCCAATTGATTCAGCACGGCGGTGTTGTTCGGTACAAATGGCTGGGCCCAGAGGTCCGTGTTTGCGATACAGCAGCAACTCGTTTAACGGCTTCGGTCGTTCCAGCGCAGCGTATGCCCTAATGAGTCAGCCCGTGTTCCGCTGGGACAGCAGGTCTTGTAGGTGGTTTTGCGGAGAGGAACTCGCAGACACATCTCTCAGCCAGAAGAGGTCCGCAGAACGCTTCACTTGGCCGAGCGAGAAGTTTTGCAGGCTGTTGCGGAAACCAGTTTTTAATTTACATCTGCGACACTTAACATTCTACGCTGTCTGGTTCCCTAACGCTTGGCCATTTCTCCAGTAACAGACTGTATTTAATGATCTGAAGTAATAAGCTGGGTTGTGTTCTGCATTTTGACAACTATAATCTAGCGTCTTATTTAAGTATATCCTTCTCGGTAGGTACACTGTGCTAAAGCTAAATTTGACATCGGACTAAATGTCTCAGACGACATGTTAACAGGTTTGCAGTGTAGCAGAGAGAGAAAGAGAGAGAGTTTAAGGGACTCAGAGAGAGACAGGACAGAAAGAAAGGGAAGATTTTTGACAATTCAGCAAGTAGTGTGACTCTACACAAAAAGTTGTCACTTGTTACATGCTATTGACGAAGAAATCGTAGATCAAATGCGGCAATGAGATTGAAACACTGATGAGCCAAAACATTACGGCCACCTGTTTAATAGCTTATTTGTATGTCTTTGGAACGAAATACATCACTGATTCTGCCTATCACGGTCCGACAGTTCGTTGGTAGGATTACGGAGTTATGTGACATTAGACGCCTGTGCACAGGCCGTGTAATTCACGTAAATAACGGGCCGATGATTTGCGTACGCAGCGATGGCGCCAGATAGCGACCCAGGTGAGTTCCATAGATTTACATCACGCGAATTTGGTGGCCGAGACATCAACGTGAGTTCGTTATAATGTTCCTCGGACTACTCTGGCTCGATTCTGGCTCCGAGACACGAACCATTACACTACTGGAAGACGGTAAACGTCAAACGTGGCGGAGCAACTGTCAGCGTGTCTTCTATTACTACTACAGGTCCCATGCAATCGCAGGAGGATGTCTACCATAATATAATACTGCGTGCTTCAGTGGCTCGTTCCACGTTTCGAGCCGCCGTTCACCTCGACGACGGTGTTTATGGAGACGACTAGCAATCTAGTGTAGCAAAAATATGATTAAGCCGGAGAACCGATACGTTCCCTTTGATCGACGGAGAGTTGTAACATCTTCCCGTCGTTATTCGTTCTGTACATTGAGTAAGCTGTGAAGGAAAAGAAGGAGAAATTTGGAAAGGGAATTAAAGCTGAAGGAGAAGAAATAAAAACTTTCCGGTTCGGTGATGAGATTCTAATTATTTCAGAGGGAGAAAAAGAACTTGGAAGACCAGGGAAGCGGAACTGATATAATTTAGAATGGAAGTTATGAACAGCAAGATAAATAAAATAACAGTAAGTGGATGTAGTAGAGTGAAGTTGACATGAATAGATTCGGGAATGAAACTCTAAAAGTAGACGAGTTTCGCTGGTTGGGCAGGAAAATAACTGACGGTGGACGAAGTAGAGGGATAATAAAATAGGCGGCCGTTGTGGCCGTGCGGTTCTAGGCGCTTCAGTCTGGAACCGCGTGACCGCTGCGGTCGCAGGTTCGAATCCTGCCTCGGGCATGGATGTGTGTGATGTCCTTAGGTTAGTTCGGTTTAAGTAGTTCTAAGTCCTACGGCACTGATGACCTCAGATGTTAAGTCACATAGTGCTCGGTGCCATTTTTTATTATATAATTCCAACTTTCAATTATAAGAGAAACGTTTCTGAAAAATAGAAATCTTTTGATACAGAATGTAAATTTTAATGTAAGGAAGCCCTATTTGAAGGTATTTGTATGAAAAGTACGCTTGTACGGAAACGAAATCTGCACGATAAGCAATGAAGACAAGAAGACAGCGGAAGCTTTTGCAATGTGGTGCTACATAAGAATGTTAAAAATGGGATGCGTGGGCCAAAAGACGCGTTACGAGGTACTGAATCGATATGGGGAGAAACGAAATTCATGGCACAACGTGACTAAAATGAGGGATTGGTTCATAGGACACACCCTGGGGGATTAAGGAATGATTAGTTTGGTAATGAGAGGAAGTCTTGGAGGGTAATAGTTGCAGAGGGAAACCGAAAATCGAATACAGTAAGTAGGCTGAAATGGATACAGGATGCGGTGGTTATGCAGAAAAAAAAAGTTCAGATGTGTGTGGTCTTGTGGGACTTAACTGCTGAGGTCATCAGTCCCTAAGCTTACACACTACTTAACCTGAATTATCTTAAGGACAAACACACCCACCCATGCCCGAGGGAAGACTCGAACCTCCACCACAGTCCGTGACTGCAGCGCCTCAGACCGCTCGGCTAAACCGGCGCGGCGGTTATGCATAGATGAAGACGCTTCCATGGGATGGACTGGGGTGGAGAGCTGCATCAAACCAGTTTTCGGACTAATCACATTTACGACAACCTTCTGAGAATGAACACCTCCGTCACACGCCAATACGGTGGCTCGTGGAGCACGATGGAGCTTTGTGTCCAAAACTTCGCCTAACTAATTCCACACTTACTTTTCGGTAGTGTTTACGAGAGGTCCTATCACAGGATTGTACATCCTTCGGACAGTGCGCACACTCAACACTGTGTTTAAATAATGGACTGGTTTCCTCAGTAGGGCGGCGTGAATATCTCGCAGAGCACGAGAGCGCAACCGCGACACTTGTAGACGCGGCCTTGGAAACTGTGCCAGGTCCCGGTGGGATGTGTTTACTCACCTGTGCTGTACACAGGACTGACCGCCACCACCACCACCACCAGCAGTACAGCCGATGCCTCAACCTCAAAGTGCGCTGCGTGTGGGCCCTTAAGTGTTTGTTGCTCCTCCGTACGCAAAACCTGCCGCCATTTGGCACTGAAGCCGCGCTCGTCCTGAGTCACGAAGGCGGGCCAGCCAGTCAGAATAGCGCTCCCTGTTAAATATAATTGCCGTCGACAATACAGGCGAGCACTGCCGCCTTGCCAAGCTCGCCGGTGCTGAAGGGACCTTGGCCGCCAGCTGCCGTGCAGTTTGAGCACCCGCTGCGCTCCCCGACAAGATCGGTTCACGCTTCGTTTACGCGTCTCTCCCTTGTGTCCGCTCAATACTCAATTGTCACCATGCAGTCCATATAGCAGTAATACGATTCGATACTTAAAGGCCAGAATTATGAAACTACACTGCCACAAAAAAAGGTAGGCTTGACAGACGACGTCCGATGATGGCATATGTCACCTGGGGCATAGTGGATGTACTGGGTATGGTTGGAGCGTCGTCCGCCAACAGGCAGAGTCGTGGCCTAGGACCAGAGCGCCATCGGTGTCTAGCCTTTAACAGGGAATGCTCACAGCTAGAAGGTTCAGTGCGGTGCAGACTGGTGAAGCAGACAGGAAACAATGCCACGGAGACGCACTCGTGCTTCCTACTGCCAACTCAACGAGTTTGAAATGGGTCAAATTGTGGTTTGGAAGCCATAGACAATTCAATACTGGCAACATGTACTGCTGGTCAGCTGGAAATCTACGCTGGGCTCAGAGAAGTGGATGAACAACATATGGCATAGCTTTTCAAGAATCGCTTTGTTGGTCGCGGTTTCATTAATGGGACTCTAGAGAGCCACAAGTGTCTACGCTTCCTGTCTGGGTATGTTTCCGCAGTTGTAACACATCCCACTCGACGCAAAGCAATCAATGTAGTGCCAACATGGTGTACGTCCCGCACAGATAATTACGGACCTTCTTAACAGAACATCTGTGGAGCATTGGGTCGGTCGCTCGGGAAAGAAAAATTTACCTCACTTTAACCAGTGTCCACAAGGGAAGATTGGAGACTCACAGAAAGACAAAATGTTTTACATAAGTTGGGCCTGTGATTCGATTAGTCCCAGTTACAATTAACAGACAGAAACACACGAACCGAGCCTTAGTTACGTTTTTACTTAAATTTGGTACAATAGGACAGAACTTCTCCAAGCGACGCGATGATACGAGTAGTCTGTGATGCTGTTATCTTTTTACTATTTAAACAAGTTACGTCGATCAAGTTCTCTTCGAAGGCTCTTTCGGAATCCACAGAAAAAGTATATATTCCCATTAAGAAGAGTGGATGTCGGAATTCGGCTTCAATAAGCGTTAAGAATCACTCAGATAAGACAGAATGTTTGCCACAGTCTGCGCGCCGCAGAGAATTTACTCTTTGTGCGCATATCTGTGTTGGTGTGTCTGAGCTGCGTCACCCTTTGCGTTGGCATGCCTATCGTAATCTGTTGCTGCTGTTACCTGCCTCACGTGAGTTGCCACTTCACTTACAATCCGCTTTCCGGGAGCATTTTGTGTGCACTACTTCATAATATTACCGTTACAGTACGTGGGAGTGCACAGCAGTCTGCGCCATATGAAATGCAACTTCGCCATCGTTAGCTGACTCTTCTGGATTGTGAATGTGTGATTTAATCAGTGATTACTAACTGGTGTCACTATCTAATCACTTCCGTGTCATGTAGACCTACCTCGTACCTGTCAACAACCGCTGACCGCAGTTTTTCCTGTAAATGATGTTCAAAAATGGTTCAAATAGCTCTCAGCACTATGGGACTCAACTGCTGTGGTCATCAGTTCCCTAGAACTTAGAGCTACTTAAACCTAACTAACCTAAGGACATCACACACATCCATGCCCCAGGCAGGATTCGAACCTGCGACCGTAGCAGTAGCACGGTTCCGGACTGCGCGCCTAGAACCGCGAGACCACCGCGGCCTGCGTAAACGATGTCATATGTCCAAGTTCACCCAACGTGTTCACTCTCTAGTTGCACCAAATTGTCTGCCTGCTTTCAAATTTGCCTTTGCTTTCTGTGCACTGACAACTGCAACACATGTTTCGATAACGCTAGTCAGCATGTCGGTGTAGTTTACACTGCAGTGGTAACAACAAAGTTTCCTGGATAGTTCACGTAATGTCTGCTGCCTCATTCTTGTTACTATACTGAAGCCGCCGCAACTGCAAATGTTTTGCTGTCTGTCATCAAAGAAGCGATCGCTTCTCGTCCAATCTAGTCCTATATTCGTGTTTCCTTTTAGGAAATATAATGCACAGTAAGCATGGGAGTTATTATGTTACAGTCATTATACGTAGTAGTACATACTCTTAGTTAGAAGCTATAGTCCACGGTTTTTTGCATTCTACGCGACGCTCATCCTTTCGAATGAGCTTCATTGATGACCTTTAAGAGAGATTTACGATTGTCGACTAACGCGTCGGCCGCTGTGGCCGAACGGTTCTAGGCGCTTCAGTCCGGAACCGCTCTGCTGCTACAGTGACAGGTTCGAATCTTCCCTCGGGCATGGATGTGTGTGATGTTCTTAGGTTAGTTAGGTTTAAGTGGTTCTAAGTCTACTGGACTGATGACCTCAGATGTAAACTCCCATAGTGCTTAGAGCCATTTGAACCATTTGACTAACGCATTCCAAGTGAAACGAAGGAAAAGTTTTGAAATTGTCGTTCATGCCAACAGATTTTCGTTAGCAACAGTGCAGTTTTAGACATTCCGTTGGGGCGCACCGAAGGAAGGAAGGTTAGTCTCCAACGTTCTGTCGACGACATACTCATCAGAGACGAAGCCCAAGCTCTGATTGGAAAGGATAGGAATAACGATCCACTGTGTCGTCTTAAGAGGAACCAACCCGGAATTTGCCATCAGTAAATCTGAGAAACCTAAGTGTGGCCAAACGCGAACTTGAAACCCAGTCATCCCTGATGCTACTCCAGCGCCTCACCCCTGTCGTGTCTCCCTTGGCCGCGCTGTGAGGTACTGCCAGAGACAGCTCTCGTTTCATCTAGACCTGCGCATCGGGATAGCTTTAAGTCTTATACACGTCGTCACTGACCTGAGCATGTAATTTTTTCGTAGATCTAGCCTTCCTTGCAGATTTAACAGAATCCTCGTTATGCTGCGCTCGTCATTGACGCTTCCACCCTTCTCCAACTGATTTCGTTTACGATAGAAGACTGCAGCGCTATTCGTCCTTTCAACTATCGAATAAACGCAAGTATGGCTGATATAGTGTTTAGTGTATCTGGGATTGGAAAGCAGTTAAGATCCTTAGGCGCCAGGAAGGCATCTGGCCCAGACGGTATCCCCGTAAGATTATATGTTGACTATCCTACAAATATAGCACCATTCTTATTCGTCACCTATCAGAGCTCAGTGGAACAGCGGAAAGTTCCACGTGACTGGAAGAAGGCCTAGGTCATAGCAATCTATAAAAAGAGTAGAAAATCGGATGCACACAATTACCCGTCAATTTCACTGACGTCCATTTGTTGTAGATTCATGGAACATATTTTGTGTTCAGACATAATGACCTTTCTAGACTCTGAGAAGCTCATCTGCAGAAACCAGCGCGGATTTAGGAAAAAACAGTCATGCAAGACACAGCTCTTTGTGCATGATATACAACAAGCTCTAGATACCGGCTTCCAGGTTGATGCCATTTTTCTCGACTTTCGAAAGGCGTTCGACTCAGTTCCGCACTGTCGCTTGCTCCAAAAAGTGCGGGCTTACGGTCTATCAGATGGCATATACAGTTGGATAGAAAGTTTTCTAACAGACAGGGAGCAGTATGTCGTCCTGAAGGAGGTGACTTCAACAGAAACTTCAGGTGTGCCCCAGGGCAGCGTAATAGGTCCTCTGCTTTTTATGATTTACATAAACGACCTGGTTGATGGTATTGTCAGTGGCATTAGACTGTTTGCCGATGATGCTGTAGTCTGCAGAAAAGTAGTATCACACGAAAGTAATGAACAATTCAATGAGGATTTGCAGAAAACAAATGCGTGCTGTAATGACTGGCAGCTATCTCTCGATATTAGTAACTGTAACCTATTGCGTATAACAAGGCGAAAACCCCCATTAATGTACGAGTACAAAATAAATGCCCAGTCTTTGGAAGCGATAACATCCGTGAAGTATCTGGGCGTAATTATTCGAAATGATCTGAAATGGAATGATCAGATTACACAAGTAACGGGTAAGGCGAACTCTAGATTGGTAGAATCCTGAAGCGATGCAGTCCTTCAACGAAGGAAATTGCTTACAATACTTTAGTTCGCCCAGTCTTGGAGTATTGTTCGTCTGTATGGCACCCTTACCAGTTGGGTCTGATTCAAGAGATTGAGAAGGTCCAAAGAAGAGCGGCAAGATTCCTGACTGGTACATTTAGCCATCGAGAGAGCGTTACAAATCTCATAGAAAGTTTGAAGTGGGGCACACTTGCAGATAGACGGAGCGCTAAACGGAAGGGGCTGCTCACTAAATTCCGAAATCCGATCTCCACCGAGGATGTAGAGCATATATTATTACCACCAACTTTCAAATCTCGGAATTATCACCATTCAAAGATAAGGGAAATTAGAGCTAGTACCGAGGCGTTCAGACGGTCGTTTATCCATCGCGCGATCCGCGAGTGGAACAGACGGGGGGAAATATGAGTGGCGCGAATTGTGCCCTCCGCCACACATCGCTTGGTGGCTAGCGGAGTATATATGTAGATGTAGATGTAGTTCAGGATCCTATTCCCAATCATCCCACACCTTGCATCTCCCAATCAGTTGCACAAGGGTTTGCCCTATAACTTCAGGGTTTGAAAAGCTTTTCCGAGTGCCACATTACGGTTTAATATGCGCAAAAAAACAACCCCGATAAGGTTACTGACAAATGGATTATTCCATTCTTTGTGCTGGTGTTTTTAAGAGAATCTTCCCGAAATCCTCCTGTTGCCCGACCTCGGGGGTGTCCCGCGTCACACTGATACATTAGTCACTGTACCGAATAGTTATTTCTCCCAAAAATCCGTTCCTATTGATCTGGAAAAGGTGCGTTACACATGCATGCTGAAGAATGCCTATGTAATTACTATCTGTCACAGCTTCTCCAGCTACTGCGAGAGGGGTGAGGGGAATAAGACAGAGGATAAAATATGGCGACGTCAATGCAAAAACTTATCAGTTAGGAGCAATGTAGCAATGTTGTGGTTTTCACTAGCAGGTGCTGAAGAGCAGCGGATTCCCGAGAGGGTTACTTGTCCAATTGGGGTAGAGTCAAACATTTCGAATATCGCTATGTCTTAAACTATGTAGTTACTAAGACATCTTATGATAAATGGCCGTTTTATATAGTGGGATCGATCTTGTCAAGTCATTGAAAAACAGCAGGCTTGGCGAGGGTTTACAATACTGTAGGTGGAGAAGAGGACGTTGAGGATTCGAGAAATGTGCCTCGTGGTAGGTATCGGAGTACTTCCGATGTTGACATAATACCATCCACATTATTGGGGCCAAGTGAGACGATCAGTGTTGTAGCACAGCATGAGAAGAGTTTCCATACCTCTCCGTAAGGAATTATTGAGAGAAGGTGTGACCAAGAACAAAGCGCGTTAGCGATTGCTAAGGTAACCACAGTTAGAAGTTGCTGTTCAGTAACGAAGATTACGAGGTAAAATATAGAAAGCAGTTCAACCATCAGTCTCTGTTTCATCCGGGACAGACTATGCCAAAACTCGATAAGCTTATTAAATCTTCCACTGTCCTTAAGATGCGCTTAAACCATTTGACATGAACTGTTAATACAATAGGTATATTTGCACTAATTTTTGTAAAAATTGGGACACCGAAAAGGACACAGTGACTGAAATGAATATTAAACGACATGATTAGTAAATAGTTGGATACAAATTATTATGATTATATAAATGTGCATGATGTCCGACTTTGGGCACATTATAGTGAGAAATCGCCTTGTGCACCGATTGGAACCTCTGAACGTTGTAACACGAAATTTCAGAGGCCCGAACATTTTTCTGGGGACTCGTTCGTATGCCACTCGCCAGTCCAGAAAGTATCAAGAGGTCGCAAATGAGCACGTTGTCGAGCAACCGCACCACAAACGTTGATTGTGGGCGATATGTCAGTCGCAGTTCTACGCCAGATCAGCTGTGATGTTTGTCTGCTGTGCCAACCAACAATACTGACTGTCACAAACAGGCCTTTACGGTACCGTCCGAAAAATACTGGCTCTACACTGTGCCGAAATATTCATCCAGGCAGGTCGCATCCGTTGCAGTGTCTCAGTCTTGAATGAAAAGTATGCGTTAAGCTAGTGAGTTAGACAAGTTTCATTCACTATGTGCCTTACTAATATGTCCTGTAGGAGTTAAATTGTTATGGAATGACAAACCCATGTCCTAGAGAGCCGTTATTCTGTCACATTCGAAATGACTCGCATTGTCATATGTTTAACGCTGAGGAGATACACTGGCACCGGACTCCACCATTCGGTGCCCACCCGCTGACTAAACTCGTAGTAGTATCGTCTTTTCGGTCACACAGGAGACGACGCTGTTTGATCAGCGTGTACACCCTGTCTCTACAATTCTAAAATAGCTTATTGTAAACTCTGGAACCACACAATCAAAAGTAAATAACTGATAAATGAAAAATAGAAGGTAGAAAGAGCAATGGAGAAAAGAATACTGCTATAAAAATGTCAGGCAATTACCTTGTAACACTCACTGATACATAAACATACATTGATAGGCCTGAACATTGTGACCACTTCCCACCTTGACTTTGGATGTTGCGTAGTGGCGTTGCGAGCACGTGGCACTGTAACAGAAGTTTGTAAGACAGGGACGTGGGATCACCATTGCGAAGATACGGGCTGTAAATGGGAAATCCATTGAGATAAGCGACATTGGCAAGGGCACGGCCTGTGAACGAGCGTCTAGAAAACGGCGAAGCTGGTCGAGTGTTCACGTGCTATTGTCGTGAGCATCTGCGGAAAGAGGTAGGAGAGTGAAACTACCACTAGGCGCTACGTGGTCAGACGTCCACGACCCTGCACAGGACGTTGGGGTCGGAGGCTTCTCCAATGCTGGTGTACTCACAAGTGTTGAGGAGCACACTGTCCATCTTACATGGTTGAACATGATGCTCCGCAGCAGACCACATCTACTTGTTCACATATCAACCCAACGACATCGTGAATTCGGATTGCAGTGGGCGTGGGACCCTTGGGATTCGACCCTCGATTAATAGAAACGGGTCGGCTCTTCTGATGAATCACATTTTTGCTACACTAGGTCTGTGGTCGTCTCCACAAACGCCGCCATCGAAGTGAAGGGCGGCTGGAAACGTGCAGCGCCTCACGGGCGCAGACTGGTGGGAGCAGTAATATGCTGTAGGAGACATTCTCCAGCGCTTGCATGGGACCTGAGTTAGTAATCGAAGACACTCTTGACAGCTGCGAACCACCTGCATCCCTTCATGCTTGATGTCTTTCTCGACGACGACGTCATCTTGCAGTATACATGTCCGTGTCTCGGGCCAAGAACAGAGCTACAGTGGTTTGACGAGCATTGTAGTGAAATCACATAGACGTCTCGGCGACCAAATTTGCCTGATATAAATCCTACGGAACCCATCCATGTCACTATCATGCATCTTCACAACGTACGCAAATCAGCGGCCCGTTATTTACGCGAATTACATAACCTTTGCTTAGACGTTTAATGTCACACAGCTCGGCAAACCTACCAACAATCTGTAGGATCCCTGATACGCAAAATCAGATGTGTACGTCGTTCCAAAGGTGGACAAACAAGTTGTTAAGTACGTGCTCATAATTTTTTGCCTCATCAGTCTACACACATCGTGCCTGAGGCAAATTAAAACATCTCCAGTCTTTCGGTTTCGATAAAGTTTTATGTCAATTTTCCGTAGTTGTATGGCAAATACAGAACTGTAAGCTTCTTCCCCAATATTCCAAACTAAAAGTCCCCTATTCCCAACTCGCTGGGATATATGGCTGCCGAGAACCGCCCACTGCAACTGCATTCGGTCAGATCTCAAACTATCCACTGTTATCCCTTTATCAGCGAATGTATTGTAAAAAAATGCGTGTAGGAAGGCTACACTTCGGTGTCTGGCATCACTGACCAGAGTCATGGTATCTGTAGTAACGTTTTGGAAACTGAGAGCATGTCACTACTCGGAAAAAATTCGGAAATTTGTGGTAAGAGCCTATGGGACCAAAGTGAAGAGGTCATCGGTCCCCAAGCTTACACACTACTTATTCTAACTTAGACTAACTTACGCTAAGGACAGCACACACACCCATGCCCGAGGAAGGACTCAAACCTCCGACCGGGGCAGCCACGCGAACCGTAACAAGACGCCCTAAACTGGGCGGCTACCCCGCGTGGCACTATTCGGAAGCACAGAGACTGTGGTCGAGAAAGAAGGTAACTTGGGCCTGTTATGTTTCAATCCCTCCTAACGAAAATTCACTGATACTTAACCAATACCAAACGCGTGATATATTTTGCATCTGGTTCGTTTGTCCTCAATAAATATACGAAAATTTGGTGTTTAACGTTTCTAGCTAAAGTTATCCTTCTTTTTAGTGTGTTATTACGTGTCTTTTATCATCGCTAAACATTGGGAATAGCTAACGTAGAGCACAGGAGGATGAGTCAGGGAAAAAGGTACACTATGTGATCAAAAGTAACCGGACACCCCTCGAAACATACCATGTATATATGGCTCAGAGCACTATGGGACTTAACATCTGTGGTCATCAGTCCCCTAGAACTTAGAACTCCTTAAACCTAACTAACCTAAGGACATCACACACATCCATGACCGAGGCAGGATTCGAACCTGCGATCGTAGCGGTCGCGCGGTTCCAGACTGTAGCGCCTAGAACCGCTCGGCCACTCCGGCCGGCCCCTGTATATATCCTTAATGAAGATTATACTTAATTAAGAATGTTTCACTGTCTGAGGGGCAACGAAGTAGACGCTTTTCGATCCTTCACAGAATTAGTTAAGTAACATTGTGGTTAGTTCCCTCTTGAAATCTCCCTTTAATAAATCACTGCTGAGACAAATGTTTTTCATCTAGGAGAAACCTGACTGATTTCCTAATCAGTCACTGTATTAACCTCGTTCCCTATATCCTTCGCTTTCCAAAAGAAGATCCAGACAAATGATCGCATGACAGTTACGAAAATTACACCCTATTATTCCGTCATCTATAAATAAGTGAAAAACCGTTTCTGACGAGATCAACCGGCTGAGAGAACATTCTGTTTTTATAAAAGAGTGTTTTGCAAGGTCTATAATAACAGTAGTCCCTGTTAATCCACTTCTAACGTGAGGCATAATCATAAAAAATTATGAGCTTTAAGCCTGTAACAAATTATACTGCAATAGAAAAGAAAGGAAAGCTCGGTCGTGAATGTTTCATTAAATGAACAGTAATTCTGTTTTTCCCTCTTCGTAATTTCCGAGGAATTAATGAAATTAACTGCCAATCTCACCTTCAAGCTTTATTATTACGCTAGATCATCTCACGCCCCACAGAAGTCAAAAACGTGAAACTGACTCAGATCCGTGAGGAGTTCTGTTTAATTTTCAAGGTGAGGCACACTGTTAGGTATTTTAGTGTGGTCGATGCAATCAGTTTGTACGAACTTGCCACGAGAACGAAATTGTGTGTTCCAGGTCCGGATCAATAGGTGACAAACGTTGACAATCTTTTACGTAGATTTTTGGTAGGAAACCACACATATCTAAAACAATTTCATCTTCTTGGCTATTTAAAACGTAGCTCAACACGCATTAAAAAGGTTGGAGTGACATCTCCATTGTCCGCTACTGACATAATACGGAAAGAAAATACTATGGCTCTGACAGTTCTGCGGAGGAAAGGCCATGTTTAAGTCATGAGTGATGTCGAAGGATGTAAATGGGGCACAAGAGATGCCAGATTCGAGACAGTTATTCCACAGCCCATATTATCTTAGTAGCTCTATTATAAGAAACGACTACTACCAGAGAAATTCTGATGCAAGATGAGGCGTTCAGAACGTCGACATATCGCCTGTCTATCTCGTGCCCTAAGTAAATGGTTTTCCAAAGTAGCCGACGTGGTTTAATTTAATTTTTTTATTTTACACGTTTAGTGCCGTAGGACCAAACTGAAGAGAAAATTTTCATGATCATGAAATGAGTCAGTACAAAATGATTCAAATGGCTCTAAGCACTATAGGACTTAACATCTGAGGTCATCAGTCCCCTAGACTTAGAACTACTAAAACCTAACTAACCTAAGGACATCACACACATCCATTCCCGAGGCAGGATTCGAACCTGCGACCGTAGCGGCAGCGTGGTTCCAGACTGAAGCGCCTAGAACCGCTCGCCCACAGCAGCTGGCTGTGCAGCCGACAAGCTGTTGAGAATATATTAGCATAATCAGCAGTATAACTCAGGAATCTGCTTAAGTAGTCAGTCATGAGGAAATTCTTCATTTTTGACTTGAAAGCGAGATGATTAGTGCTAAGACTTTTTTTATTTTTGTGACAGCTGATTGAAAATGGATCTAGAAGAAAACTTTAAGTCTCTCTGCACAAGAGTCATGCAAGTGCAGTCTAAACGCAGAAAGGATTTGTGCCAAGAATTAACTGAGTAAAAGATTATAATTTTCGCGAGATGCTCATATTTTTAACAATAAACGGCATTAGAGGAAATGAATATTGAGAAATCGACTTTGACATTCGAAGAGTCCTGAACAGGGGTTGACAAGAAGTTTGCGAAGTTGACCGCACATCACTCGAACTTCCCGTTTATGATACAAAAATACTCTTTCTCAATGGTAATAGCTAATTCAGAATATACATCCGTATGTCATGGGTGAGTAAAACTAAGCTAAATTTCATGTCGGACCCTCACTTATTTCAGATACCACTAATGTGGACACTGCAGAAAATTCTAATAAATGTTTTGATAACGATCTTGGCGACTGAAAGCAGCAGATGACCTCCACACTGATACAGTATCGGGAATATATAACGGTTCTAATAATTATTGTTGAAACAAAATTTGCAAGCTCGATTTCACATCCACATTAGTAAATTGTTATAGCCTGATTAATTAGCAGGTGCAAATGGACCTCCCGTAAAGGCACAAGATTGTAGGTTCGACCAACACGCGAGTATTACAGAGATACTTCGTGAACTCAAATGGGAATCGCTGGAGGGAAGACGCGCTATTTTAGCCAAATACAATCACTCCATTTGAGAGTGAAAGAGGAAATGGACATATTAGTTGTGGTACAATACACCCACTGCCATGAACCGTACGGTGGCTTACGGAGTATATATGAAGACGTAGATGTAAGGTATCTTATGTACAACTCCACACTGCATGCCTGTCCTGAGAAATACTTATTCTGAAAAGTTCTACTTCAGTATAAAACGTGTTACGGCCAACATGTCCTCTGTCTTCTTGCTTAGACTGTATACATTAATTTGCCTGCAGCACCTAGTCTGTTCCTGCTGTAGATTCAAAGTTATTGAGTTACAAGCAAAATATATTCTGAACATTCTAATAACTGTCCGCCAACAACGTGGGCAATATGCAATTACTAAAATTCTATTGAAATTAATTAATGAAAGTACCATCAGTTTATGTATTTATGTTATGTTTATCTTAAATCACTGTGAAGACGTGTTACTGTTTTTTCCACGATATGTCCCATTGTATTATAAATGGAAACAAAGTCAGAACGTAAAAAGCAATTTTTTATAATAATAGTCCAGTTACATTAAAAATTTAAATATAATCAAATTACGAAAAGCAAATTGTTTTATATAGAAAGTCCAGCTACATTAAAAATGTAAACAATCCAACTATAAAGGATACATCTTACATGGAGTGCAGGAAGTTGTAATCTACGAGCTTCATCATGTATCAGTGGCTTTATTTTACGTTGAGATGTAACCCTCAGTAAAGAAATGCCATTGGCAACTTAAACTATGAAATGGACTCTATTCGTATACTAATCTTAATCATAATTTCTGACGCGTTATGATTTAATCTGGATATATAACCACTGTCATCCAGTTACATTATGGTGACCACAGTACTTTTGACAAACTATCGTTTAAATTCAAAGTCAGAGGTCGTGCTGAGTTGTCATACAGCAGTAGAACTTTTCACAAAAATTAAGCGTTCCACTAGTGTGATACACAACTGAACAGGTTTTGCAAGTATATTTATGTATAATTATGTGACACTCTGTGCATAATAACATGCATAATGTGTGTCTAATTAATCTTTCATGAGGCGTAGACTGTATTCATTGTATATATTTCATGTACGTTTGTGCTGTTCTGATACCGATAATCCGAAATCGATAGTTAAAAATGTAATATCTAGTGCAGCTGTGTATGGTATAATGCAATTCTTAATATTCCTAATTCCTAAAAGCTATCAGAAACCACTTACACAGAACATTTATTCGATTAACCTGTTGTTATAACTGATGCCATTAAAATGGATTACTTAGAGTTTGCTTATTCGTTTGAAGCTGACATTGCTTTCTGATATGGAAGTGCGGTCCTCACAGATTTGTCAAACAATTTCACTACGATTTCGACAAATGAAAGTCTTGTCTGCCACCTGAAGCTAACTTGTCGGTATTGTGGGAATGTCCCCCATACGTTATTACACAGTGCTTGCACGATGTGGGCGGGGCTATTGACAGACAGACACGCAGTTCAGAGGTCGCATAATTAGTCGGTTAGTCGTTTACGTTTTTCATAGCTCATTTAAACGATTCTTTTTATCGTAATGATGTGGGACGAGTTAGTTTGCAGAGTATGTTACATGCTCGGTGTTAATATTAATGAACATATTATTATTTAGTCCTACTCATGCAACTAAATCTAAAAACTGGGTGCTTGTTACAGGTTAAATAATTAAGCTCCTTCGACTTCCTCACTTGGAGTTCGTCGCTTGAGACACTAGAGCAGCCACAAGACTGAAGTAGTGTCGAAATTTCTGACGGATACATTTTCAACGCGCTCAAGAAAGGTGTGTGGGTGTACTGAGGATATTGCCAAAATGGGTTTTCTTAGAGGGATATTCTGTCATTTTACACACGCATGTGTCAATGTCCAACCCTCTTGCGATCAAGCTGTAGGAGGGAGCGAAAAGGAGTGACGCAAAAGTATAAAAGCACCTTACCGCTTTGGATCACGTTCATATTTCGTCGAATGGTTTTGAATCGACCTTGCACGACACGGCAAAAACAGCTGTCACTAAAAAAATGGTTCAAATGGTTCTGATTACTATGGGACTTAACATCTGTGGTCATGAGTCCCCTAGAACTTAGAACTACTTAAACCAAACTAACCTAAGGACATCACACACATCCATGCCCGAGGCAGGATTCGAACCTGCGACCGTAGCAGTCGCGCGGTTCCGGACTGAGCGCCTCGAACCGCGAGACCGCCGCGGCCGGCAGCTGTCACCCTACACTCCGAAAGAGTTCAGTAGTGTTGCACCCCTGCAGTCTCCTTACAGTAGAGTTCAAAAGCTCAGGGGTGGAAGCAGCGGCCAAATTTGTCAATAACGGCGTCCTGTTTCTTGTCACACTGCCAGCTGTCTTTTTCAACGGCGAAGTATGTAGAAATCATCGCGCCAAGGGAAAAAGTGATTTCATTGAAGTCCTTTATGCCACTCCCTGAGGTCCCTCCGTGTCGATTCTGAGCGATGCTGCGTCTCAAATGTTTTTTTCGGCCACCAATACGAATTCCGCGTGGTTTCGACGTTGTGTGTGGTGGTCCTGACGTCCATTGCAGAGGCGTCAAAAGAATGGGTGAGATGAGGGTAACAGGGGTGTGGCGAGCTTCTCATCGTAGGACATGTCCACAGTGGCGTTGGGCAGAAGTTTGGTGAAATCTGGTGCCAATGTGACACCGCTAACCCACCTTCCACGTCGCATGAAGGTCTGAGCTGTGGCCTCTTTTTCGCGTGTGTGGACACCTCTCTGTTTGAAGAGGGTGACGTCGCAAGGTGCCACGATTTTGCTACAGTACAGAGGAAGGTTGTAGGCACCTCTAAGTCAAATTTCAAACTTATGCGTCGCAATGGGAAACAATTACGGAGCTTTTAAAAATTGATCCTTCAATTTTGTTTCGCAGTGTAGGCCAGTTCGAGGTAGTTTTCCGGTCTGGTAGACCAGAAGTGTCCCGCATCATATTGTTCTTCTAGCGTCCTCTACACTACTGAGGTATGTTGCAACCAATGACAATGTTTGAATAATAAAGAAAATAAATAACAACGTACATTAAATGCGTTCTATCTCGGAAACCATTCGGAACAGAGGATATAATCATATGAAATGTTTTGTTCAGAATCACTATCAGCCCTCAAAGCGTCTCCTTTTTCCTCCTCCCTCATCCTTTGTAAGATGTAGGAGTGAAACCAATACTGAACTTTGTGGGGCTCCCTTCATGATTTCATCTGAATCACTAAAATGTTCTCTCCTACGTTTGAATTATTCGTCATTGCGTTTGACATTTTGCATGTTAAGTATGATTCAGATCAGCTTTCTGCGAAGCCATTAATTCCATAAAACTTTTTCCTGAGAGAGTAACGTGATCTATGTCAGCAAATGCTCTGGAATGATCGCAAAAAATCTCTGGAAATGACTTCAGGTAAGTCTTAGTACTTAGCGCCCTGTGTACACTAATTAGTGACAAGCCTGTGATCTCTACCTGAAACGTTTGTTCATTGACGAAATTGTAGCTAGAAGCGTGGCAGAGTAATACGGATAAAATATACGGGGTGGTCCATTGATAGTGAAGGGCCAAATATCTCATGAAATAATCATCAAACGAAAAAACTACAAAGAACGAAACTCGTCTAGCGTGAAGGGGGTAACCATATGGCGCTATGGTTGGCCAGCTAGATGGCACTTCCATAGGTCAAACGGATATCAACTGCGTTTTTTTTTAAATAGGAACCCCCAAATGGTTCAAATGGCTCTGAGCATTATGGGACTTGATTGCTGTGGTCATCAGTCCCCTAGAACTTAGAACTATTTAAACCTAACTAACCTAAGGACATCACACACATCCATGCCCGAGGCAGGATACGAACCTGGGACCGTAGCGGTCGTGCGGTTCCAGACTGAAGCGCCTAGAACCGCTCCGCCACTCCAGCCGACCTAGGAACCCCCCTTTTTTATTACACATTCGTGTAGTACGCCAAGAAAAATGAATCTTTCAGTTGGACCACTTTTTTGCCTTTGTGATAGATGGCGCAGTAGTAGTCACAAACTTGTAAGTACGTGGTATCTCGTAACGTTCCGCCACTGCGGACGGTGTTTGCTTCGTGATACATTACCCGTGTTAAAATGGACCGTCTACCAATTGCGGAATAGGTCGATATCATGTGATGGATGGCTATTGTGATGGAAATGCCCAACGGTCCTGTGCTATGTATGCTGCTCGGTAGCCTGGACGACATCATCCAAGTGTTCGGATGGTTCACCGGATAGTTACGTTACTTAAGGAAACAAGAAGTGTTTGGCCACATGTGAAACGTCAGCCACTACCTGCAACAAATGATGATACCCAAGTAGGTGTTTTAGCTGCTGTCGCGGCTAATCCGCACATCAGTAGCAGACAATTGCGCGAGAATCGGGAATTTCAAAAACGTCGGTGTTGACAATCCTACATCAACATCGATTGCACCCGTATCATATTTCTATGCTCCAGGAATTGCATGACGACGGATTTGAACGTCGTGTACATTTCTGCCACTGGTTACAAGAGAAATTACGGGTCGATGACGGATTTTTTGCACGCGTTCTACTTAGAGACGAAGCGTCATTCACCAGCAGCGGTAACGTAAACCGGCATAATATGCACTATTGGGCAACGGAAAATCCACGATGGCTGCGACAAGAGGAACATCATCGAGCTTCGCATTATGGGAGGAAGGATAATTTGCCCCCATTTTATAGATGGCAATCCAAATGGTGTAATGTATGCTGATCTCATACGTAATGTTCTATCGATGTTACTACAAGATGTTTCACTGTATGACAGAATGGCGATGTACTTCCAACATGATGGATGTCCGGCACATAGCTCACGTGCGGTTGAAGCTGTATTGAATAGCATATTGCATGACAGGTGGATTGGTCGTCGAAGCACCATGCTATGGCCCGCACTTTCACCGGATCTGACGTCCCCGGATTTCTTTCTGTGGGGAAAGTTGAAGAATATTTGCTATCGTGATCCACCGACAACGCCTGACAACATGCGTCAGCGCATTGTTAATGAATGTACGAACATTACAATAGAACGTTCTCCATCACGATCAAAGGCAAGAGTTTCCTGTTCTTATGGATAAATGCGAAACTTGTATATGATTAAAAGAAACATGTTTCTTATATCCTCGAGAAGCATTGAAGTGCTGTTCGACATATTTATGTTTTAGTTTTTAAATTTGACTTTCTTGGGAAGATTACGTTTTATAGCGCTAAATGACAAATCTGTATTTTTTTGATTGTTGCTACGACATGCCTCTGTTTCACTTTCAAAGTCAACAATTTTCGAATAAATGTGAATTAAACATTGACAATTTCAGATTTGCTGCATACATCCTTCATTTTTAAGCAATAAACAGGAGGATAACTGAGTATGGAACTGTGCTTGACGTGTCGTCCAGCAGACAGAACCACCACTCGAAACCGACGATACGCAGTGTGGCGGCAGGCGTATGACTTCAAAGGCTACCGTGAGGTCTCCGACCATAACATGTTGCTGGTAGAATGACTAAGAATATATAAGGCAAGGTTACGGTTCTACTGGTGAGGTGCAGAAAGTAACTGACGTTGCCGAAATTCCGGCTGGCTGTTTTGTCTCCACAACCTTGAATAAAAGTAGGGCAACACTGAACCCACAGATTGCTTCTGCCTTCCCGTCGTCAGTTTCAGGTGTGGCAGTTATGCACTCACTCATAATGTCATCCAGCACCTTCCCACCGTACTTCCTTTTTCCACTTTGCGTTATCACGTCTGCCTTCTGAGTGATTAGATGCTGGCGGCTGCAGCAAAGTCTTAAATTACTCGAAGAATCCGTTCCAGTTTCTTTCTTTTCGTCAAGCATTTGTGCTCTGTTTCCTCCACTACCACGGACGTTATTCCCTGATGAATTAACGCACACGCCCTATCATCTCGTCCCTTCTTCTAGTTAGTGTGTTCCAATAATATCTTCCCTCCCTGATAATGTGGAGAACCCCTCATTTCTTATCTTACCATTCCTCTTAATTTTCAGCGTATTTCGGTCACTCCACATCTCAGTCGCTTCAGTTCTCTTCTTTTTTTCCGTAGTGTATAGTTCATTTCCAGATATATATTCTTAGATATTTCTTTCTCGCATCAAGATCTGCCTACAGTGTTAGTAGATGTCTTTTGACATGGATTGCTTTCTTTCCCTACGCTACTCTGCATCTTATGACCTGGCTTCTTTCGTCATGCGTTATTTCCTGCAAGCAATGTCAATATGAATTGCCATTATGAGGACCATGCATATATAACACGTACGTTGACATATGGCGAAGTTCAGTAGCCCAATGGGAACTAATTATCATTCTGATATAAGAACGTAGGCTTCCGCGGCCGGTATCATAGCGATTAAAATTCTTCTGGGTATTATGCCGCGTCATTGTTAAAAACTAACAACAATAATAAACTAAAACCGACGTTTCGGCCGAATTGCAACGACCTTTCTCAGGGCACGACTGGATGAAGGCCGTTGCAATTCGGCCGAAACGTCGGTTTTAGTTTATTATTGTTGTTAGTTTTTAGCAATGGCGCGGTATAATACCCAGAAGAATTTTAATCACTATAATTATCATTCTGTTTGGGAAGCTGATCATAGGCACTGAGTAAGAAGACAACCAGAATCAAAATGTGACCAAAAAGCATGCCGTAACACATTCTATGAGTTTCAAGTCTATAGCTCGAACAGGCCACTCACTGCGCTACAAAGATAATCGTCAAGGTTGATCTTCTACGACACAAGTGGAATGCTGTCGTCTTGTAGGAGGAAATCATCTGGTAGGGTATTCTACAGGTCATATTCGCGATAATCTTTGGGCCATCTTACCTCACTGACTAGGTACCTCTCTTCATATTTAAGATTTACTCTAACGAATATGAGACGTCGAAGAACGAAAGAACTATAAACTACACCTTATGACACAGCTCCTCGGGTTTTGTATTTTTTGAAGTCAACATTTCCTGTTTTACCAAAATGCACAAGCGAAAGCTAATCCACCAAAACATTAGCTGTTTTTCGAATTTATGAACGCAGATACACACATGAGTAAAATGCACCAATTACACGAAACAAGTTGTGGTTTGACACTGAAATTTTGCAGATTTGTATTTAGGGATGCATTTAATTTTGTAAACTGCATGTTTGAGAGACAAATGATGGACTATTCAACTGTGCGAGATAGCAGATGTTTCGATAGGCGTATATGTAGACATCTGACATTGTGAACCCACAGCAGTCTTCGTTAGTCTCTCGTTTCTCGGAAAATTTCTACTTGTTTTGATTAGTCGTGGCAGCGTGTTAGGATACCACGAAGCTATCCATCACTTGTCCGTTCTGAACACCTGCAGTTCTTCTGATCCGAATACATGATCAGATAATGTCTTTGCCGGCGTACGTGACATTTGTATCGTTAACTGATACATTGTTTCAGGAACGAAAATAAACGAGTACGATATGTATTCCTGCTGACTGCAAATCATCTGAGTCACGCACGAACTGGTCCGCTCGTAATTATCTGGGAATTCGTTCTCCCCGACGCTGACGATTATTCATGACTAGAGCGATTTCATAACAGGCAGCTAACATACATACACGTATGGAGATTATTCAACAACTAACAACGAATTAGGACTGCCGATATAAAGAAGAAATGACACTATTCTGAACGCGAAACAAACCCAGTGGCTATTCATGAAAGACGCTGGCGCGAAGTCCTCAGCTGTTATCGAGTCTTGAGTTCAAAGATGTTGTCGGAAGTACCTGTTGCGAAACATTAGAATTTCGATAAAACATCAGACTTGAGTCATAAATGAAATCAGATTTAAGTGTTGGACTCGTAATAAAATTCCACCTTGAGTGGTGAAGAGGGGAGTACCTGTATTTCAGTCATTCGTGGACGCCTTGTGAGATTACTCCAAGATTCCGAGCATCGACCAGTTTCTACCTACCAAGCAGCAGAAATTAAATTCCTCTGGAGAGTGAAATATTTCAGTTTCACGTCAAACCCCTGGCCTTCGTTTCTACATTCTGAAACAGATTTTAGCAGTAAGGTATACATGTTCCCGTTCGTGTAAAGAGTGACTTTACAGGTATAGCGGACTGGGAGTAGATGTTTTGTTATAAATCACTTTCATGGTTACACGTTTTTTTTTTTTTTTTAAATCACTGTGCGCTGTTCCATGTATTTGCTTACAATAACCTGCTAGAAATTAATTCTAGAACGCAGGACGAAGATATTTAGAGACCATGAAAATTTACTAACTGGCCAACGGCTTCGTCTGTGTGTGTGCACTGCACATACATCTACATGACTACTCTGCAATTCACATTTAAGTGCTTGGCAGAGGGTTCATCGAACCACAATCATACTATCTTTCTACCATTCCACTCCCGAACAGCGAGCGGGAAAAACGAACACCTAAACCTTTCTGTTCGAGCTCTGATTTCTCTTATTTTATTTTGATGATCATTCCTACCTATGTAGGTTGGGCTCAACAAAATATTTTCGCATTCGGAAGAGAAAGTTGGTGACTGAAATTTCGTAAAAAGGTCTCGCCGCGACGAAAAACGTCTATATGTTTCACACATCTTCTATTCCCTCTCTGACCATCTCCTCCACCTTCCTCTTTCCATCTCTTTCTTCCCCAATCTCTATGTCCAGCTCCTTCTACCCCATCACTCTGTACATATGCTTCTCGCCCCTCTCTCTGT
Source organism: Schistocerca gregaria (assembly GCF_023897955.1). NCBI lineage: Eukaryota > Metazoa > Arthropoda > Insecta > Orthoptera > Acrididae > Schistocerca > Schistocerca gregaria. The sequence goes on from NC_064923.1 coordinate 757,592,685, forward strand.
CCACCTCCTGCTTCTCACTCTCCCTGTAGATCCCCTCCTTCTCTGCTGCTAGCTAACCATTCCCTGCTCCCCCCCCCCCCCACTTCATCTCCACCTCCTCACTCTCTTTCCGTCCATCTACTTCTCTCTCCCCCCTTTCTGTTCATCTGATCCTCCTACCTCTATCTGTACATCTCCTTCCTTCCTCTTTCTGCCTTTCAGTCTCCTCCTCTCACCCCAAACCTCTGCTCAGCAGTGCCCATCTGCATGTATACCCCACGGAGCACTTTCCGACATTACCCACACAACATGCCAGTCATGCTGGGCAGCCTAAATGCCAGTGCTACCAACCCATTTTGACTCCTGGGAGCTAGGTTGTACTCGCACCCACAGTACATTTTTTTCAGACAGTAACTAGCATGTGTACTAAACTTGGTTGAAATCTTACGAGTGGTTTCGAGGAAATGTGGAATGTACATACATACACCCATACACAGATTTTTATAGCTATAGAACAGTTTATGATGTAACACAATTTGAGGAATTTGATGGCATTATGGCTATCTGATTATAATTGTACATCTTTGTTTAAAACTTCTTTTTTACCAAGTATATTATCCATCTCTTTCAACAAAGTGTTTATTATTGTTTTCAACCAAACATGTTTCATCTATTAGTATCAGGTATTTAGTGGACTTTGACTCCCATTTCTTTTGCGTGCCCATTGCGCTTGTGAAAAAGTGCTAGATAAATTCGTGTAGTCTTCTAACAGTCATTCTTCTTTCACACCATTCATGAAAGGAACAGAAAATTATAGTCATACACAGAACATCCTCTGGCAAAAAACCGTAGGATCGTTGGTCTAGAGTAGATGTAGCTTTAGGTGAAGAGACATCAGAAGACAAATGCAGATAGTGATCCATTTACAGTTTACAAAAGAAAAAAGTTATCGTATGCAACACTATTGCAGAGTTACAGCTCTTGAATGGAAAGCGTCCACTGAATACCTGATACGAATACATGTTTCGTACAAAACAATAATAAACATTCCGTTAAAAAAAGATGGATAATGTATTTGGTAAAACGGAAGTTTTAAAATAACGTCACATAATTGCACAGTATTGAATGAAATGCGTCCATAAGAATGGAACTTTTGACGATTACCGCGTATTAGAGGCAACCGCTCTAACTCTACACTTACACATAGATGATGAGGAGGAGAAAGCCTACTGTTTTCGCTCATTTGTGGTACGGAAAGTGAAGAAGGTATTACACAATAATGGCCGTTGTCCCGTACAATGGCTAGTTAGTTCATGAGGCCCAATAAAAAGGGTGAGCCTTAATAAAATATCTACAAAGTACATTACATATGTAGACTTGTGGACAGTTGAGAATGTGGGTTTCACGTGAAGCGTGCAAGGGATAAGTCCCTGCAGTCGCGCTATTCATCTGTGTACTCGGTGGCTCAGATGGATAGAGCGTCCGCCATGTAAGCAGGAGATCCCGGGTTCGAGTCCCGGTCGGGGCACACATTTTCAGCTGTCCACATCGAGGTAAATCAGCAACACCTGTCGGCAGCTGAGGGTTTCAGGTAATCATCATTTATTCCAGTGAGAAGCTGCACGGTCATCAACAGTATCTGTTCTTTCAAGAACAGTTACTGTCTCCATATATACATTAATAAAACCGACAAAGTGCAGGGACGGATTCCTGACAGGAAAAAGATGCCCTGTAAACATGTGTCCGGAAGTGCGTCGTTGTCCCGATAGATGGCGCTGACGAATGATAGTTGCCCTGACCACGTGACGTGTGTTTCCTGTATGTTGCAGGCTGTGTGACTGACGCAACGTACTGTGGTGGTGGTGGTGGGTAGTGTTCAACGTCCCGTCGACAACGAGGTCATTAGAGACGGAGCGCAAGCTCGGGTTAGGGAAGGATTGGGAAGGAAATCGGCCGTGCCCTTTCAAAGGAACCATCCCGGCATTTGCGTGAAACGATTTAGGGAAATCACTGAAAACCTAAATCAGGATGGCCGGAGACGGGATTGAACCGTCGTCCTCCCGAATGCGAGTCCAGTGTGCTAACCACTGCGCCACCTCGCTCGGTTTCAACGTACTGTAGGTAACAGATTGGTGTGGTATTCATATCGGAAATAAGCCGAGATGCTGTTTGTGTTCGACCGAGCAAATGTAAACGGTCGAGGGACAGCACGGCTAAACCAGGTTTCGTGTCAGTATGTTGCAGAAACCAGCCCTCCAAATCTGGTGTACGCACAGTCTACCGCCTAGTGCACTTTCGTCCGTTTGAAAGGACCCATGGTCACACAAACGCCCAAAAAGAGCTTGCAATGTTGCCTGATGTGGTTCGTGTCTGTGAGGGAACTTGTTTTGGTACAGCCGTGCTGCCTCTCCTCTGTGTGTTCAGAGGAATTTACATTCGTCAGGATTGTCTACAGTGGCAGATGTTCATAGGGCCTTTTTTCCCTCCAGTTCCAGTCAGGAATCCGTCCCTGAAAATTGTCTGTTTTTTAATGTTCACGCTGTATATTTATGCTATAAAACCACAGAGAACGCGATAAAAATGCTACAGATTCGTTAATGTATGATTCTGGCCATGTTCAGAAGTTACTATTGAAAACTCCTTAAGAAACTAACGCCAGTTAGTGCTACAACATTAGCGGAGTGCTTCCCAGAGGAAATACCTTGTCGTGAAACTAGGAACTGGAAACTCTTGTGCTGGAATCACAACAGTACATAAAGTAAGCAGTTAACGCGATGGTTCGTATCTGCCAGCTTCTCCAGATGTAGCACATTTTTCTGCTGCTAACTGTTGTATAGTTTGACCAGAGAACAATCGCCGAATGCAATGGTTTCTTCATTCCGAGAGAAGACGAAGAACTTCCTGGGTCCCATGTCACAAGAATATGGAGGTGGGGCTGGGGGTGTGGGGTGAAGCAAGAGCTCGTAGCCGAAAGAATCATCGCATGGGACAGCGCCCTTTGCAGAATGAGATGAGACGTAGTTGCGGAGAAGAAACACCCTTTAGGATAGATTTCGGCGACGCCTCGGCTTGACAACCTTCCTTAGCCTGATCAAGAGGTTTCGTTAGTGGGCTCCTGAGACGATTTGCCCATTATGCGTATACTCTGTAAGCCCCTTTCCATGCGGTCCCAAAACACACCCAGCATTACCTACCCCGACGCTGGTTGAACCTTCCCCTCTTTCGGCGGCGGTGAACCCACACGTTTCCACTGTTCATTTTGGCCAGTTATCTCTGTCGTAATGATACGCACAGCACTCTTCCACGCCGATTAGGTCGCTAAAGAAGATGTCGGGTACAGTCAGAACGTTTCCGCTGTTGCTTCGATTCCTTAACCTTTGATAAATGGCGTGAGTAGTCTCTGAATCCAGGGGGCGGGGAGCATTGTCATGTTCACAATGTCGTCAAGGATGCTGACCACCTTTTCCAGTACCGCCTCGATTGTGATACGCCGTTATTGGAGCACCAGCGCCTCCTCTTCTCTCGTGGCTCCCACTTTTCCACGGAGAGATGGTCTGCCACTTCGTTCTTCGTTATTCATCCTTGTTTACCCACATTAAGTCTGCGTCGCCTTAATAGTGTGTCATGTTGTTGTCGTGGCCTTCAGTCCAGAGAATGGTTTCATGCAGCTCTCCATGCTATTCTATCCTTCATCTCCGAGTAACTACTGTAATCTACATCCTTCTGAATCTGCTTAGTGTATTCATCTCTGGATCTCCCTCTACGATTTTTACCCTCTACTCTTCCATCCAGTATTAAATGCGTGACCCCTTGATGCCTCAGAACGTGTCCAACCAAGCGATCCCTTCTTCTCGTCAAGTTGTACCAGAAATTCCTCTTCTCCCCAATTCTATTAAGTACCTGCTCATTAGTTAAGTGATCTACCCATCTAATCTACAACATTCTTCTGTAGCACCACATTTCAAAAGGTTCTATTCTCTTCTTGTCTAAATTGTTTATCGTCCTCAACATGGGTTGTTGCGGTACTGTTGCCCTCACCGCACGATACACCACATTATAAGTGGTGTGCTTCAGATGGAATATAAAAAGATTACGGCCTTATTTTTTTAGTTGTGATTATTAATACTGTATGATTACTTGGTTGTATACATGGAAGAAGCCTGGAGATACTGACAGGTTTCAGATAGATTATATAATGGTAAGACAGAGATTTAGGAACCAGATTTGAAATTGTAAGACATTTCCAACAATATGTTGGTTATGAACTGTAGATTAGAACTAAAGAATCTGCAAACAGGTGGGAATTTAAGGAGATGGGACCTGCATAAACTTACAGAACCCGTGATTTAAGAGAGTTTCGGGGAGAGCATTAGGGAACAATTGACAAGAATGGGGAAAAGAAATACAGTAGAAGAAGAATGGATAGCTTTGAGAGATGAAATAGTGAAGGCAACAGAGGATCAAGTAGGTAAAAAGACGAGGGCTAATAGAATTCCTTGGGTAACAGAAGAGATACTGAATTTAATTGATGAAAGGAGATAATATAAAAATTCAGTAAATGAAGCAGGCAAAAAGGAATACAAACGTCTCAAAAATGACATTGACGGTAAGTGTAAAATGGCTAAGCAGGGATGGCTAGAGGACAAATGTAAGGATGTAGAGGCTTATATCACTAGGGGCAAGATAGATGCTGCCAACAGGTAAATTAAAGAAACCTTTGGAGAAAAGAGAACCACTTATATGAATATCAAGAGCTCAGATGGAAACCCAGTTCTAAGCAAAGAAGGAAAAGCAGAAAGGTGGAAGGAGTATATAGAGGGTGTATACAAGAGCGATGTTCTTGAGGACAATATTATGGAAATGGAAGAGGATGTAGATGAAGATGAAATGGGAGATATGACACTGCGTGAAGAGTTTGACGGAGCACTGAAACACCTGAGTCGAAACAAGGCCCACGGAGTAGACAACATTCCATTAGAACTACTGACAGCCTTGCGAGAGCCAGTCTTGAGAAAACTCTACCATCTGGTGAGCAAGCTGCATGAGACAGGTAAAATACCCTCAGACTTCAAGAAGAATATAATAATTCCAATCCCAAAGAAAGCAGGTGTTGACAGATGTGAAAATTACCGAATTATCAGTTTAATAAGCCACGGCTGCAAAATACTAATACGAAATCCATACAGACGAATGGAAAACCTAGTAGAAGCTGACCTCGGGGAAGATCAGTTTTGATTCCGTAGAAATTATTGGAACACGCGAGGTAATACTGACCCTACGACTTATCTCAGAAAATAGGCAAACGTTTCTAGCACTTGTAGGCTTAGAAAAAGCTTCTGACATTGTTGACAGGAATACTCAAATTCTAAAGGTGGCAGGGGTAAAATACAGGGATCGAAAGGCCATTTACAATTTGTACAGAAACCAGATGACAGTTGTAAGAGTCGAGGGGCATGAAAGGGAAGCAGTGGTTGGGATGGGAGTGAGACAGGGTTGTGCTCCCTGCCGCCGTTGGATAAGCAGCCGCTGCAGCAAGTAGTATAACCCTAGCTTACTTATTTGTTACATAGTTTAATTAATTTCTTTGCGTGTTTTTCGGTACTTGCATTGTTTAATTCATATATTTCGGGCGTATTATAGTATTTGAGGGTTGTAGCATCGCGCCTTAGTACCTGAATAGTGCAAATTCGCGTAGTCGTCTGTCTTCTGTTTTTGTTGTGAACGGCCAGTGTCGGTTGGCCAGTCAGTGTGCTCCCTACCGCCGTTGGATAAGCAGCCGCTGCAGCAAGTCGTATAACCCTAGCTTACTTATTTGTTAGATAGTTTAATTTCTTTGCGTGTTTTTGGGTACTTGTATTGTTTAATTCATATATTTCGGGCGTATTATAGTATTTGACAGTTGTAGAATCGCGCTTTAGTGTTTACTTCGTAGATTCTTATTTAAATTGCGTGTGAGTTTCGTATAGGAGGTGCAATTTCGAGTTTTAGTTACTGTAATCGTAAATTCAGCAGATTGTAGCGCAGTCGTTAGGCATTTGTACAGGTTAGTTGATACATTCTTTGTGTGTTCCGCTTGCGTTATCTAGGCACGTACTCGTGTTTCAGTAACTGTTGTTAAACATCAATTAGAATGGACAGGGACTGCGATTGCTGTGTTCGGATGAGGGCTGACTTGGCATCCCTTCGCTCACAGCTGCAATCGGCGCTGACTTCGGTCGCGCAGCTTGAGGCTGTTGCCAATGGGCACCACTGTGGGGAGCCGGACTCGGGTATCACGGGGATGTCAACCTCATCCCGTCTGTCCCCAGATCGGTCTGCCGCTGTGGTTGCCCCGGTTGCTGCCCGCAGTGGGGCTGAGCCCTCGCCTGTGGTTGATTGGGAGGTCGTTCCAAGGCGTGGCAGGCAGCGAAAGGCGTCCCCGGAGGCTGATCAGAAAGCCTCCCCGGTGCGTCTGACAAACCGGTTTCAGGCACTGTCTCTGGCTGAGCCAGATGCAGCCGCCTGCCCTGTTTCAGAGGATCATTCTCAGCCTTCAAGGTCCGGGCAATCGCAGAGGGTGGGCTTACTGGTAGTTGGGAGCTCCAATGTTAGGCGCGTAATGGGGCCCCTTAGGGATATGGCGGCTAAGGGGGGGAAGAAATCCAGTGTGCACTCCGTGTGCATTCCGTGAGGAGTCATTCCTGATGTGGAAAGGGTCCTTCCGGATGCCATGAAGAGCACAGGGTGCAGCCAGCTGCAGGTGGTGGCACATGTCGGCACTAATGACGTGTGTCGCTTTGGATCTGAGGAAATTCTCTCTGGATTCCAGCGGCTATCTGATTTGGTGAAGGCTGCCGGTCTTGCTTACGAGATGAAGGCAGAGCTCACCATCTGCAGCATCGTTGACAGAACCGACTGCGGACCTTTGGTGCAGAGCCGGGTGGAGGGTCTGAATCAGAGGCTCAGACGGTTTTGCGACCGTATAGGCTGCAGATTCCTTGACTTGCGCCATAGGGTGGTGGGGTTTCGGGTTCCGCTGAATAGGTCAGGAGTTCACTACACTCAGCTGGCGGCTACACGGGTAGCGGAGGCTGTGTGGCGTGGACTGGGCGGTTTTTTAGGTTAGAAGGCCTCGGGAAAGTGCGGGATGGGCTGCAATGTCAAAGGGTGCTTGGCAATTACAGGACGTGCTTGGATCAAGGAACAGTCGGAATTATAGTTGTAAACTGTTGTAGTTGCGCTGGAAAAGTCCCTGAGCTTCAAGCGCTAATAGAAAGCACAGAAGCTGATATCGTTATAGGTACAGAAAGCTGGCTAAAGCCTGAAATAAGTTCTGCAGAAATTTTTACGAAGTCTCAGACGGTGTTCAGGAAAGATAGATTAGGCAGAATTGGTGGTGGAGTGTTGGTGTCTGTCAGTAGTGGTTTATCTTGTAGTGAAGTCGAAGTAGATACTCCGTGCGAATTGGTGTGGGTGGAGGTTATACTTAACAGCCGAATTAAGTTAATAATTGGCTCCTTCTACCGACCCCCAGACTCCGATGATACAGTTGCGGAACAGTTCAGAGAAAGTTTGAGTCTCGTAACAAATAAATACCCCACTCATACGGTTATAGTTGGTGGGGACTTCAACCTACCCTCGGTATGTTGGCAAAAATACTTGTTCAAAACCGGTGGTAGGCAGAAAACGTCTTCCGAGATTGTCCTAAATGCATTCTCCGAAAATTATTTCGAGCAGTTAGTCCACGAACCCACGCGAATTGTAAATGGTTGCGAAAACACACTTGACCTCTTGGCCACAAACAATCCAGAGCTGATAGAGAGCATCATGACTGATACAGGGATTAGTGATCACAAGGTCATTGTAGCTAGGCTCAATACCATTTCTTCCAAATCCATCAGAAACAAACGCAAAATAATTTTATTTAAAAAAGCGGATAAAGTGCCACTAGAAGCCTTCCTAAAAGACAATTTCCATTCCTTCCGAACTGACTATGCGAATGTAGACGAGATGTGGCTCAAATTCAAAGATATAGTAGCAACAGCAATTGAGATATTCATACCTCATAAATTGGTAAGAGATGGAACGGATCCCCCGTGGTACACAAAAAAGGTCCGAACGCTGTTGCAGAGGCAACGGAAAAAGCATGCGAAGTTCAGAAGAATGCGAAATCCTGAAGATGGGCTAAAATTTACAGACGCGCGAAATTTGGCACGTACTTCGATGCGAGATGCCTTTAATAGGTTCCACAACGAAACATTGTCTCGAAATTTGGTAGAAAATCCGAAGAAATTCTGGTCGTATGTAAAGTACACAAGCAGCAAGACGCAGTCAATACCTACGCTGCGCAGTGCCGATGGTACTGTTATCGACGACTGTGCCGCTAAAGCGGAGTTATTGAACGCAGTTTTCCGAAATTCCTTCACCAGGGAAGACGAATGGAATATTCCAGAATTTGAAACACGAACATCTGCTAGCATGAGTTTCTTAGAAGTAGATACCTTAGGGGTTGCGAAGCAACTCAAATCGCTTGATACGGGCAAGTCTTCAGGTCCAGATTGTATACCGATTAGGTTCCTTTCAGATTACGCTGATACTATAGCTCCCTACTTAGCACTCATATACAACCGCTCGCTCACCGATAGATCTGTACCTACAGATTGGAAAATTGCGCAGGTCGCACCAGTGTTCAAGAAGGGTAGTAGGAGTAATCCATTTAACTACAGACCTATATCATTGACGTCGGTTTGCAGTAGGGTTTTGGAGCATATACTGTATTCAAACATTATGAATCACCTCGAAGGGAACGATCTATTGACACGTAATCAGCATGGCTTCAGAAAACATCGCTCTTGTGCAACGCAGCTAGCTCTTTATTCGCACGAAGTAATGGCCGCTATCGACAGGGGATCTCAAGTTGATTCCGTATTTCTAGATTTCCGGAAAGCTTTTGACACCGTTCCTCACAAGCGACTTCTAATCAAGCTGCGGAGCTATGGGGTATCGTCTCAGTTGTGCGACTGGATTCGTGATTTCCTGTCAGGAAGGTCGCAGTTCGTAGTAATAGACGGCAAATCATCGAGTAAAACTGAAGTGATATCAGGTGTTCCCCAGGGAAGCGTCCTGGGACCTCTACTGTTCCTGATCTATATAAATGACCTGGGTGACAATCTGAGCAGTTCTCTTAGGTTGTTCGCAGATGATGCTGTAATTTACCGTCTAGTAAGGTCATCCGAAGACCAGTATCAGCTGCAAAGCGATTTAGAAAAGATTGCTGTATGGTGTGTCAGGTCGCAGTTGACGCTAAATAACGAAAAGTGTGAGATGATCCACATGAGTTCCAAAAGAACTCCGTTGGAATTCGATTACTCGATAAATAGTACAATTCTCAAGGCTGTCAATTCAACTAAGTACCTGGGTGTTAAAATTACGAACAACTTCAGTTGGAAGGACCACATAGATAATATTGTCGGGAAGGCGAGCCAAAGGTTGCGTTTCATTGGCAGGACACTTAGAAGATGCAACAAGTCCACTAAAGAGACAGCTTACACTACACTCGTTCGTCCTCTGTTAGAATATTGCTGCGCGGTGTGGGATCCTTACCAGGTGGGATTGACGGAGGACATCGAGAGGGTGCAAAGAAGGGCAGCTCGTTTTGTATTATCGCGTTATAGAGGAGAGTGTGTGGCAGATATGATACACGAGTTGGGATTGAAGTCATTACAGCATAGACGTTTTTCGTCGCGGCGAGAGCTTTTTACGAAATTTCAGTCACCAACTTTCTCTTCCGAATGCGAAAATATTTTGTTGAGCCCAACCTACATAGGTAGGAATGATCATCAAAATAAAATAAGAGAAATCAGAGCTCGAACAGAAAGGTTTAGGTGTTCGTTTTTCCCGCTCGCTGTTCGGGAGTGAAATAGTAGAGAGATAGTATGATTGTGGTTCGATGAACCCTCTGTGAATTGCAGAGTAGTCATGTAGATGTAGATGTAGATGTAGATGTAGCTTATTCCCGATGTTATTCAGTCTGTATACTGAGCTAGCAGTAAAGGAAACAAAAGAAAAATTCGGAGTAGGAATTAAAATCCATGGAGAATAAATAAAAAACTTTGAGGTTCGCCGATGAGATTGTAATCCGCTTAAAGTAGTAAATGAGTTTTGCCCTTTGGGGAGCAAAATAACTGATGATGGTCGAAGTAGAGAGGATATGAAATATAGAGAGGATGTGGAATGTAGACTGGTTATGGCAAGGAAAGCGTTTCTGAAGAAGAGAAATTTGTCAACATCGAGTATAGGTTTAAGTGTGAGGAAGTCTTTTCTGAAAGTATTTGTATGGAGTGTAGCCATGTATGGAAGTGAAAAATGGACGATAAAATAGTTTGGAAAAGAAGAGAATAGAAGCTTTCGAAATGTGGTGCTACAGAAGAATACTGAAGATTAGATGGGTAGATCACATAACTAATGAGGAGGTATTGAATAGAATTGGGGAGAAGAGGAGTTTGCGGCACAACTTGACAAGAAGAAGGTATCGATTGGTAGGACATATTCTGAGGCATCAAGGGATCACTAATTTAGTATTGCAGGGCAGCTCGGAGGGTAAAAGTCGTAGGGGAAGACCAAGAGATGAATACACTGAACAGATTCACAAGGATGTAGGTTGCAGTAGGTACCGGGAGATGAAGAAGCTTGCACAGGATAGAGTAGCATGGAGAGCTGCATCAAACCAGTCTCAGGACCTAAGACCACAACAACAAAAATGATTACTTGTCGTGTGTGCAGAATCCGCTTGTGGTACTGAAGCAAGTTCTCATTGTAAGGAAAAAGAGGAGCAGCGGTGAGAGGAGCCCCGGGAGACCTCATAAGGCGGTCGCGGGACTCTCGTGGCAGGCCGGCCCTGCCTGGGCTGTGCGTGGGCGGCGACAGGGCGGCGGGGCGGCAGGAATAGCGGCTGAGTCAGGCAGCCGCGGCCCACAAACCGCGCCGCCACCTGCGGCCCGGCCGCCGCACTGGACACTCACTCACGCCGGCGCGCCGCAGCTTACACGACCAGCCGGGCTCTTCTATTTATACAGAACACGAACCTCCTGCACATAACAGAAAGAGTATGGGGAGCGAGAAAGTTACGATGTGTGAGGTGAGAACCAGCTGGTGGATCGATTAAATTCAAGATGAGGTGAGGAAGAAGATGGGTGGATTGGAGTGCTATTTAGAAACGAAGTATTGTGAGAGTTATATGCAGTAAGGTGTATAAATGGAAGATTTGGTAGGGGAAACCAAATTCACGAGAAAATTTTTATTGGAAAATGTAGAAGACCACAAAGAAAATCAGAAAGTGTGCTTCCAATTATGAAAAACATAGGGAAAAACGGGAATTCTCTCCGAAGAAAACAAAGCGAAAATCAACGGAGTCAGAAATAATGGAGGGAGGGCTTTCGCGAGTTACTGAACTTGGGTGAAAATTGCTAGGAAACAAAATAAAAGACAGGGCACTGTTGTGTAGAAGTCGGAAAAGTTGAAGAGGCTCTAGAATTAACAAAATGCTGATATGTATTGAAATCTAAAAATTGGAAAAGCTGCTGGAGACGATTTTGTCACAGAATGAAGTGTTAAGATCTTTGCGAAGAAAACAGAAAACCTGCTACAAGTCAAAAAGAAGTCCATAAGGATTAGGATGCCTCAGCAATCACTCCCGTATATAAGAAGAACGATACTCGTGAGTGTTCCTTGCGACCTGTAAAGACCTGCTCAAAAATCATCGGAACGAAATTGAGGAAGGAGGTCGAAGGCAAACTACAAGGCGAGTACGGTAGGATTTGCCTAAAGCAGAGTAACTCAACATTTGTTCTTCTTTTTATGTTGCCCCGTCTTTTTATGTTGCCCCGTCACTAACTTCTCCATTAAACTAACATTCATAATTCATTTTTGGCCTTGAAGGAAGCATTTGATGTAGTCCTATCATCTAAACGCTGAAAGTCCGTAGATATATGTGATCCCAAGTTAGGATTTATATAGTTCCATCAGATACCAGTACGCTATTTGTAGAAATTACATGACAACAGGAAATGAACGCGTTTGAATTCCTTACGAGGCATGAAAGTTGTAGCCCCAGTAATATACGAAGAACGAATCTGAAATTATTAAATGGAACCTAATCATCCCACCAGCCTGGTTTTTCAGAGAACTTTATGAGTAAGACTTCCACCACATGAGCGAATAGGTGGAAGAATTTAAGAACTAAGGAACAGAGATTAAGTTTGGAACAAACAAAACATTATTGTAAACCTAATGCACGAAAGATATAATTCGAGAGTCAGAGGAAATCCGTTAAAGATAAGCAGTTCAGGTATAAGGGAGTGGTTGATTGTGTACTGTTGTGCTATAGATGAATGCTAAGGATGATCAAATAACTAATGAACATGTACTGAACAGAATTGGAGAGAGAAAAAATTTACGATACAACTTGACTGAAAGAAAGACTGGGTTGAGAGGACATATCCTGAGTCCCCAAGGAACGGTCATTGTGGTAATGGAGTGAACTGTAAAAATTGTAGAGGAAAATCAAAACTTGACTGCAGTAAACAGGTTAAAATAGCCTTAAATTGAAGTGGTGACGGAGATAAGATTAAACTTGCGTAACATTGATTAATGTAAGTAGCCGCATCAAACCCGTCTTGGACTGAAAGGCACAACAACAAGTGAAAGATAATGTTTATTGATATTCATATAAAGATATAGGATACAAATTGACTATGCAAACTAAGCATGAAAACTATCTACATTTTGATTATACAAATGGAATGTCTCACCGTCAGCAGAAACAGCACAATAGAAAAATTCACCCAACAGAAGTTCTGAGGTTGCTCAGGGACACTTTTTCAGTATTTGGGCATAAGAGACCTCTCTACAGAGCTGTAATGAAATTATACCGTATTCGGCTTTGAAACTATGATTATCACTGATTTTGTGAAAATACACTCCTGGAAATGGAAAAAAGAACACATTGACACCGGTGTGTCAGACCCACCATACTTGCTCCGGACACTGCGAGAGGGCTGTACAAGCAATGATCACACGCACGGCACAGCGGACACACCAGGAACCGCGGTGTTGGCCGTCGAATGGCGCTAGCTGCGCAGCATTTGTGCACCGCCGCCGTCAGTGTCAGCCAGTTTGCCGTGGCATACGGAGCTCCATCGCAGTCTTTAACACTGGTAGCATGCCGCGACAGCGTGGACGTGAACCGTATGTGCAGTTGACGGACTCTGAGCGAGGGCGTATAGTGGGCATGCGGGAGGCCGGGTGGACGTACCGCCGAATTGCTCAACACGTGGGGCGTGAGGTCTCCACAGTACATCGATGTTGTCGCCAGTGGTCGGCGGAAGGTGCACGTGCCCGTCGACCTGGGACCGGACCGCAGCGACGCACGGACGCACGCCAAGACCGTAGGATCCTACGCAGTGCCGTAGGGGACCGCACCGCCACTTCCCAGCAAATTAGGGACACTGTTGCTCCTGGGGTATCGGCGAGGACCATTCGCAACCGTCTCCATGAAGCTGGGCTACGATCCCGCACACCATTAGGCCGTCTTCCGCTCACGCCCCAACATCGTGCAGCCCGCCTCCAGTGGTGTCGCGACAGGCGTGAATGGAGGGACGAATGGAGACGTGTCGTCTTCAGCGATGAGAGTCGCTTCTGCCTTGGTGCCAATGATGGTCGTATGCGTGTTTGGCGCCGTGCAGGTGAGCGCCACAATCAGGACTGCATACGACCGAGGCACACAGGGCCAACACCCGGCATCATGGTGTGGGGAGCGATCTCCTACACTGGCCGTACACCTCTGGTGATCGCCGAGGGGACACTGAATAGTGCACGGTACATCCAAACCGTCATCGAACCCATCGTTCTACCATTCCTAGGCCGGCAAGGGAACTTGCTGTTCCAACAGGACAATGCACGTCCGCATGTATCCCGTGCCACCCAACGTGCTCTAGAAGGTGTAAGTCAACTACCCTGGCCAGCAAGATCTCCGGATCTGTCCCCCATTGAGCATGTTTGGGACTGTATGAAGCGTCGTCTCACGCGGTCTGCACGTCCAGCACGAACGCTGGTCCAACTGAGGCGCCAGGTGGAAATGGCATGGCAAGCAGTTCCACAGGACTACATCCAGCATCTCTACGATCGTCTCCATGGGAGAATAGCAGCCTGCATTGCTGCGAAAGGTGGATATACACTGTACTAGTGCCGACATTGTGCATGCTCTGTTACCTGTGTCTATGTGCCTGTGGTTCTGTCAGTGTGATCATGTGATGTATCTGAGCCCAGGAATGTGTCAATAAAGTTTCCCCTTCCAGGGACAATGAATTCACGGTGTTCTTATTTCAATTTCCAGGAGTGTACTTTCATAACAATGGAAAAGTCTATAATACGCAGTCATCAAGACGTAGTAACACAAAAGAATAAGATTGTTCCTGGGAGCCTGTAAGCAGATGCAAAACTACTACGATGTGGCTAAAGGGGGAGAAATCAAATGAAATGAAATACGCCACCGGAGACCATAGGCTCCCTATGCAAAAATCGACAGGAACAATTGCTGAACATCCTCCGACATTTTGTTGGTGGAGTTTTAGTTCAACACTACATAATCGAAGCTGTACGAGTATATTCAGCGAGGCGAAGAACTGTCACCCCTCTACGCATGCCAGTGCAGCAGCTCTGTTCTGTCTCTGTCAACTATGTCCCACTGCCACTGTGTCCCTCTCTTTCTCTCACACTGCCACTGTGTTCGTCGCACTTCCTATACCGCAACCACTGTCAAGTATTTATTTTTTCTCTATTTATTACTTTTTCGTCTCTTTCCTACTGCTACTGTCTCCTTCTCTCTCAGCATTAACAGTCGCGAATATCTTCGCGTGCTAAAATTTTTGGGATAAATTTTAAAGGTGCTGCGGGCGGCAGAAAGAGCCAGTCAGAATTTTTAAAAAGGAGCATATTCGCCTTTCTTATGTTCCGATAGGAGTCTTTTTCTACTGTTTACCTTCTTTGCTCTGCCATAGCAGAGCATGTCACTCATGTAAACCGAACTTTATGGGTCAGTAAAATTACGACAGTTTACTTGTTTCAAATTTTACACCTCAAACAATATTTTACATGCATAAAAGTTTTGCATGTGCTTCCGTACAAGTTCCCAGAACTCTTCTGATGACAACGGAGACACTATACAGCTTATTTCTCCGTGCTGCTTCACATTATAAACTACGTTTTCGCCTCACACCGGATTTTTCACGCGTATTTTATGTGTGCAATTACGATAAATTTGAACCTCTGTATCTCGGAATCGGATGAAGGTATCAAGGAAATTTGAAGGTCGTTCGAGATCTGGATCTTTGGAATACGTGCTAAAAATTTCAACCATTCGCTGTGCATAGCCATCTTGAAATCCGCAGCTCGAGTTTGCTACGAAAGAGTGTTAAAGAAATCCTCTGGCTGGTTTTCTAAGGAATCGACCAAGAACTAACGGTGCCTCAGTAAGCCATTTAGGGGCCACCATAGACCACATCAAATGCAAAAAGGATGGACCGATTTGCTCCATCTACTGAAGCATAAAGAAGTGTGTAATATTTATAATCTGACCATGTATTGTAGGATGGTGACGCTACGACGATCCTTCTGCTGTGTATACATATGGTCCCTAGCCGAAGTCTATCCAAAACACTTGACCCTACCTTTCTATCGCCAACAGAAACCGTGTTATGAGGCCCGGAAAGATCCCGTTTTTATGCGCGGTGTTTTGGAACATATCCATGCTGTCGCCTGCGTATTAATTGTCGTACAGTAACGTGTTCGTAGTTCATTCACACCACATGGCGTCCAGAATATCAGTTCTATTTTGTCATGTGCTATTGGTAGCAGTCACTATATGAAGTAGACATACATCACTGCAGCGTGTTAGGTCTCAATGAGAGTCAGTGTAAGCTACTGGACAAGCTTGCAGGTCGAGAACCCCACGCTGAGCACTCATCGTAAAGTGGATCAGTAGGAAACGTGTATAGTTTATCCACTGGCAGTTAGTGCAGTATTGCCGGAGACGTTACATTTTGTCAGTTGGACCATCAACAGGTCTTCTGCGATTGTTCCACAGCTTACAGCATCAATGTGCTTTTTTTATTAGATAAAAGCTTACGCCAACTGGTGTGACACTTTGACCCGGCCACCAGCTACCCTTCTGCAAACGTAATGGTCAACATGGCACACTCTAGTCGTTCTCAAAAACAATTACGCAGCACAACTGATTGCGTCTACGTTTAAGATTCTGCAACGTTCGCGGTAAGGAGCCTGGTAGACTTCCCTTAACAAGAAAACTCCTCGGCTGTGTAAATTTTTTTATGGCCCACCATTTGTCAAACCACTTAATTACTATTCCGTAAAGAGACTCTCAAATGACGACGCACTTCACAACGATGTATTACGAAATTGTACTCCCCAACCATCGTTTAGTGTCTGGCGGACAGGGCTTAGTGAACCAAAATTATTTTTCATGTACATGTTAAACAGCAAGATCGAGTACTGATATACCTTTGTGTAAAGCCCTGATCTCTCCACATTACAATCACGATACTTACTCGGATTGTATTTGAGACGAAGCACTGTGTCGGATAACTCGGCTGGGAACGCGCTGTCTAGAAACTGTAAGAGTAGGTCGTTTCATTAGGTCAACCGGTTTACTATAACTGTTCCTACGGGACATGGATGAGCATCTTTGTAAATTGTAATTTGCGCTGTTAGATCTTGTAACCAATATATAGATGTCTCAAAACTTCAGGGAGAAAATTATGCAGACAGTAAAGGATGTTAAATTGAGTACTTTTAGATAAGGAACCAATGATCGGAAATTATATTTTATGGGGGAAGAGATCACGAAACAGCGACGCATGAACGACTGTGTAAACAGCGTTTATTTGATAACAAACAGTTATCTCCAACATGGATGTTGCCCATGGCCTGTTGACGGCGAAGTTTAACACTGTTTACAGTTAATGACTGATTCTCTAAAGCAGAGCAGTATCTGTTATATGAACTTTCTGAGGTACATTTAACGTATGGTAGAACAAGACGTACAAACCACAAAGCCCAACGAATGTACAGCGAAGCTGTAGGAAGCAATGGCGTGTATAGAAACTTACAGCAACTGGAGCGCCCAAGTTAAAAGGAAGCATGTCCATGTTTAGGGAAACGAATAGATTTCGAGGAGATGATGTTGTGCCGAAATTACTACACCTTGTATTATTTAAGAATAAGACCTCTTCCGTCTTAATGGTGTTTTCAGCTGCCGCAATATCCATACAAGAACGGAAGCCCTACTACACGCTCGTATCAAATCACCAATCACTTTTCTGTATCAAATTTTGTGCTGGAAATGTACAAAATAACGTAATACGAGTAGGTCCTTCTTCATTGTCACTCTGTTCCAATACTGAAAGTTAACCAGGTATTCATTCGAGTTGTACTGCCGCTGTTGTTGGAGTCCGTACCACTCATTATGTCGTATCAAAACGAAAGTGCACCATCCGATTTCTATAGTGATCTCCGGCAACAACTAAACAACACGTATCCTCGTCGTTAGATTCTGGTCCCGAATGAAGGCCGTCGCCATCGTTGTATCTAAGTTGAATGTATTTCTCCTGTGGGATTAGAGGAAGACGATAGCTTGAGAAGCTTCGGTAAAACTGGAAAGGAATTTCTTGTGTTTTTCGAAGATGTAGCGACGGATAATGTTGTGAAGGCTGCACAGTATTTCAAAGAGACAACTGCTCGTCATCTTCAGATGCTTACTGACGTGCTGCTGCCTTAATTCACCTATGTGTGCACAGACTCCCTAGAAAAGCGCAGGCACTAGGGGGTGGGGCTATAACTGTGCCGTAGACGAATCAAAGGCGACGTCGACGTCGAGAGCCCCCAGCCGGAGAAACGGACCACGGTCTTTGCGTGCCCGATGCAGCATGCGGCTCAGCGCCCTCAGAGAGAGGTTAAGAGTCCTGATTTCGATTCCCCATCTGTGTCAAGTTGCTTGATTCGTTGGTCTGCGGTCGACAATGTTTCTTCCGCTGCTTTGCTAAGTTGAAATACTGTGACTGTTAATCAAGTTGTAAGTTACACGTATTGGGACTGCTTGTGCTGAGTGCCACTGACAAGGGATTTGAAGTTGATTACGTATTTCTAGATTTTCAAAAGGGGTTTCACACTGCAACTCCCAAGCTACTTGTCGTGAAATTGCGTGCTTATGGAATACCGTCTCAGTTGTGTGACTGGATTTGTGATTTCCTGTCAGAGAGGTCACAGTTCGTAGTAATTGACGGAAAGTCATCGAGTAAAACAGAAGTGATTTCTGGCTTTCCAAAAGGTAGTGTTATAGGCCCTCTACTGTTCCTTATCTGTATAAACGACTTAGGAGACAATCGGACCAGCCGTCTTCGGTTGTTTGCAGATGACACTGTCGTTTGTCGACTAGTAAAGTCATGACAAGATCAAAACAAATTGTAAAACGATTTAGATAAGATATCTGTATGGTCCAAGAATGGGCAAATATTCCTAAATAATGAAAATTGTGAGGTCATCCTCGTGAGTGCTAAAAGGAGTCTATTAAATTTCGGAACACGATAAATCAGTCGAATTTAAAGGCCATTAATTCAAGTAAACACCTAGCAATTACAGTTACGAACAATTTAAATTTGAAAGAACACACAGAAAATGTTGTGGAGAAGGCATTTTATTAGCAGAACGCTTATAAGGTGCAACCGATCTGCTAAAGAGACTGCCTTCTCTAGGCTTGTCCGTTCTCTTCTGCAGTAGCGCTGCGCTGTGTGGGATCCTTACGAGATAGGATTAACGGGGTATATCGAAAAAGTTCAAAGAAGAGTAGCATGTTTTATACTATTCGGAAATAGGTGAGAGAGTGTCACGGACATGCTACAAGATTTGGAGTGGGAAAAATTAAAACAAAGGCGTTTTTCGTTGCGGTGGAATCTTCTCACTAAATTTGATCACCAACTTTCTCCTCTGAATGCCAAAGTATTTTTTTTTGACGCCGGGCTACATAGGGAGAAACGTTCATCATAATAGAATAAGGGAAATCGTAGCTCACACGGGAATATATAGGTGTTCGTTCTATCGGCGCGCTGTTCGAGATTGGAGCAATAGAGAATTATTGTGGACGTAGTTCGATGAACTCTCTGCCAAGTATTTAAGTGTGATTGAAGTACTTAAGTGTGATTTGCAGAGTATTCATGTAGAGAGATAGATGTTTCTTTAATGAAAAGGAACTGACTTGTAGGGCCATAGCGACTACCTGAGCTACAGTGAGTAACGGGAATATTTGAAACAGTGCGTCAGAATGTTATGCACTGTCGTAATGCTTGCATTCAAACCGACAGTCATCTCTCTGAACAGCTGCTATGAGCTAAAGCCGGTTTTGTTAAATTTGTGGTAAGTTCTACGGCACCACACTGATGAGGTCATCGCTGCCTAAGCTTACACACTCTTAATCTAACATTAACTGACGCTAAGTAGAACACAGGCACCCATGCCCGAGGGAGGACTCGAACCTCCGGCGGGGAGGTGGAGGGAGCTGCGCGAATCGTAACTAGGGGCCC
This sequence comes from Schistocerca gregaria, assembly GCF_023897955.1. NCBI lineage: Eukaryota > Metazoa > Arthropoda > Insecta > Orthoptera > Acrididae > Schistocerca > Schistocerca gregaria. Next base: position 757,612,292 of record NC_064923.1, read on the forward strand.
CAGACCGCGCGGCTATCCCGTGCGGCCCTGGCTTTGTTAGATGTTAGCTGTAGATGTAGCCTCCTGGCACATTAAAACTGTGTGCTGGGCCGAGAATCGAACTCGGGACCTTTACCTTCCGCGGGCAAGTGCTCTACCGACTGAGCTGCCCAAGCACGACTAACGGCGCATCCTCACAGCATTACTTCCATCAGTACCTCGTCTCCTACCTTCCGAACTTCACAGATGCTGTCCCGCGCACGTTACAAGACTAGAAAGAATATCGCGGAGACGTGGCTTAGCCACAGCCTGAGGGATGAGATTTTCACTCTGCAGCGGAGCGTGCTCTGATACCTGCATCTTCATCTAATCTACGTGAATACTCTTCAAATCACATTTAAGTGTATGGCAGAGGGTTCACCGAACCAAGTTCACAATTCTCCATTATTCCAAGCTCGCATAGCGCGCGGAAAGAACGAACACCTATATCTTTCCGTACGAGTTCTGATTTCCCTTATTTTATTATGACTATTGTTTATCCTATGTAGGTCCGCGTCAAAAAAATATTTTCGCATTTGGAGGAGAAATTTGGCGATTGAAATTTCGTGAGAAGATTGCTCCGTAACGAAAACCGCCTTCGTTTGTAATGGTGTCTATCCAAAATCCTGTATCATTTCAGTGACACTCTCTCCCCTATTTTATCATAATACAAAACATGCTGCCCTTCTTTCAACTTTTTCGATGTACTCCATCAATCCACTCTGGTAAGTATCCCACACCGCGTGTCAGTATTCTAAGAGAGGCCGGAGAAGCGTAGTGTAGGCAGTCTCCTTAGTAGATCTGTTACATTTTCCAAGTGAGCTGTCAATGAAACGCAGTCTTTATTTAACCTTTGCCACATCATTTTCTACGTTTTCCTTCCAATTTAAGTTGTTCGTAATTGTAATTCCTAGGTATTTAGTTGAATTTACGGCCTTCAGATTTGACTTATTTATCGTGTAACCGAAGTTTAACGGATTCCTTTTAGCGCTCATGTGGATGACCTCACACTTTTTGTTATTTATGGTCAATTGCCAATTTTCACACCATACAGATATCTTTTCTAAATCGTTTTGCAATTAGTTTTTATCTTCTGATAACTTAACTAGTCCATAAATGACAGCGTCTCCTGGAAAAAACGTAAGATGGCTGCTCAGATTGTCTCCCAAATCGTTTATATAGATAAGGAACAGCTAAGGGCCTACAAAACTATCTTGGAGAATGCTAGAAATCACTTCGGTTTTATTCGATGACTTTCCGTCAATTACTACGAAGTGTGACGTCTCTGACAGGAAATCACGAATCCAGTCACATAACTAAGACGATATTCCATAAGCACAGTGTGTGGTACAGTGTCAAATGCCTTCCGGAAATCCAGAAATACGGAATCGATTTGAAATCCCTTGTCAATAGCACTCAACGCTTCATGTGAATAAAGAGCAACTTGGGTTTCACAGGAACGATGTTTTCTAAACCCTTGTTAACTGTGTGTCGATAGACCGTTTTCTTCGAGGTAATTCATAATGTTGGAACGCAATATATGTATGGAGTGATCAAAAAGTCAGTATAAATTTGAAAACTTAATAAACCACGGAATAACGTGGCTAGTGAGGTAAAAATTGACACACATGCTTGGAATGATATGGACTTTTATTAGAACCAAAACAAAAAAATATTGCTAGAGGTGTGAAAGATCTCTTGCGCGCGTCGTTTGGTGATGGTCGTGTGCTCAGCAGCCACTTTCGTCATGCTTGGCCTTCCAGGTCCCGAGACCTCAGTCCGTGCGATTATTGGCTTTGGGGTTACCTGAAGTCGCAAGTTTATCGTGATCGACCGACATCTCTAGGGATGCTGAAAGACAACATCGGACGCCAATGCCTCACCATAACTCCGGACATGCTTTACAGTGCTTTTCACGACATTATTACTCGACTACAGCTATTGTCGAGGAATGATGGTGGAAATATTGAGCATTTCCTGTAAAGAACATCATCTTTGTTTTGTCTTACTTTGTTGTCCTAATTATTGCTATTCTGATCAGATGAAGCGCCATCTGTCGGACATTTTTTGAACGTTTGCATTTTATTTTTTGGTTCTAATAAAACCCCATGTCATTCCAAGCATCTGTGTCAATTTGTACCTCTCTATCTATATTATTCCGTGATGTATTCAGTTTTCAAATGTGTACTGACATTTTGAACACCCAGTACGTTTGGTGAATATTGGTGTGACCTGTGTGATACTTCCTGGCAGGTAACAACTGTGTGCCGGGTCGAGACTCGAACTCGGGGCTTTTGCCTTTCGCGTCTGGGCCGGGCACACACTTTTAACCTGCTAGGAAGTTTCATACCAGCGCATACTCTGCTGCAGAGTGAAAATTTCATTCCCTAATGGTGTGTGTCACAGCGCTTGTGTCAGCAGTGTGAGTAGCGTGTTTGCTGACTGCTGGACTTGGCGTTTTGCAGATGTGCCGGTGGCGATCTCGGCGGAGCCGGTGGTGTCCGACCAGGGCCGCAACTGGCTGACGCTGACGTGGCCCAAGTGCGAGGCGCGCGGTGGCGTCCCCGTGCTGGCCTACCGCGTGGAGGCGTGGCAGCTGGGAGGCGACGCCGCTGGCTGGACAGAGGTGAGTGCTGGCGGGCCCAGCCTGGTCTCAGCTGCCGGCGTTCGCTGCCGCACGAGGTGTTTGGACAAACAGGACCGGGACTTAAGATACGAGGGACTTTCCGAAAGTAAGTCTAGTCATTCCTTTCCGCAAGGAAACTTTATCGCCAAAAGAAATGCACCGTGGCATCATGAACTACACACCTTGCACTATTTTTCGACATAGTTGCCACTCACATTGACGCATTTGTCTTGGTGTGCAATCAGTTCAAAAAGACTAGTCTGGTAAAACTAGTTGCCCTGCGGTGCAGGGAATTGCGGCACAGCCCGCTCCGCTCCTTCACTGGTTTGGAAGTGACGTCCCGAGAGTGAAGGGACGCCCACTTTGACCTTCAGCCTCCACAGTCCGTCTTCCTTCTGTGAACACGCAACATCAGCGACCAATCGCTCGACGAGGGACGACCTCTTCACCATATACGGTCTGCAGGCGTTCGCGGATGACGGACACAATAGTCCCACGTGCCCATTCATACCGGATACCAGCACGCACTTGCGTTGGTGACCGCGTTGCCGGCACACGTCAGTGTACCATCGTGAATTGTATTCGAATAACCTCGGGCATGCCGCTCTGCTACTGTTATCTCGTCTTTGCCGCTCTGCTTTTGCGTCGTTCCTCCTCCGCAGGCGCCCCTTCCGTCATTGAATAAGCAAAGGGTGTATACTCATATGGCATTTGTTTGCATCACCTGGAGTAGCAGCTTGTTTTCAAATGGCTCTGAGCACTATGGGACTTAACATCTATGGTCATCAGTCCCCTAGAACTTAGAACTACTTAAACCTAACTAACCTAAGGACATCACACAACGCCCAGTCATCACGAGGCAGAGAAAATCCCTGACCCCGCCGGGAATCGAACCCGGGAACCCGGATGTGGGAAGCGAGAACGCTACCGCACGACCACGGGCTGCGGACTAGCAGCTTGTCTTTCAAAAAGAAAAAAAAATGGAGACAAAAACTTCTTTCAGAATGTCCCTTGTCACAAAGAACACTTAAACAAGACAGATACCAATGTACAGAGGTTTAGTAAAGATCTTAGAGGTGTAAGATCATGCAGAGAAAATATCTTTCGAAAAAAAATCCAAGTAATATTTTAAACAAAAACTGAACATATAATACGACGAAATTCTACTCAGGTCATGGATAACCAGAGCAAATGACAGCCTTAAAGTTTAAAATAAGTAGAGATCGACTTTCCTCAAAGATAGATCGATAATTTGACAGATGCAATTTTACCTTATAAACGTGACAAAGCAAAATGACGTCACACTTCATAAATAACCGTAAGAGCCATGTAAATGTAAGCAAATATTATCCATATAACCAACATATATAAAGGTCGTCCATCTAATAAAGAACTCAGCTTTTGAAACACCCGACATCTCCGTTCTAGTAAGTTGGCGGATCTGGACGTTGCTCTGTTGTCATCCGGTTTCTTTGTACTTAATAATGGAGCGCTGTTCTACGGAACAGTATGCTGTCATAGTGGCAACTTATTATTAATGTGGTAAATTCTTTGCAGACACTGTTCACGAACTCCGTGGAATCTTTGATCAAAATAATGCACCAAATAAGTCAACTGCGAGAAGACTGATTACTAAGTTCGAGAAAACAGGTTCGGGTTTGGACATTCAAACCTCGGGACGTTGCCGTATCAGTCGTTCAACTGAAAACGTCGTCACAGTGAGCGATTATGTTGTTGTAAGTCTGGTTAAATCTATTCGCCGACTTTCTAAGCAACGAGCGTAGTACAAATTTGAAAGTAGTTCTGCTTCTCTGGGAGTATAAAATCCAACTGACACAGCAACTGAAGCCAAACGATCACTAATCATCATCATCATCAGTTTTCTGCTATTTTAGCAGGTCCTTTGCCTCTCCATTTTCTGCGATCCGTTGCTTCCATCTGCAGGCTGCTGTATGTTGTACTGTCCACCACGTCATCCAGTATCTGAACTCTCTTTCTTCTTCGCTTCCTTTCCCCTTCCACATAACCTTCTAAAGCTGTTTTTATTACTCCGTCATTATTTCTTAATATAGGCCCAATATGCCCAATCCCATTTCTTTTTCTTCTTTCTATTACATCCAATAACTGTCTTTTCTCTCCAGCTCTTCTCAGTACCTCTTCATTTTTTACTCTTTCTATCCGACTTATTCTTTCCATTCTCCGCCATGTTCACATCTCAAAAGCCTCCGAGCTTTCTCTGTCTTTCTCCCTCCATGTTTCAGCGCCATAGAGAAAAAAACTCCATAGAAAACATTTTATAAGTCTTTTCCTGAGTTCTCTGCTGCAGACTGCTGCAGAAAATTCTCCTTTTCTTATAAAATGCCTCTTTTGCCATTGCTATCCTTGTTTCAATTTCTGTGCTGCACTTCCAGTCGCTGTCTATCCTGCTTCCAAGATATTTAAAATTTTACACCTGTTCCAATAAGTCCCCATTCAGCATAATTTTTATTTCTATATTTCCTCCTAGCGCCGATACTTTTTTCTTTGTGTTAATTTTCATTCCATTATTCAAAGGTGTCCACTAATTCCTGTAATTCTTTTTCCCCTGTGGTTAGAAGGACCATGTCACCAGCAAACCTCAAACACTCTACTCTTCTTCCTGCAATTTCTACGCCTTTGTCATCTAATGAGCATTGGTCAATCGTATTTTCCAAGTAGAGGTTGAAAAGAGTAGGCGATAGACAGCACCCTTGTCTTACTCCTTTCCCTAGTCCGATCCAGTCTTTACTTTCTCCTCTCACTTTAACTGAGGCTTTTTGATTCACATATAGTGAGTTTACAAGTCTTCTGTTTTTCAGTCCACTCTCTTTTCCCTCATTACAGTCTCGCCAGCTTCTCCCAAGCAACATCGTCAAATCCCTTTTCCAGATCGACAAAGCACATACAGAGGTCTCTTCCCTTTTCAATAAACCTTTCTGCCAAGATTCGTCGGAACACCATTGCATCTCTGGTGCCCGTATTCCGTCAGAAGCCGAACTGCTCCTCGCCGAGATTCTCCTCCATTACTTTTTCAAGTCTTTTATTCCTATCACCACTTTGGGTGCATGTGGAATGAGGCTGATTGTCCTGTGCTCGATGAATTTCTTGGTTCCTTGTTTTTTTCGGTAATGGAATCGTTACTGTTGTCAGAAAGTCCTCTGGCCGTTCACCACTGTCATATATTTTGTTACATAACCTCAATATTTCTCTTATTCCATCTTGGTCCAAGCAATTTAATATTTCTCCCGGTATCGTATGTTTACCTACTACTTTGCCATTTTTTATTGCAGCTATGGCAGAGTTTCTGGTTTGCGATCTGTCTCATGTAGCTCTTTTAGATATTCTTCCCATCTCTGGAGGACAACGTGACAGTCTTTGTACATTACCTGTTCGTTGTTACTGAAAATTTCCATAGTAGCACATCCTGCTCTGTTTCGATCCCATGTCATAGTCTTTCCTCTGTTGTATAGTAAGTCGTATCTTCCCTTCCTGTCCAGCTCTTCAGTTGCATCACATTCCTCTTTTATACATTTTTTCCTAGCCTGCTCTGTTTCTCTTCGCAGTTCGTTATTTAAACTTCGGTACATCTTTCTTGCATCTTCAGTGTTCTTGTTTCTAAATTTTCCTCTCTCCTCCATCTTGGAAATCATTTCTTGTGTGACCCATGGTTGTTTTGCCCTTTTCCCTTTTACATATCCTATATTTTGCTGTCCTACTTTAATGACTCCTTCTTTCAGCATATTCCAGTACTCGTTGGCATTATCAGGTGGTTCTTTGTCTCGTAATGTTTTTAGAAACTCCCGAGACAGCATTTATGTAATTTGTTCTATGTTGGATCTTATCTTCTCTAAATCCCACTTCTTCACCATGGTCGCCTTCTACAGTTTTTTCATTCTTATTTCTATTTCTGCCACAAGTAAGTTGTGGTCACTATTAATATCTGCACCCGGCAATGTGTGCACCTTCTTGATTCCTTTCCTGTATCTTTCTTCTACCAGTATAAAATCGATATTGTTTCTGTATTTATCCCCTGGTGATTTCCAAGTGTAGAGCGTCCTCTTGTGGTTCTTGAACCATGTGTTTGCCACTGACAGCTGCATTTCCCTGCAGAAGTCAATTAGCCATTCACCGCTATCATTTCTCTTCCACATCCATGACTGCGTACTATGTTTCCCTCTTTCCCTTTTCCCACAATGGCGTTCCAATCTCCCATTACTATTTTGCAGCATTTTTTATTTTCGTCTATCATTCTCTCTATTACATTGTACGTTTCTTCTAAAATTTGGTGATCATGTTCTGAAGTTGGCATATACACGTGGACAATCAGTAAGTCTGTTTGTGCTCCTTTCAGCCTTACACCAATAACCCGGTCAGTTGCGTAGTCCACATATTTCACACATTTAGCCAACTCGTTTGTCTTAATCACTCCTACTCCATTCATTCCTTTTACTTCTCTTCATGAGTAGTGCAATACACATTCATCTGACTGTAACTCTCCACATCCATTCCATCATACCTCAGCAACTCCTACGAGGTCCATATGATTCTTTTCCATCTCTCTTTTAAAGTTTTCTAGTTTTCCTGCTTGTAGCAGATTTCTAACATTCCAGGTACCAATTCTCGTTTTGATTTTTTGCCTCCTTTCAAGTCGTCCCTCCCAGGGATCCGAATGGGGAACTATATCACCTGCGGATACTGATTTAACATGAGAGGAAGCCATTTTTATGCATAAAATGGATACTTCATTACGCAGGGAAGATAATCTGCGGTGGTATTCCGTTGCCTTCTGCAGTTCTGGAGGCCGCCCCTAACATGGGATACAGACACGTTTTGCAGCCGCCTGCTCCGGGTCAGACGCTTCATGAGAAGGACAGGGTCGAAAATGAAAGACCCCTAGGCCTCGAAAGCTAATAGCGTCAGGGTCGGAAAAGAACAAGAGTTGGCCGAGGATGGCCAGACACGAAAGATAAAAGTGAGGAGCCTGGCACGACTGAGCTCGGGACCCCGTGGTCGCCAGCCACGTAATCACTAGGTGTGGCTCCCTGAGGACAAACGATCACTAACAGCATCTGCAATTTGACCATTGCCTACTTGTGGAACAAAGAGTGAAAAACAGTTTCATCAAGTAACTGTAGTTCACAGATGAGGGGTGCTTTTTGTTGAGTGGTTTCGTGAATAAATAAAATTACAGGATCTGGGACGCAGAAAAGCCTCGAGTCATTATGGAGAAGCCATTTTACCTGATGTATGTAAGCCTGCGGATATATTCTTCGTCATTAGCTTTTCAGATATTAACTCACTGTGCAAAATATCATTAACCCCCTTAATAAAAACACACTTCTCGCTTTGGAGAGCGGTGCTTAATGCTGAAGTAACACCGGCGGTCATTTAACACTCCACCGATGACCGTTAAGACGTAGCAGTGAAGTGCTGCCTCTGTGTCATTCGGTCGTATGGAATCGGCGCACTAACAATAAGACAGGCAACGCGGAGCCGTGACGGAATAGAATGAAAGGTGCTGTCCTGCTCCTGTGTGCCTGTGGCTGCTCCGTGGGCCAAGTTGCCCGACCTACCGAAGACTAGTGTAACGCCTTGTCGGTTGCGATCGTTTCCAAACCCGACAGGAATTACTGGTGTCAGCGAATAAAGGTCTCAATCAGTTTGCGAGCGAACACTCCGAAGGCAACTCCGTTCAGCGGGCTGACAGAGACGGCTGCCTCGCGACAGGCCTTGCCCAGAGCAGCACGTGTAGTTGAACGTCACACAACACAAATACAAAACAACAGCTGGCTGGTGACGTCTAATGTCCACCGACGACTCTGGCTCTTTTCAAATGATGCAAGTCATCCGGTGCACCGACGGCCCAATGAAGATTTTCTCCCGCGTTTTGTGAAGTTCGTAGTTCGGGCGGGTTGTGATGTTTTGGGTGCGTTTCTCGTGCGATGATGTAGACCCAGTCATTCAGGTTACCGTGAATAATGGCCCACGACGTCTATTTCAATGTTCTCTGTGACCAAGTGTTCTGTACAGCCAGTGGCAGCCAGTCAAGGAATATTTTAGGAAATTGGTTTAATAAATTTATTTTAAAGGCCTAGTGGAATCCTTACAAGTTTTCTCCGAGAGTAATTCTCGCCGTGTCTATGCGACACAAGTCGCTTGTCTTTAAAAACCGAGGCGGTTCTTTCTAGTTAAAGCTGGTGACAAGAGACGCCATTGATTTTAGCCAATAGCGTGCGCGGCATACCGATCACGTGTGTGGACGCCGGAGCGTCCTGCGGGACAGAACACAGCTGCCTCTGTCTCTTGTAATCCAGACCTCGAGCAGAACAACCGTCTTTTTGGAAGGCAGAGCCTCTGTCTCTGCTTTTCACGACCGGCCACCAACGTAAGTCAACATGAACCACTTCCCCTTCCGTTACCCATTTCATTTAGTTGTTCGACCTCCAAGAGTGGCCTAAACCTGATGACTTCCGACCCTAGGCGCGCCTTTTGTACTCCGTATATCGAAATACATCCTCTTTTTTGTACTTAATTGCCTGTTTTGTCATTTACGTGTAGCCCTGGGTGCCTACTATCAAATCCTGACCGCTCGACCTACTGCCATTTTAAACATTAACACTGGTGTCAGAAGTTCCTCCCCACGTCCCCAAACCACGTACTCTTTTACAGTTCCCTTCTCTTCTGCTTCGTGACTTGTATGCTGTCGACACTCCTGTAGTTCGTGTTGACTGTGGTGCTCTCATACCAATACTCTGGCACCCTATCCCACTTCGGTTAGCCCATTAAATCACACGACGTTAATCCCATAGAAAACCTCTGGGAACGTTTGCGACAGCGGTCAGAAAGTAGCAATAGGCAGCCTCGCAATTTTATAACTCCGTGAAATGGAATCACCATTGAGTGCCTTAACCTGGGTGTAATGTACGTCGAGAAACCTGTGGCATCTGTTCCTCGCCGAAGTGACGCCATGAGGCCAGAGACGCTGTTACACGGTGCTGCTCTGACGTCTCCTGCCTGAGACTAGCTTTCTGTCCGACGTGCTTACAAATCAAAAACATAACAAATGAGACTGTTCACTTTACTAGCGTATTTTTGCGCAACTAATTACCACTCTCAAACCGTGTCCTCATGGTGAGACAAGTTTTGTAAAAAATCGACTAATTTCAGGGGAGCGAAAGGTCAGTTTACTGAAGACGTGCTCCCACGACCCAGCGGTAGACAAAGGCAGTGGACAGGCTCACGATAAACGACCAGCAGAGGGAAGGAATGAATTCAGGCGCGTATAGATTGAAGTATGGGGGTTGCTCAGAAAGTACTGTAACGAATTTTTTTTCGCAGCCGAAAACAGGACTACGAATGCGGAAAGTTACGTGTGGGTTATTTGAACTCTCCTGAGTGAGCGCGCCAAGTTTCCGCGTAGCTGTAGGACAGTTTCAAAATGGCGTCTGTAGGTGATGTACGTTACAAGTGATGTGCCGTCATTGAATTTGTCACTGCAGAGAAAGAAACTGTGGGGAATATTCACAAACGCTTGTGCAAAATCTATGGAGCATCTGCTGCCGACAGAAGTACAGTTAGTCGCTGGGCACGGGAGTGAGGTCTTCAGAAGGCGGTACGGCGAAGCTCCACGATTTGCAGCGGTCGAGGAGACCATCCACGGTTGTCACACCAGACCTAGGCCCCTCGGACTCACACTTGATTGGGCCCTTGAAGGATGTCATTCGTGGAAGACATTTTGAGAACGATGAGGAGGTGATTCACATAGAGAAGCACTGGCTTCGCCAACAGAACAAGAATTGGTACCGACAGGCAGACACGCCCTTGTTTCGCGCTGGAGGAAGGCCAAAGGACGGCATGGGTATTACGTGGAAACACAGGGTGTGTAGATAAAACATCATTTTCTCGTGTGTATAATTCTCATTATGTCCAATAAAGAATTGTTGAAGGAAAAAATTGCAGTGCATTACTTTCTGGACAACCCTCGTATATCCTTCTTAGAAAGCGACCATCGGTAATGGAAAGTAATCGAGGAGTGAGCAAATTTTGTAACACCAGTCTAGTCCTTTTTTTGTGTCACATCTCGCTTGCACATACTTTCCGACAGAGAGGAGCGAAATGTCTGTAGGAAACCGATTTTCCATTGCCGCTCAATCCACAGATTTTGTTGAAACCTGACACAGCGTAAGGATACAGTTTCAAGGAAATTTCGAAATCACTAGGTTTGGACACCCTAACCCCCCCCCCCCCCCCCCCCCCCCCCCTCCGCCATGAACCATGGAACTAGCCGTTGGTGGGGAGGCTTGCGTGCCTCAACGATACAGATAGCCGTACCGTAGGTACAACCACAACGGAGGGGTATCTGTTGAGAGACCAGACAAACGTGTGGTTCCTGAAGAGGGGCAGCAGCCTTTTCAGTAGTTGCAAGGGCAACAGTCTGGATGATTGACTGATCTGGGCTTGTAACACTAACCAAAACGGCCTTTCTGTGCTGGTACTGCGAACGGCTGAAAGCAAGGGGAAACTACAACCGTAATTTTTACCGAGGGAATGTAGCTTTACTGTATGATTAAATGATGATGTCGTCCTCTTGGGTAAAATATTCCGGAGTTAAAATAGTGCCCCATTCGGATCTCCGGTCGGGGACTACTCAAGAGGACGTCGTTATCAGGAGAAAGAAAACTGGCGTTCTACGGATGGGAGCGTGGAATGTCAGATCCCTTAATCGGGCAGGTAGGTTAGAAAATTTAAAACGGGAAATGGATGGATTAAAGTTAGATATAGTGGGAATTAGCGAAGTTCGGTGGCAGGAGGAACAACACTTTTGGCCACATGAATACAGGCTTATAAATACAAAATCAAATAGGCGTTCTGCAGGAGTAGGTTTAATAATGAATAAAAAAATAGGAGTACGGGTAAGCTAATACAAACGGCATAGTGAAAGCATTATTGTGGCCACGATAGACACGAAGCCCACGCCTACTACAGTAGTACAAGTTTATATGCCAACTAGCTCTGCAGATGACGAAGAAATTCAAGAAATGTATGATGAGATAAAAGAAATTATTCAAGTAGTGAAGGGAGACGAAAATTTAATAGTCATGGGTGACTGGAATTCGAGAGTAGGAAAAGGGAGAGAAGGAAACATAGTAGGTGAATATGGATTGGGGCTAAGTAATGAAAGAGGAAGCCGCCTGGTAGAACTTTGCGCAGAGCATAACTTAATCATAGCTAACACTTGTTTCAAGAACCATGAAAGAAGGTTGTATACATGGAAGAACCGTGGAGATACTAAAAGCTATCAAATAGATTGTATAATGATAAGATAGAGATTTAGGAACCAGGTTTTGAATTGTAAGACATTTCCAGGGGCAGATGTGGACTCTGACCACAATCTATTGGTTATGAACTGTAGATTAAAACTGAAGAAACTGCAAAAAGTTGGGAATTTACGGAGATGGGACCTGAATAATTGAAAGAACCAGAGGTTGTACAGAGTTTCAAGGAGAGCATAAGGGAACAATTGACAGGCATGCAGGAAAGAAATACAGTAGAAAACGAATGGGTAGCTTTGAGGGATGAAATAGTGAAGGCAGCAACGGATAAAATAGGTAAAAGACGAGGGCTAGTAGAAAACCTTGGGTAACAAAAGATATATTGAATTTAATTGATGAAAGGAGAAAATACAAAAATGCCGTAAATGAAGCAGGCAAAAGGGAATACAAACGTCTCAAAAATTATATTGACAGGAAGTGAAAAATGGCTAAGCAAGGATGGCCAGAGGACAAATGTAAGGATGTGGAGGCTTATCTCACTAGGGGTAAGATAGATACTACCTACAGGAAAATTAAAGAGACCTTTGGAGAAAGCAGAACCCCTTGCATGAATATCAAGAGCTTTGATGGAAACCCAATTCTAAGCAAAGAAGAGAAAGCAGAAAGGTGGAAGGAGTATATAGAGGGTCTATACAAGACCGATATACTTGATAAAAATATTATGGAAATGGAAGAGGATGTAGATGAAGATGAAATGGGAGACATGACACTGTGTGAAGAGTCTTACAGAGCACTGAAAGACCTGAGTCGAAACAAGGCCCCCGGAGTATACAACATTCCATTAGAGCTACTGACAGCCTTGGGAGAGCCAGTCCTGACAAAACTCTACTATCTGGTGAGCAAGATGTAAGAGGCAGGCAAAATTCCCTCATACTTCAAGAAGAATATAATAATTCCAATCCCAAAGAAAGCACGTGTTGACAGATGTGAAAATTACCGAACTATCAGTTTAATACGTCACAGCTGGAAAATACTAAAATGAATTCTTTACAGACGAATGGAAAAACTGATAGAAACCGACGTTGGGGAAAATCAGTTTGGATTCCGTAGAAATGTTGGAACACGTGAGGCAATTCTGACCCGACTACTTATCTTAGAAGAAAGATTAAGGAAAGTCAAACCTACGTTTCTAGCATTTGTAGACTTAGAGGAAGCTTTTGACAATGTTGATTGGAATACTCTCTTTCAAATTCTGAAGGTGGCAGGGGTAAAATACAGGGAGCGAAAGGCTATTTACAATTTGTACAGAAAGCAGATGGCAGTTATAAGAGTCGAGGGACATGAATGGGAAGCAGTGGTTTGGAATGGAGTGAGACAGGGTTGTAGCCTCTCTCCGATGCTATTCAATCTGTATATAGAGCAAGGAGTAAAGGAAACAAAAGAAAAGTTCGGAGTAGGTATTAAAATCCATGGAAAATAAATAAAAACTTTGAGGTTCGCCGATGACATTGTAATTCTGTCAGAGACACCAAAGGACCTGGAAGAGCAGTTGAACGGAATGGACAGTGTCTTGAAAGGAGGGTATAAGATGAACATCAACAAAAGCAAAACGAGGATACTGGAATGTAGTCTAATTAAGCCGGGTGATGCTGAGGGAATTAGATTAGGAAATGAGATACTTAATGTAGTAAAGGAGTTTTGCTATTTGGGGAGAAAAATAACGGATGATGGTCGAAGTAGAGAGGATATAATATGTAGACTGGCAATGGCAAGGAAAGCGTTTCTGAAGAAGAAAAATTTGTTAACTTCGAGTATAGATTTAAATGTCAGGAAGTCGTTTCTGAAAGTATTTGTATGGAGAGTAGCCATATATGGAAACGAAACGTGGACGATAAATAGTTTAGACTTGAAGAGAATAGAAGCTTTCGAAATGTGGTGCTACAGAAGAATGCTGAAGATTAGATGGGTAGATCACATAACTAATGCGGAGGTATATGAATAGAATTGGGGAGAAGAGGAGCTTGTGGCACGACTTCACTAGAAGAAGGGATCGGCTGGTAGGACATGTTCTGAGACATCGAGCGATCACCAAGTTAGTATTGGAGGGCAGCGGGGAGGGTAAAAATCGTAGAGGGAGACCAAGTGATGAATACACTAAACAGATTCAGAAGGATGTAGGCTGCAGTAGGTACTGGGAGATGAAGAGGATTGCACAGGATAGAATAGCATGGAGAGCTGCATCAAACCAGTCTCAGGACTGAAGACCACAACAACAACAAAAACAGCAACCATCGAGTGAGGTGGCGCAGTGGTTAGCACACTGGACTCGCATTCGGGAGGACGCCGGTTCAATCCCGTCTCAGGCCATCCTGATTTAGGTTTTCCGTGATTTCCCTAAATCGTTTCAGGCAAATGCCGGGATGGTTCCTCTGAAAGGGAACGGCCGATTTCCTTCCCAATCCTTCCCTGACCTTAGCTTGCGCTCCGTCTCTAATGACCTCGTTGTTGACTGGACGTTAAACACTAACCACCACCAACAACAACAACAGCAACCCTTTCAAGGCTTTCCGGACTCCCTAAAGACTGAACTAGTGCCGCAAATCTGATGGAATCTGTTGTTGCTGTAGGCTTACACTCCAGTTATTAATTTTAAATTCGTTACGCAAAACGTAATAATCATGATTATTACCACTGTTAACGTATGTATCCTTGTGTAACATAGTATGTTAGAAAATCGAAGGGCAGAGACTTCAGGTAGAGAGCATTTAAAGTAGTGTGTAGTTAAACATTGTCACTAGGTACTGTTATAATAGTCATTAGAGAACGCCATCTCAAATGTTATTTCTCTGAACATCGCCTTTACGTAACATTATAAAAAATGTGTACTATAAAAAACTGAAAAGTTTCAGTCAGCTTTAGTTTCTAAGTACCGTCAAATAGAGTGAAGTTGACAGATTTTGTAGTTTAAATTTACATACATTTGAAACCAATAATATTCAAATATTGGTTTTGCTTTCAGAGCACGGGTATTGCGCTGTAATAATAAAATGTTTGGTCTTTATTATCATTTTCTGTGACAGGTTGTAAAATTAAAAAAAAGAGAAAAAGTGACAGATTATCTGTTATGTGTTAATTGTGTATTGTTTACGACTTCAGGATGACTAATTGTTGTGAAATTTTATCAGTAACTGAAAATAAATTTGACATAATAATTAAATTTTAGTACTAATTTCAGAGCGACACACAAAGAAAGTTTGTGGCCATAAAAGTGTGATCACAAATTTGCTTAGTCAGTTTCCTAAGAAACTCACACTCTTCCTGCTGAGCACTATAAACTCGCTAAACATCTTGTGTTTCCCCATGCCGATCATGAATCCTGTTTATCAGGGTTTCCTCTTATACTCTCGGCTAGCCTTGTTAATACTTATTTTTCTATTTAAAATGTATATTAGAGACAACTCTAAAATATGGAGGCTATGTTTCTTCAGTTCACCAGATTTACATTTGTACATATACACTGACGACTCTTACGATCTCAGTTGTATGGTGCAACAAACAGTACTCCGATCCACCAGATAAATCAATAAGCCTTCCTCACTCCACCACTAGAGTGTTACAGACAGTCGTTGATACATACTATGTATCACATTTTTTTACTGCGTTTATTAGGTTGTATTCTTGCCCCATTTAAGAGCGTTTGTTCATTCAAAAACAGCTCGAAAAAAGACGATCAACTTCTTGTCGATAGCAGCAAGTATTTACAAAGTTTCAGTGATGTGTCTATAAATAGGCAAGTATAATAGATTAACTTTTGTTATTACCCTAATTGTCGTTGTGAAGAGCCAGGTCATGACATGCAAACGACGTAGACACGTGAGTAGTTTTATGTCAGCCGTACAGATAAAAGATATAGTTCATTAAAAATGTTCGAAAAATCGGTCCTTCTGGTAACGATCAGTATTCAGGTCATGGTTCGGAATACTGTGCATTTAGCCACTGCAAAGATTAAGATATTTTGAACGCTATATGTAATAACTAAAATTAATTAAATTTCATCACTAATATGTAACTATTCAATCCAAAATATTATTCGAATTCTTCGTGAGCTTCATCCCAGCCGTCAGCTTCACCCCATTTGACGGCAGCAGTCCAGTGTGTATAGCAGCAATGAATAATTAATAAGTAATTGCGACTTAAGGTCGAAAAAAGTCACACGCTACTATTCCATGACAAATAATTCCTTGTTGCAGTAACAGCATTAATAACACAATGGATTGAGAGGGGGAGGGAAGGGGGAAGCACTCTTTACTCTTGTTTTTGCAGAACTGTAGAATAATGTTCCTGGATTCACTCTGTAGCAATTTTGGACGTGTTGGGTGTCGCATTGTCCTGCTGGAATGGCCCAAATGCGTCGGAAAGCACAATGGACATGAATGGATGCACGTCATCAGACAGCATGCTTAAGTACGTGTCACCTGTCAGAGTAGTATCTAGACGTATCAGGGGTCCCATATCAGACCAACTGCACACGCCCCACATTATTACAGAGCCTCCGCCAGCTTGGAAAGTCCCCTGCTCACATGCAGGTTCCATGGATTCATGAGGTTGTCTCCATACTCGTACACGTCCATGCACTCGATTCAATTTGAAACGAGATTCGTCCGACCAGGCAACATGCTTCCAGTCATCAACTGTCCAATGCTGGTGTTGACGGGGCCAGGCGAGGCGTGAAGACTTGTGTCGTGCAGTCATCAAGGGTACACGAGTGGGTCTTCGTCTCCGAAAGCCCTTATCGACGATGTTTCGTTGAAAGTTTGCACACTGATACCTGTTGATGGCCCAGCATTCAAATCTGCAGCAATTTGTGGAATGTTTGCACTTCTGTCACGCTGAACGATTATCTTCAGTCGTCATTGGTCCCGTTCTTGCAGGATCTTTTTCCGGTCAGAGCGATGTCGGTGATTTGATGTTTTATCGTATTCCTGATATTCACGGTACACTCGTGAGATGGTCGTACGGGAAAATCCCCGTTTCATCCCTACATAGTGCGCCGATTACAACACCACGTTCAAACTCAGTGAAATCTTGATAATCTGCTATTGTAGCAGCAGTAACCGATCTAACAGCTGCGCGAGACACTTGCGTTATGTGGGCGTTGCCTACCGTAGCGCCGTATTCTGCCTGCTTACATATCTCTGTTTCTGAATACGGATGCCTATACCAGTTGCTTTGACGCTTCAGTGTATTTTAAGATAACCAAGTTATAAGTCTGTTTCCATATATGGTGATACAAGTTAATTGGTGAGTCCGTTGTGAATAAATTATAAACTTTGCTTTGCTCCCCAATTATGCTTACCAATTCACACAACACAAATTTTCTTTCCCTCACTAGAGTGGGTATTGTAAATTTGTTTGCACACCCATGCATTGGAGGACACGTCTACGAGCGTGTTCGACGTTAAAATTTCCAGATGTTGTCAACCGGCGCCGTATATTTGCCGAGCGGCAGCCGTCAGGTGACGAGTGGTGGGTGCCGTGTCTCTGCCGACCGGTGCGCCCGTGCTGTTTCCTTAGAGCGGCTTGATGTACGGCGGTGGGCGGCTCCGCTGACGCGAGTCCGGCGGTCTTTCAGAGCGGCCAGGCGGCGCGAGTCGTGCCGTAAAGCACAGGCCACTACCGCGTCACTAATTCAACTCAGCGCAACATGGGCCGTCGACAGATACAAGGCTTTCAGTACCGCTAGAATGGCAGAACGCAACAACTTCTCACTGAGGTGTGCAATGTGAACGTGATGTGGTATTCTTGCTGGAATACGCTTGACACATTAGTATCTGGCTATATAACCATTCCCGGCACGGCCATATCACAAATTTGTATACATCCGGAGCGCGATACGCACTATTCCTCAGATTTGGTGTGTCTGACTGGTAAGAAAACCATCTGATAAGGTGTGCAGTTCTCACTTAATATTCGAATCAAATGTCTAAACGGGAAGTGTGAGTACGAGACTGTTAAGAAGAATACAGCAAGAATGAACTAGCTATGCACTGCGTCTCGTTTATCATTCATAGATTAAACATATTCTGGTAATATCGATTATGGTAATACGAATTGTTTTTCTTTCTGTAGCATATTTAATGTGAAACATTCCTAAAGTAAAAATGGTATACTTATCGTAAAAGTTAAACATACTCGACTAAGTGAGAAATTCAAGTTGTCTGGGTAACGTTCTACTAATTTGAGCAGTCGCCTTCTACTCTTAACTGTATTAAGAGGCATGTTTCTCAAGTAAGTACCGTTCTGATATTTGAAAAAAGGCGTGCTAAGATATCTCAATAATTTTATTTTTACATGAAAGCCTGTACCTTAATCTACGCACTGACGCCGTTACAGTCCGATTCTTACTTGTTTACGTTGTGTAGTCAGTGTTTAAGATGCCTCCGATAGTCGTGAGTCCCGCCGATTGTGAAGTACGGGCTGTTAAAAGATTTCTTAGTGCTAAAGGCCTAAAAGCGATCGATATTCATCGTGAGATCTGTGCAGTTTACGGAGAAAACATTATGAGTGATGGAATGGTAAGAAAGTGAGTGAGAGCATTTAAAGATGGCCGCACAAATGTGCCTGATGAACAACGGAGTGGGCGTCCTTCGGTCGTTAATGAAAGTTTGGTGCAGGAAGTGGACAAGAAGGTGAGAGAAAATCAGACGCTTTACGATTTTCTCCTTGCGGGATGACGTTCCTAATGTTTCTCGTAGTGTTTTGTATGGCATTGTGACCGAGCACTTGAATTACTGAAAATTGTGCGCAAGTTGGGTACCGAAAATGTTGAAGGATGTGCGCAAAACCAAACGTTTAGACAGTGTATTGACTTTCCTTGAGCGGTACTACAACGACGGTGATAATTTCTTAAGCCAAATTGTTATGGGCGATGAAACATGGAAGGCCTACGTCACACCAGAATCAAAGTAACAGTCCGCGGAATGACAGCATTCAGATTCACCCAGAAAAGTGAAGTTTAAGCATACAATTTCTGCCCGGAAAATCATGTGCACAGTTTTTTGGGACAGAAAAGGAGTACTGCTTGTGGAATTTCTGCCTCCTAATGAGACAATCAATGCAGCAGCTTACTGTAATACATTGCATAATCTGCGCCATTCAATTCAGAACAAAATACGTGGCAAGTTGAGCAAGGCCATCGCTTTGCTGCAAGACAACGCCCGTCCGCATGTGGCGAATCAGACCAAAGATCTCATCACATCTTTTCGATGGGAAACTCTAGATCATCCTTCGTACAGCCCCGATCTTTGCGCCCAGTGACTACCATCTGTTCCTGCACTTGAAGGAACACCTGTGCGGTCAGCTTCTTCAAGACGGTGACGGAAGTCAAAACAGTGGTGATGCAGTGGTTAACAAGTTAGGTGGTGGACTTCTATAAGGAGGGTATTCAAAACCTCGAACAACGTTATGACAAGTGCCTCAATATTGACGGAATGTATGTAGAAAAGTAGATTAAGGTACAGGCTTTCATGTAAAAATAGAATTTTTGGGGTTTGTTAGCACGTGGTTTTTTTAATTTCGAAACGGTACATACTTAAAAAACACGACTCGTACTAGTCTAAAGGGTGAACTATAGGAACTATAGGGAAAAAAAACGTAAATTAGTTACAAAATACGGAGTGCACACGCTTTATTCAACATGTAAACGTCACTACAGATATTCGGATTTACGTCATGACGTGTTCGATATGCCTGCCATCATTGGTGGTGATTCTGCATGACCCGCTGAAGTGTCGGAACATCGATGCTGTCGATCACCTCCTGACTAGCTGTTTACAGCTCAGCAGTGGTTTTGGGAGAATGTGGTGCCCAATCGAGGCTCGTGCCAGTGGCCTCTGGGTAGGCTGGAGCCAGAATACGGTCCCCAAAGTGCTCCTCCAGGACATCAAACACCCTCCTGCTTTGATTAGGTCGAGCTCCGTCTTGCATGAACCACATCTTGTTGAAAACAGCGTCACATTAGATAATGGGGATGAAATCATCATCCAAAACCTTCACGTACCGTTCGCTAGTCAGCGTGCCATCAAGGAATATCGCACCGATTATTTCGTGACTGGACATTGGGCAATCACCCGTTGAGGAATGGGAGATTTCTCGATCGCGAAATGCGGTTTCTCAGTCCACCAATTGCGCCAATTTTGCTTATTGACCAACCCATCCAAATGAAAGTGGGCTTCGTCGCTAAACCAAACCATACCAGTTCCCGCCATGCTCCGCGGCCAACCGTGCAGTTTGAACGTCCTAACGCAAACCGTTGAGAAGTCATGACTATTTTATTTCAAGCAGTTCGATAACTGTCGCCCCGTATTTAGCACTTTCAACGAGACTGATTAGAAGAGTAGCTGCCGTAAAATATACCAAAGATAAAAATTTCTCATCACGAGAAATAATCCAAATACAACATGGGAGTCACTGCTTGTCAGCCCACAGCATTGCTTTTTCGTGAGTGACGTCAGTGTGCTCTGACCAATGGCAGAAATTAGCTCATCCATTAAATTTCTGCCAGTCTTGATCTGACTGAGACAGTGTCTCCAGCGTTCCGACTTTTGGGCCTGATGGTGGAAGGATCTCCATTCAAGCCGGTAGTCAGCGGAAGCAAAGTATTCCAGTGTTGGGAGCGTTCTTTCTGGCGCTGGCGACACTATCGACGGATGCATGCGATGCGCTGACGGACGTGGCGTGGAAGCAGAGTGTAGTCCAGATTAGCGAGCGCCATCTGGAGGCCGCAGCTCGGAACTGAGGACCCAGGCGATTGGTAGCCTGTCGTGGTACTGCAGTATACCTCACACCAGGTACACAACAATTTCCTTACCAGCAGAGCTGATTGTCAGTCTCGTTATGTGTCATTGTTTCCCTTTATTTCATTTTTTTATTTATTTTCAGCTCCACTGGCAAAAATGAAAGTTATGGTGAAAAGTGAATGCAAACACCTCATCCACATTAAAGGCAAGGTCCGCCCCGATAATACCGGCACGGTGGCTCAGGGTGTTCGGTCAGAGAACTGGTTGGCCTCTGCAATAAAAAAAACTGAGTTCACAGATCAACAACGAACTAAAACGGGTGTCTTACGACGTCCGCCCCGAGCAGATACAACGAACGAAAGCGAACAAAATGAGACTTTAAAAAAAAAGAAAGGATAGCTGAATGGTCAGCGTGACGGACTGCCGTCCTCAGGTGCCCGGGTTCGATTCCCGGCTGGTCCGGGGATTTTCTCTGTTCAGGGACTGGGTGTTGTCTTCATCCGGCGCGCAGGTCGTCCAATGTGGCATCGAATGTAATAAGTCCTGCACCAAGGCGGCCGGAACTGCCTCGTAAGGGACCTCCCGGCCAACGACACCAAACGCTCATTTCATTAAAGGCAAGAAAATCCAAGTACCATAAACTACACATACAGTAGTTGCTGATACCATATACATAAATTGAGAATGTGACAGACATTATTTCGGAGATATCAGTTCACTGAATATGTAAGACGATTTAATATGTTTACGTCACTAAAATCAGCCACAGTTACAAATTTAAAGTATGTGGATTCATGAAAATGTTTTTACAACAGCATATATTATCCTGTATAGACGACGTCACCTATTTGTAGCCACATTCCTGCCACACATAATCTTATTAGCTGCGGACGGTACTCGCCTACTAAAATCGAAAATGACAACAGAATTTTCCATAGTTGCACACGGGATGGCTTTTTTTGAGCATCTTAAGCATTCCATGCTGACTCCTGCCTTCAGAGATAAGAAAGACTTTCAAACATGGCCTTTCCTCGGAGGAGCTACGTCTCGCTTCCTATACCTAGGGAGGTCGCCTGGTTCCTCATCATTTCGCGAGCTCCAGGTTTCTCCCCAACTTTTTAACAATTTGAAGCCTCTACTTCAATGAGGCTTCAGATGCCAATTGACTGACATTTGACTAAAATGCTCCGACTTTCGTTCGACATCCCTGCTAACACTGCTCTCTCTTGGCAGGACTCTTTGCGTTCTCATTTACAACTTAGTGACACAGGCAGATCGCCTAAAGTCACCGGTGAAAGCATTACCCTTGATCCGGTCTGACAGCCAGCAGTCCACAAACATTAGCTGTAGGCCGAATAGGGTAAAGCAACGGCTCAGACCGCGGATTCAAAACTACAACAGGACTTGCGGAAACTTTGCCACATGGCGGATCTTGGGTCGCTCGCAGCCAAGACGACTGCTCATATGTGTCGCCGTCTGTCATGTTAGGATCATAAATACGTAACATCCCTGTCTTAAATTTAAAATCAGATGACTACTTCTTCCAAAACTCTCTACAGATGCTGAAATTTGATGTTACACCAGATGAATGGTATCAGTAGTCGGTGAAAGCTGGACGCTTGTGTTGAAGCAATAGCCCCAACCGACGAAATTCTCGAGGCTAATCCGTACGCAATCTAGGAAATTCAACAAACGAAGATTGACGGTATCTATGGAACTGCATACGTTGGAATATTGTACTATACGTAAAGAGCGATTGGCGTGTAGTGATCCGCTCTCGGATAAAATAAAAGCCACGACCAGCATCTGGCGGAAAACTGTTGTCAAGGCAGTCTTATCTTTTCCTACGACGTCACAACCGCCATTAATGGCTCCGAGCGGGATGGCACACTGAGAACAGCACTGAATCACATTCGGGAGGAGCGGGTTCTGTCTCCGGCTCATTCTGGTGTTTATTACACGCAAATAAATGCGTCTTTACACGTGTATTTCGCACAAAATTGGTAATGTGGCGGTCTACAAACGACGATTTCATAGCGGGACTCTTTTAGACTCGGTGAAAGCCAAAGCTGACAACTGCTGCGACTAGTTATTTGAATGCAGCTCCGTATCTGGAAGTCTCCAGTGACATTTATCTGTTCATTAGTACGAACACATACTGCAACTCGCCTATCAGAGCTTGTTGTAAGCACCTTCATTCATCATTGTCGGCTGTACGCAGTTATTCGAAATTGTGTGTTTTACGTCGTAGATATACACTGTGACAGCCTTTGGATTGTGATTTGTACGACTGTTCTGTTCCTGAAATCTTGTTCAGAAACTAAGTATAGCCAGTGTAACCTTCTTTCGTAACTGCATAAAAGTAATTCACTTCTCGTGGTCGGGATTCACAGGCATGTAGACTTTTTCAAAGGATGTCATATTCGCCGTTGACATGTAAGCAGTGTGCTAGAACATTGATCTGTAGCGATGTACGTCAGTGATGTTAACATTTCACGTAATTTAAATCATTTCACGATGTACAAAGGTTCTAGAGTGACAAGGCCTACTTTTGACGATGGCATGTATACATGTCGGAGGGTTTTAAAGTCTGACATGAGCTGAAGGAAAATAGTTTGCAGTTCCATTTGAAAATGACCCAAAGGCAGAAACTGCAGTTGTGAAAGAAATAATTTCTGCAGTAAACGGCGAATGTGATGTTCTTTGCGAAATTCATAAAATTTGTGCGGCTACCGAACTGTGGCACACCACACAGTTAATGTATACGGTACTAAAAGCACAAACTTTTCAGTAGACACGGGTCCGCAAGTGGACGTATTGATACAAACCGCCACAGAATTCATTCGTTGTAAATATCGTTATGCTTTGCTCTCTGCGCACCACAAACAGTCCACGAAGTGATGCTTTTAACAGCACTGAACATTGCTGAGCGATAGTGCTGTAACTAAAGGATATGTACAGGAGAAACATGATGGATATAGTGCAGAATCGTAGTATGAGTCATCTATCTGAGCAGTGTCACGTATAGTCACAATGGAAAGTGTATGTGGACCTGCATTTCACGTATGATAGGGCTGCCGGCAATGCGTCGTATTTGCACGAACTCAAATACCCTGATCGAAAAATCCCCGAAATCAGTACCTTTACAGGGATCGACCAGCGTCTCTGACAACAAAGCAGGTTGTCATGTGACAAAGGAAGAGGAGGTCAGGAGCCGAAGTTGAGGATATGGGTTTTTAAGAACTGCTTTACTTTCCAAGAAAGGGAATGGCCGCACAAGTGCCCTTGCTATGCAACAATAGTGTACAGAGAATTTTACATCGCATTTCACTGTACACCAACCATCCCCGGGTTCAACTTCTCACTTAAAGGGTCTTCGGTTCTAGAATGAATTTTTGTCCGTGCATACTACAATAGATTGCAGTCGAACATCGGTTTAGGAGCAACATTTTATTTATAGACGGAGCAGCATTCACGCTGGATTATATTTTTAATTTTATGGTGTGACGTAAAGACGTATGTTGTTCGTTGGTCATCACATAAGTAATGTATATCACTGAATGTGTGGTCGGAGACACAAGGTGATCGTCTTATTGAGCCATACACGCTTCGAAGAAAACTTTACGGACAGTGGTACCTTGGGTTTCTGAGGTGGGAGCTTCCTGCTGGACTGCTCGGGGATGGAATGTACATTGTATTAGGGGTATGAGACCAGATGTTTTTATTGGCGGCAAAGGACATTGTGCTGAACAACATAACGTTAGTATTTATTTGATTTGCAGACTAATAAGTATAGCTCACATGCTTTTTGGTTACTTACCATCTCCAAGTGTATGTGGCAAGAACAAGCCATTAATCCTTATCTTCCCCTGAGTAGCAGGTCAGGTGATTAACTGTTGATACGTGGATGCAGAACAGTTAGTCTATACTGACAGGCGTAGTCCACTTAGTGGCAGTTGTGGCCCTTCAGACAACATCAGGTATACATTATGTGACATGTTTGGGGAAAAACAACTAACACATTGCAGTGCATACATTTCAAGGTAACAATGACCAAAATATCTGCACTTATACCCCTAGCACACTGTATGGTACACGCGCGGTGGGGCATGGCCACGTTTTACTGCTAGTGTAAGGCGACACCTACAGTGCCAATCGTCCAAGATGGATAAGTGGAGCGGCCCCCAAGGTTACCTGACCTCAATCCTCTGGACACTTCTTTTTTGCCTGTGGTCATCTCAGAAGTGATGTGTACAACACTGCCACTGATGCAGTTGAAGAACTGGTGCAGCGAATTGCACAGTTTTGTCAAGATGATCCTCGGGGGGAAGGGGGGGAGGGGGGGAGCAGCATTGCTTCTAAATGCGAGAACGTGCAGCACATTCTTGAACGGGTACGAGGTTGCAGTAAATTTTAACAAATAACGTGCTCAAGTAGTATTTTTTTCATTTTCTTTTTAATACTGGCGTTGTACTAAACCTGAGCCCAATTAGAAGAGGGCTTAACCCAAAATTTAAAATTCCAGTACGTCTGTACCAATTTGGACAATATTTGATAACGAAGACAGTGGCGGCTCGTAGCCTCAAATTGGCAACTGTCTCTCAAACTGCTCGCTTGCGGAACCGTCTCTGCTGGAACATGCTACGCATAGTGTTTCTGATTTCAGAGAGCGAAAAGTTTCCTCTATGTGCTGTCTGAAGTCATCTGGGGTTGTGGGTTCCGTGGGATAAACACGATTCCTTAGAACGACAAGTTTCCTCTATGTGCTGTCTGAAGTCATCTGGGGTTGTGGGTTCCTTGGGATAAACACGATTCCTTAGAACTTCCAACAAAAAGAAATCTGCTCATATTAAAACGGTCAAACGTGCGGGCCATTTCTGATCACGGCGTCCTAACCATTCTCTGGAACACCTGTTGTTCAGTTCTTGCGCACCATAACGCGCAGGTTGGTCGATATGCTGCGTCGATATACGGCTTCTAATATCTAGACTGGCATTTTCAAGGAGAGCACCTAAATTCCTGACACTGAGAGCTCGATACACCTCACTTGTCAGAGTACCTGCGATTCCACGCCTGTCATTAAAGCACATTCTGATTTGACGAACGACGTGGATTACCCATCTTTGATTTTCCGTGTACAAGTAATACATGTTACGACGGCTTCATGAACTTAGTTCGTGAAAGTGAGTTCACTTGAGAACAAATGCCTCGTAAGACGCCCAAGTGAAATCATTCGCGGCTGCCTATGAAGCCTGTGTAGGCTGAGGATGGCATGGCGGCCGGTCGGAAACGTTGGGCCTTCACGGCCTGTTCGGGCGGAGTTTTTTTTTTGTATTTGTAGAAAATAGCTCGCCGATAGACACCGTTCTGATGTAGCTCCTGTGTCAGAGACAAACGGTACATGTCACCGTGTACTGTTAGTCACCCAGATGAGAAGCTGATACCAGTGACTGCAGCAACATATTGTGAGCCGACATTCGGATCGTGATGTATTGCACCTGAAACAAGCTGTTCGGTATGGTCATTTCTTGTTGGTCTTCGTCTATTACTGCCACGCCTTCTCGAACTAGTTGCTTCTCGAAGTCGTTTTTCAGCAAGTGCGAACGTAACGGCTGATGGAGCTCTTTGACAAGGGTGTTTCACGGTGTAGGCCATGGGTGCTTACTTGCCATTGTGTCGGCATTCACCGAGTAACATGTTGACGTACTCGCAGGGTGCGTGTGACATGTTCGTCGCACGTCACTCCAAGTGGCAGACTGAACCTCGTTTGCCTGTGCACTCGGAGCTGCTTGGTATACGACGCTGTAAGGAGCTATTCTGCAATCTAGCCGGACACGACGACAAACAGAGGATCGAGGTAGCTTGTCGCCTCGTGATGCCATACACTTTTTCTCTAGAATGTTGCGTCAATCCCTACAACATTGGATCTTCCTAGTTCTACAGCTTTGATTTAAATTGGTTTCTACGCAGTGTAACGTTTGTTTCCTACCTATACGATTAAAAGTGAAACAAATATTTAAATCTTGAAAAAAATTATGCAGTGTATGAGTAAAGGTTTTTGAAAAAAAAAAACCTGAATGTCACTACAGAGTTTCTTTGCATTTCTTATACATATTGTCTGTGAGTTATAATTAATATTCGTTCTCTAATGTTTGGTGTTACATGCACATTTTGTGATATAGATTTCTTACAAACTGATCATTTCTTCGTAAAAGTTATAAAAATTTAAAAAAATATTGCACGTTTTTAGAAAATATGTTTCAGCCGCAACTCTCTGCAAAATAAATAAATAAGCTGTTGTAGAAAGAATAACGACTCTTACTGTGCAGGACAAGACGTTTGATGCTTTGAATGTTGTTCTCTTAAAAGCAATCATATCTACCACTGAAACTTTAAAAAATCGAACTCACTTCTATAAAAGTTTAGAAAAGGTTTGACATTATGTCTAACGTTTGTTGCTCTCATTGTCAGATACTGGACGAATGTATATGGGTAACTTGCGCTTCTTGAGTTGCGCTACTTCAGGAGATACACGTAGTTTTTTCGAGGAGTTGTTATGTTAGACCTTTAACGTAAGATAATACTCGTACTATTTAGTCAAAACTTTATGGGTGCGTTTCAAAATTTTAAATATGGTCAATAATTTTATGAAATACAGAAAATGAAATTTTTGTTACCTCTTGGAAGGCATTAGATAGGCAACCTAAAACTCTGTCTGATGGTTTTAGTAGTGTACACTTACATTCAGAAGAAAGAGAACACCTTGAAAGACTAAAGATAGGACGGTCATCTTTACAGGACATGTACATTAGTGTGTTCTGCGGAAATGATTAGCATTTGAGTCACATCAGTTTTGCATGTGTCCTGTTGCCTAGTAGGAACAGAGTCCACCATTTTCCCTGATTACTTGTTCGATGCGTCCTGTGGTACAGCCATCCACGCTGCATTCACCTGGTTCCATAGTTCATCTGTGGTGGTTGGGAATGGGTGACAGCGCCGCAGCCATCGTTTCACCATATCCTACACAGTTTCGATTAACGTTAAGTCTGATGATCTGGCGGGTCAGGACAAAAAGCTGACATCCTTTGATACCAAGAAGGGGTGCGTTCGTGCAGCAACATGTGGTCGTGCATTGTCTTGCTGAAAAATGGCCTCTGGGGTGTTGTGCAGAAAGGGTATGCCTGCGGTTTGCAGGATATGATTCACGTAGGTCAGACTGGTCTAGTGCTTCGGACACGCACCAACTGTGATATGCGGTTGTACCAAATAGCGCCCCACACTATAAGGCCTTCAGTTGGAGCTGTACGTCTTGTGCAAATGCTGTTGTGACTGCGATGCCACGCCCCCTGTCCGTGGCGATCCAAATTGCGGCCTCCATTTTCAAACAAAGGGAGCCTAGATTTGTCCGAAAACTGTATGTAATACCAGTCCTGTCCGCAGTGACGTCCTTCCATACACCACTGCCGATTATACAAAGGTAGGCAGAGAAGCGGACGACGTGACGTAACCCAGACCGTAATAAACGGCGACGAAGAGTCACTCCCTGTAGTGTACGATGTGTTTCACTGTTCCACTGTTGCACCAGACCCGAGGAGGACGCAGATCTCTCCTGCAATGCCTGGATGAGGTGTCGATCTTCCTGGGGATTGGCTGGGCAATGCAACCTGACCCATCTCGTCGTTTTTGCAGCCTTCTGTGAATCATTCTGCACACACGCGTTGCACTGCCGAAACATTTAGTCCCACATGAGCAGCCGTTTCCCGGATGGTTGCATCACATTCTCTCATGCCAATAATACGCCCTCTTTCAAACTCAATGATTTCATATTACGCTTCGCGCATACGTCTGCGAGATGTCCTTCACGTCTGCTCAAGTCACAGTGACCCATTACCTTTGGTTTATAGCCACAGGAGCGTTTTACGAGGGTAATCCCAAAAGTAAGGTCTGCTATTTTTTTATAAGCACATAGACCGTTTTATTTCTAGAATGGTTTACATCAGTTTACAGCTTGAACATTTAGATATTTTTCGACGTACTCACCATTTCTGTCGATGCCTTTTTGTAGATGCTGTGGTAGTTTTTGTATGACCACATCATACCATCTCGCCCCTATGCTGTTCAGCAAGTTATGAACCTCTTCTTTCACCTCGTCGTCGGAGTTGAATCACTTTCCTGCCAAATGTTCTTTTAACCAGTCCGGAAAGTTGTTCTGTTCGGCTGCGAGGCGGTGAATAAATGCGCGGGAAGCATCAGCTCGTTGCCGCAAGTGGTCCTCAGTCAGCATGCGTGGCGCCCATCTTGCGCACACCTTCCGGTGGTTCGATGTTTCCGTTATAATTCTGTGAGCGGTGCTTCGGGAAACCTCAGGAACCAACGTGCAGAGATCATCCAGGGTGATCCGCCGATCTTCACACATACTTTGCTCAATCTTCAACACTGTCTCCTCGGAAACTGACGGTCTCCCGCTCCCTTGTTCGTCGTGAATTTCGGTCCGATGAGCTGCAAACTCTCTACACCACTTACGAACATTTTTGACATCTATACTAAGATGGTGTCTGTTCTTTCGGACATGTGCGAAAGGACAGATACCATAGATGACCATACAGCTCGTTAGAATGAAATTACAATGAAATGAAAACTCTTAGCTGCTTACAGTCGTTGACATCTATGGTATCTGTCCTTTCGGACATGTCCGAAAGAACAGATGCCTTCTTTCTATATACACTCCTGGAAATTGAAATAAGAACACCGTGAATTCATTGTCCCAGGAAGGGGAAACTTTATTGACACATTCCTGGGGTCAGATACATCACATGATCACACTGACAGAACCACAGGCACATAGACACAGGCAACAGAGCATGCACAATGTCGGCACTAGTACAGTGTATATCCACCTTTCGCAGCAATTCAGACTGCTATTCTCCCATGGAGACGATCGTAGAGATGCTGGATGTAGTCCTGTGGAACGGCTTGCCATGCCATTTCCACCTGGCGCCTCAGTTGGACCAGCGTTCGTGCTGGACGTGCAGACCGCGTGAGACGACGCTTCATCCAGTCCCAAACATGCTCAATGGGGGACAGATCCGGAGATCTTGCTGGCCAGGGTAGTTGACTTACACCTTCTAGAGCACGTTGGGTGGCACGGGATACATGCGGACGTGCATTGTCCTGTTGGAACAGCAAGTTCCCTTGCCGGTCTAGGAATGGTAGAACGATGGGTTCGATGACGGTTTGGATGTACCGTGCACTATTCAGTGTCCCCTCGACAATCACCAGAAGTGTACGGTCAGTGTAGGAGATCGCTCCCCACACCATGATGCCGGGTGTTGGCCCTGTGTGCCTCGGTTGTATGCAGTCCTGATTGTGGCGCTCACCTGCACGGCGCCAAACACGCATACGACCATCATTGGCACCAAGGCAGAAGCGACTCTCATCGCTGAAGACGACACGTCTCCATTCGTCCCTCTATTCACGCCTGTGGCGACACCTCTGGAGGCGAGCTGCACGATGTTGGGGCGTGAGCGCAAGACAGCCTAACGGTGTGCGGTACCGTAGCCCAGCTTCATGGAGACGGTTGCGAATGGTCCTCGCCGATACCCCAGGAGCAACAGTGTCCCTAATTTGCTGGGAAGTGGCGGTGCGGTCCCCTATGGCACTGCGTAGGATCGTACGGTCTTGGTGTGCATCCGTGCGTCGCTGCGGTCCGGTCCCAGGTCGACGGGCACGTGCACCTTCCGCCGACCACTGGCGACAACATCGATGTACTGTGGAGACCTCACGCCCCGCGTGTTGAGCAATTCGGCGGTACGTCCACCCGGCCTCCCGCATGCCCACTATACGCCCTCGCTCAAAGTCCGTCAACTGCACATACGGTTCACGTCCACGCTGTCGCGGCATGCTACCAGTGTTAAAGACTGCGATGGAGCTCCGTATGCCACGGCAAACTGGCTGACACTGACGGCGGCGGTGCACAAATGCTGCGCAGCTAGCGCCATTCGACGGCCAACACCGCGGTTCCTGGTGTGTCCGCTGTGCCGTGCGTGTGATCATTGCTTGTACAGCCCTGTCGCAGTGTCCGGAGCAAGTATGGTGGGTCTGACACACCGGTGTCAATGTGTTCTTTTTTCCATTTCCATTAGTGTATATAGTTAAGACTCGCCGGCCACTTGACAATCTTCTTCTTCTGTGCGAATTCACAAACTGTGCCCGAACTCTTACGGGAATCGGCAACGCGCCGCGAGTGATGAGTATAATGGGCGGGGGCACCACGAATGTAGTGCGGGTCAATACGTCGAGAATGTGGGTTTCGCGGGAGGCGTGCCTGAGATAAATCCCTGCAGTCGCGCTATCCTGTGTACCCTCGGTGGCTCAGATGGATAGCCGGCACGGTATCTCAGCTTGTTCGGTGACACCGTTAGCTGCCCTCTGTCATAAAAATAACTGAGTTAACCGATCAACGACGAACTTAAAAAAACGAGTATCTTAGGACATCCACACTGAGCAGATTCAACGAACGAAGGCGAACAAAATGAGATTAAAAAAAAAAAAAAAGATGGATAGAGCGTCTGCCATGTAAGCAAGAGATCCCGGGTTCGAGTCCCCGTCGGGGCACACATTTTCATCTGTCCCCGTTGACTCATGTCAACGCCTGTAAGTAGCAAAGGGTTTTCATTTCATTGTAATTTCATTTTTGATATCCATGCACGACTCGCCATACACTTCCGTCAACTGGCGATGGATTTCAATCGGCGCAGTGCCCTTTGCGTTCAAAAACCGAAGAAGCGCGCACAATTTGCACTTGGCGGTAACATGCAACGGTAGCTCCATTGCCGGCCGCGGTGGTCTCGCCGTTAAGGTGCTCAGTTCGGAACCGCGTGACTGCTACGGTCGCAGGTTCGAATCCTGCCTCGGGCATGGATGTGTGTGTGATGTCCTTAGGTTAGTTAGGTTTACGTAGTTCTAAGTTCTAGGGGACTGGTGACCACAGATGTTAACTCCCATAGTGCTCAGAGCCATTTGAACCATTTTGGTAGCTCCATTCTCAACGGCTGCCAAGCCGACACTGAGCACCTGAGCGCGGCGTGGGCATGTTTACACACAGTGTGTGAAGCACTCTTCATAACAGTGTGACCAACTGCCACACAGAGTTCTGTACTTATAGAAAAATAGGAGACCTTACTTTTGGGATTACCCTCGTATTGATTCTGCATTAGTTATAAGTTTTTCTAATGATGCACAAAAAAAAGATATCGAATGGATGTAAACAAATAGAGCCCACCTCCACGTGGCGGGACACGGGCGACGGTGTGAGTGCGGACGGGAGCCGGTGTGGTGTTACTTCGTCACACCGGACCCAGTCACAGCGGCTAAGTGCCAACATACGACCCACCATAAGAAATCAGACAGTGGGTCGTAAAAAATAAGCAGCTAGTGGGAAAAAATACCCTCGTATCCGTAGGTGGTGCTGCGCTGCGATATCGATGTCGACTATGAACATGCTGACCGACACCGTTCAAATTCTGCAGAAGATACTAATGTACGTGTCCTGTGAATATGAACGTCCTCTCTCTAGTTGTTCCAGGTGTTGTTGTTTTTTTTCTGAACATGAGTGTAGATGTTGTCTACCGTTGCAGTCGCGTGCTCGTGTTTGCTGAGTGCAGCTGTGTTCCCGCCGTGTTGCAGTTGGGCGTCTCGCCGATCAACAGCTACGACGCGTTCAACCTGAAACCCGGCGCCGAGTACAGGTTCCGAGTGACGCCGCGCAACCGCTACGGCTGGGGCGAGTCGGTGGCCACCAGCGCCCCCGCCACCGTGGGCCGGGTGCACGAGCTGCCAGAGTTCGTCGCCATCCTGCCGGGCCAGCTCAAGGCGCTCGCCGGCTCCGACGTCACGCTGGAGTGCCAGGTGAGCGCCTCGGCTCAGCCCGCCCTCCGAGGCCAGGCAACACAGCGGAACAAACACTGGTAGCAGCTACGTCTGTAAAATATCTGTGGGTGTGCGTTCGGAACGATTCGAAGTGGAATGATCATATAAAACTAATTGTTGGTAAGGCGGGTGCCAGGTTGAGATTCATTGGGAGAGTCCTTAGAAAATGTAGACCATCAACAAAGGAGGTGCCTTACAAAACACTCTTTCGACCTATACTTGAGTGTTGCTCATCGTTGTGGGATCCGTACCAGGTCGGGTTGAAAGAGGAGATAGAGAAGATCCAAAGAAGAGCGCCGCGTTTCGTCACAGCGTTATGATAGCGTTACGGAGATGTTTAGCAAACTCGAGTGGCAGAATCTGCAAGAGACCTTGCGGATGACATCGGAAGTTCACTGAGGCTGTTTGCGGATGAATCTGTACTATATCGAGAGGTTGTAACAATGGAAAATTGTACTGAAATGCAGGAGGATCTGCAACGAATTGACGCATGGTGCTGGGATGGCAATTGAATCTCAATGTAGACAAGTGTAATATGCTGCGAATACATAGAAAGATAGATCCCTTATCATTTAGCTACAAAATAGCAGGTCAGCAACTGGAAGCAGTTAATTCCATAAGTTATCTGGGAGTAGCCAGTAGGAGTGATCTAAAATGGAATGATCGTATAAAGTTGATCGTCGGTAAAGCAGATGCCAGACTGAGATTCATTGGAAGAATCCTAAAGAAATGCAACCCGAAAACAAAGGAAGTAAGTTACAGTACGCTTGTTCGCCCACTGCTTAAATACTGCTCAGCAGTGTGGTATCCGTAATAGGGTTCATAGAAGAGATAGAGAAGACTCAACGGAGAGCAGAGCCCTTCGTTATAGGATCATTTGGTAATCGCAAAACCGTTACGGACATGATAGATAAACTCCAGTGGAAGACTCTGCAGGAGAGACGCTCAGTAGCTGGGTACGGGCTTTTGTTGAAGTTTCGAGAACATAACTTTACCGAAGAGTCAAGCAGTATATTGCTCCCTCCTACGTATATCTCGCGAAGAGACCATGAGGATAAAATCAGAGAGATTATAGCCCACACAGAAGCATACCAACAATCCTTCTTTCCACGAACAATACGAGACTAGAATAGAAGGGAGAACCGATACAGGTACTCAAGGTACCCTCCGCCTCTCACCGTCAGGTGGCTTGCGGAGTATGGATGTAGATGTACATGAAGAGAGGCTCTCTGCATCGCGGTGTAGCTTGCTGTCCAGGTTTCGAGAGGGTGCGTTTCTAGATGAGGTATCGAATATATTGCTTCCCTCTACTTATACCTCCAGAGGAGATCGCGAATGTAAAATCAGTGAGATTCGAGGCTTTCCGGCAGTCGTTCTTCCCGCGAACCATACGCGACTGGAACAGGAAAGGGAGGTAATGACAGTGGCACGTAAAGTGCCCTCCGCCACACACCGTTGGGTGGCTTGCGGAGTATAAATGTAGATGAAGATGTTGCACATTTCATGTCGTCCCTTAACATTTCTAGTTTTCTGAACGCTTCAACCGGCCTAGAGTCACAGCCTTGAAATCTGTTACAAAAATATTAATCAGATTGATAATAGTTTTGCACCAGTTTCGTGTTTTTGTCTTAGAAAGGTCAAATCTAAATTAAGTTTGTTGCTAATACTGCTATACAGCTTTTCGCGATAGAGCCTCGGATACAAAATTTCCAGTTAACAAGCCACGCCGAATTCGGATAAAATCCCAAGCTTTCCGCCTCGGTTATCGCCGTTAGTGGCTAACTCAGGCTGTAGCGCAATTGTAAGAGTAGGCCACACCAGACTACCATAGGTAAGCTTAGGGTACAATAGTTTTGATAGTGGCCTTGGTCAGTTAAGATCGTATCTGCATTGGAAATTTGTGGTAAGCTCCTATGGGACCAAATTGCTGCGGTCATTTGTCCCTAGTCTTATATACTATTTAA
Source organism: Schistocerca gregaria (assembly GCF_023897955.1). NCBI lineage: Eukaryota > Metazoa > Arthropoda > Insecta > Orthoptera > Acrididae > Schistocerca > Schistocerca gregaria. Next base: position 757,646,916 of record NC_064923.1, read on the forward strand.
TCTAACTTAAGATAACAACGCTAAGGACAACACACTCACCCATCTCCGAGGGAAGACTCGAATCTTCGACAGGGGCGGGGGGGGGGGGGGGGGGGTTGGGGGGGGGGGGGGAGCCACGCTAACCGAGCGGCGGCTACCCCGCACGGCGTACACGCATTACCTGTATGTCCTGTGTGTTGCATAACAATCGGGCTTTATCTTATATCGCTCGCTTTGTTTACATATGTCATGTCTGTTACTAGATTCATCCAGTAAGCAGAAGTAGTAAACCGTCTAGAAACTGAACGTCGTTGTTCTACATAGGTATGCTCCTCTCTGACACGTAGAGATAATGGAAATTTATAGAAAAATTTATTTGTCGATGTTCAATTCAGGTTTATTGGAAAACTGTTGATTTGGAACGTGAAACAGAAGGACGTTTTCGTGAAAATAAAGAAATTACACATTTGTCATATAGCACAATAACACGTAATTTCCTCAGATATATCAAATGTCTATTCCATACTTCCTCGAGCTTATAAAAAATATGAAACTTCCTGGCAAATTAAAACTGGGTGCCAGACCGAGACTCGAAATCGGGACCTTTGCCTTCTGCGGTCAAGTGCTCTACTTTCTTCCAGGAGTGCTAGATCTCCAAGGATCGCAGAAGAGCTTCTGTGAAGTTTGCAAGGTAGGAGAAGAGGTACTGGTTGGTTCAAAAGGCTCTGAGCCCTATGGGACTTAACCATTTGAGGTCATCAGTCCCATAGAACTTAGAACTACTTAAACCTAACTAACCTAGGGACATCACACACATGCATGCGCGAGGCAGGATTCGAACCTACGACTGTAGCGGTCTCGAGGTACTGGCAGAATTAACACGGGGGGGGGGGGGGGGGGGGGGTGATTCGTGCTTGGGTAGCTCAGATGGTAGAGCACATGCCCGCGGAAGGCAAAGGTCCCTAGTTCGAGCCTCGGTCCGGCAGCCAGTTTTAATCTGCCAGGAAGTTTCATATCAGCGCACACTCCGCTGCAGAGTGAAAATCTCATTTTCTATAAAACTTGTTTCTATTATTCGTAAACAACTTTCGCACATATCAAGAATGACAGGAAACTGTTGCCTTTGTTCGTTGACGAAGAACGCTCTATTGAGTACAAAATAACAATGATATCTATATAGATTTTCTCACGTTGGTGCATGTAAACTGTACTTACATCAGAAATTATTGCTTTGATGACACAAACGCGCAGAAGTTATGAGGTCAACTAATTTTTGTTACTCATAAGCCGGCTGGAGTGACCGAGAGTTTCCAGGCGCTACAGTCTGGAACCGCGTGTCCGCTACAGTCGCAGGTTCGAATCCTGCCTCAGGCATGGATGTGTGTGTTGTCCTTAGTTTTAAGTAGTTCTAAGTTTTAGGGCACTGATGACTTCAGAAGTTAAGTCCCATAGTGCTCAGAGCCTTTTGTTACTCATGAAATTCAATTTATATTCTAGAACGGTATAAAATGCGCAATGGACTAACACTGTATGACGTGCGGTTCTGTTAGGTAGAAAACAAACAAAAATAAATAAACAGGCGTCTTCGGCTTCCAATTCCTTTCTTACACATTGATTCATGTTTCTTTCCCTACCAATGCTACCACTGCTACCTGTAGCCCTACCATTTACTGCCTCATTTACGTACTCCACCAAAACTACCGAACCGTAGCTTTTGAACAGCGTAGCTCTAGACTCGGCGTTGCTGTGCTGGTACTGCGAACGGCTGAAAGCAAGGGGAAACTACAGCCGTAATTTTTCCCGAGGACATGCAGCTTTACTGTATGATTAAATGATGATGGCATCCTCTTGGGTAAAATATTCCGGAGGTAAAATAGTCCCCCATTCGGATCTCCGGGCGGGGACTACTCAGGAGGATGTCGTTATCAGGAGAAAGAAAACTGGCGTTCTACGGATCGGAGCGTGGAATGTCAGATCCCTTAATCGGGCTGGTAGGTTAGAAAATTTAAAAAGGGAAATGGATAGGTTAAAGTTAGATATAGTGGGAATTAGTGAAGTTCGGTGGCAGGAGGAACAAGACTTCTGGTCAGGTGATTACAGGGTTATAAACACAAAATCAAATAAGGGTAATGCAGGAGTAGGTTTAATAATGAATAGAAAAATAGGAATGCGGATAAGCTACTACAAACAGCATAGTGAACGCATTATTGTTGCCAAGATAGATACGAAGCCCACACCTACTACAGTAGTACAAGTTTATATGCCAACTAGCTCTGCAGATGATGAAGAAATTGAAGAAATGTACGATGAAATAAAAGAAGTTATTCAGATAGTGAAGGGAGACGAAAATTTAATAGTAATGGGTGACTGGAATTCGAGTGTAGGAAAAGGGAGGGAAGGAAACATAGTAGGTGAATATGGATTGGGGCTAAGAAATGAAAGAGGAAGCCGCCTAGTAGAATTTTGTACAGAGCACAACTTAGTCATAGGTAACACTTGGTTTAAGAATCATGAAAGAAGGTTGTATACGTGGAAGAACCCTGGAGATACTAAAAGGTATCAGATAGATTATATAATGGTAAGACAGAGATTTAGGAACCAGGTTTTAAGTTGTAAGACATTTCCAGGGGCAGATGTGGACTCTGACCACAATCTATTGGTTATGACCTGTAGATTAAAACTGAAGAAACTGCAAAAATGTGGGAAATTAAGGAGATGGGACCTGGATAAACTGAAAGAACCAGAGGTTGTACAGAGTTTAAGGGAGAGCATAAGGGAACAATTGACAGGAATAGGGGAAAGAAATACAGTAGAAGAAGAATGGATAGCTTTGAGAGATGAAATAGTGAAGGCAACAGAGGATCAAGTAGGTAAAAAGACGAGGGCTAATAGAATTGCTTGGGTAACAGAAGAGATACTGAATTTAATTGATGAAAGGAGATAACATAAAAATTCAGTAAATGAAGCAGGCAAAAAGGAATACAAACGTCTCAAAAATGAGATCGACAGGAAGTGCAAAATGGCTAAACAGGGATGGCTAGAGGACAAATGTAAGGATGTAGAAGCTTATCTCACTAGGGGTAAGATAGATACTGCCTACAGGAAAATTAAAGAGACCTTTGGAGAGAAGAGAACCACGTGTATGAATATCAAGAGCTCAGATGGCAACCCAGTTCTAAGCAAAGAAGGGAAGGCAGAAAGGTGGAAGGAGTATATAGAAGGTTTATACAAGGGTGATGTACTTGAGGACAATATAATGGAAATGGAAGAGGATGTAGATGAAGACGAAATGGGAGATACGATACTGCGTGAAGAGTTTGACAGAGCACTGAAAGACCTGAGTCGAAACAAGGCCCCCGGAGTAGACAACATTCCATTAGAACTACTGACGGCCTTGGGAGAGCCAGTCATGACAAAACTCTACCAGCTGGTGAGCAAGATGTATGAGACAGGCGAAATACCCTCAGACTTCAAGAAGAATATAATAATTCCAATCCCAAAGAAAGCAGGTGCTGACAGATGTGAAAATTACCGAACTATCAGTTTAATAAGTCACAGCCTGCAAAATACTAATGCGAATTCTTTACAGACGAATGGAAAAACTGGTAGATGCGGACCTCGGGGAGGATAAGTTTGGATTCCGTCTAAATGTTGGAACACGTGAGGCAATACTGACCTTACGACTTATCTTAGAAGAAAGATTAAGAAAAGGCAAACCTACGTTTCTAGCATTTGTAGACTTAGAGAAAGCTTTTGACAATGTTGACTGGAATACTCTTTTTCAGATTCTAAAGGTGTCAGGGGTAAAATACAGGGAGCGAAAGGCTATTTACAATTTGTACAGAAACCAGATGGCAGTCATAAGAGTCGAGGGGCATGAAAGGGAAGCAGTGGTTGGGAAAGGAGTGAGACAGGGTTGTAGCCTCTCCCCGATGTTATTCAATCTGTATATTGAGCAAGCAGTAAAGGAAACAAAAGAAAAATTTGTAGTAGGTATTAAAATTCATGGAGACGAAGTAAAAACTTTGAGGTTCGCCGATGACATTGTAATTCTGTCAGAGACGGCAAAGGACTTGGAAGAGCAGTTGAACGGAATGGACAGTGTCTTGAAAGGAGGATATAAGATGAACATCAACAAAAGCAAAACGAGGATAATGGAATGTAGTCCAATTAAATCGGGTGATGCTGAGGGAATTAGATTAGGAAATGAGACACTTAAAGTAGTAAAGGAGTTTTGCTATTTGGGAAGTAAAATAACTGATGATGGTCGAAGTAGAGAGGATATAAAATGTAGACTGGCAATGGCAAGGAAAGCGTTTCTGAAGAAGAGAAATTTGTTAACATCGAATATAGATTTAAGTGTCAGGAAGTCATTTCTGAAAATATTTGTTTGGAGTGCAGCCATGTATGGAAGTGAAACATGGACGATAACTAGTTTGGACAAGAAGAGAATAGAAGCTTTCGAAATGTGGTGCTACAGAAGAATACTGAAGATAAGGTGGATAGAGCATGTAACTAATGAGGAGGTATTGAATAGGATTGGGGAGAAGAGAAGTTTGTGGCACAACTTGACTAGAAGAAGGGATCGGTTGGTAGGACATGTTTTGAGGCATCAAGGGATCACAAATTTAGTATTGGAGGGCAGTGTGGAGGGTAAAAATCGTAGAGGGAGACCGAGAGATGAGTACACTAAGCAGATTCAGAAGGATGTAGGTTGCAGTAGGTACTGGGAGATGAAGAAGCTTGCACAGGATAGAGTAGCATGGAGAGCTGCATCAAACCAGTCTCAGGACTGAAGACCACAACAACACGACAACAGCTCTAGACTGTCGCGAAAGTGGCAAGGCTCCTACTTTTATGCCCAGAGGACGGCGTCTGATTTGCTTTATTAGACATACGTCATGATGACGTCACTGAAATGTCGCGAACGGTGGTAGTGCTCTCTTTTCAGCGCCACTTTTAGCGTCACCACTCGCATTCAGGCGGTGAACTACGAGAAGCCTTCCTCTGCGCTCTTTCACCATCAGGCGCAAGCTTCCACACATTGCTAAGTCAACTCCTGGTGCCTCTATCACAGTTTCTACCAGATAGTCTAATTTCTACTGTTTCCCTAATCACATAGTCCCAATAGTTCGAAGCGTGGGCAAGAATCCTGTAATGTACGCAACAGCTTTAAAATAATTCAGAGAAGAATGGTTCAAGAAGCAAATCTCTAGATATTTCCAAACTGGTTTTGGAAAATGCTACCCGCGTAATCTACCACGGAACGTGAATCAAGATGGCGAACAAACCATCTACAAACGCGGGTCACGCAGGCGATCTTAGCATTTTCTTGACACACCGTAAATAGGAGTTTTAAAATTAACATTTCAGTCTCACAGAAGAAAAAGTTACCGAAACTTCCCGGATAACCGTTGTAAGCTGTAGAATTAAAGGAGTAATTTGATATGAGATGAAAATTGAACAAACACGAGTCAAATCAGTATGCATTGCTCTATGTTCCTCTTTGTTGGAGTGTTACCAGAATTGGAGCTGTCCGCCATCCGGGTGGGGAAATTAACTCCGGCAAGATTAAAGATTGCTGTTCCAGAGCTAGTTGTCATGCGGTGTCACTGTAGTTTGACCAGATACACGCAAACACAGACAGATGTTCTGAGCTGTCTGCTTCTTCTACTAAACGTAAATTTCCGATTTCACGTAATAGAGAGTTCACGCTACTGAAGCCAAAAACTGAATAAACGAGCGCTGAACAACAACTTGTCGAAATAACCGAGGAGGAACTGTCGTAAAAACCTAATAAAATAAGGAAAAACACAATTTGCCGTAATTTTTCCTACTCAGATTATATCAAAACGACCCTGACTGAATGGTACTTCACAGTTTTGGGAAACACTTCAACCCCACTCTGAGGAAGTGTTAATTTTTTATTATGTGGGTTAATGATATGGGGACGGATCAAGTTTCTATCGGACCATCCAGCTGAATATCTAAGTCTGATAATACACTCCTGCAAAATATATATATATATATATATATATATATATATATATATATATATATATATATATATACTTCTGGAAATTGAAATAAGAACACCGTGAATTCATTGTCCCAGGAAGGGGAAACTTTATGGACACATTCCTGGGGTCAGATACATCACACGATCACACTGACAGAACCACAGGCACATAGACACAGGCAACAGAGCATGCACAATGTCGGCACTAGTACAGTGTATATCCACCTTTCGCAGCAATGCAGACTGCTATTCTCCCATGGAGACGATCGTAGAGATGCTGCATGTAGTCCCGTGGAACGGCTTGCCATGCCATTTCCACCTGGCGCCTCAGTTGGACCAGCGTTCGTGCTGGACGTGCAGACCGCGTGAGACGGCGCTTCATCCAGTCCCAAACATGCTCAATGGGGGACAGATCCGGAGATCTTGCAGGCCAGGGTAGTTGACTTACACCTTCTAGAGCACGTTGGGTGGCACGGGATACATGCGGACGTGCATTGTCCTGTTGGAACAGCAAGTTCCCTTGCCGGTCTAGGAATGGTAGAACGATGGGTTCGATGACGGTTTGGATGTACCGTGCACTATTCAGTGTCCCCTCGACGATCACCAGAGGTGTACGGCCAGTGTAGGAGATCGCTCCCCACACCATGATGCCGGGTGTTGGCCCTGTGTGCCTCGGTCGTATGCAGTCCTGATTGTGGCGCTCACATGCACGGCGCCAAACACGCATACGACCATCATTGGCACCAAGGCAGAAGCGACTCTCATCGCTGAAGACGACACGTCTCCATTCGTCCCTCTATTCACGCCTCTCGCGACACCACTGGAGGCGGGCTGCACGATGTTGGGGCGTGAGCGGAAGACGGCCTAACGGTGTGCGGGACCGTAGCCCAGCTTCATGGAGACGGTTGCGAATGGTCCTCGCCGATACCCCAGGAGCAACAGTGTACCTAATTTGTTGGGAAGTGGCGGTGCGGTCCCCTACGGCACTGCGTAGGATCCTACGGTCTTGGCGTGCATCCGTGCGTCGCTGCGGTCCGGTCCCAGGTCGACGGGCACGTGCACCTTCCACCGACCACTGGCGACAACATCGATGTACTGTGGAGACCTCACGCCCCACGTGTTGAGCAATTCGGCGGTACGTCCACCCGGCCTCCCGCATGCCCACTATATGCCCTCGCTCAGAGTCCGTCAACTGCACATACGGTTCACGTCCACGCTGTCGCGGCATGCTACCAGTGTTAAAGACTGCGATGGAGCTCCGTATTCCACGGCAAACTGGCTGACACTGACGGCGGCGGTGCACAAATGCTGCGCAGCTAGCGCCATTCGACGGCCAACACCGCGGTTCATGATGTGTCCGCTGTGCCGTGCGTTGATCATTGCTTGTACAGCCCTCTCGCAGTGTCCGGAGCAAGTATGGTGGGTCTGACACACCGGTGTCAATGTGTTCTTTTTTCCATTTCCAGGAGTGTAGTTCTAGGATTGTTTAATGGATTCCCTGGACGTTTTAGGGCAATTGCTGGGATGGTACTCAGAGGATACGACAGATTCCCTTAACCCACACCAACAATCTGTGCCTGCACCTCGATGGGATGCTGAGCCGTAGCTGCCCTCCCCTCCTTTCCGAGTATCCGGGGATCCAGATGCGAAATTTAAGGGCAACCGTACTCCTTGAGAATACAGTGGAAATTTAAGATCAGCATTCTACTTGCTTTGACCCTATCGTGCTGAACGCAACAAATAACTCAGCCGGCTGCTAAATCTTCTTTTTCTTCTCTCGGTGCCTATCCGTTTCGCATGCTGGCGATCATCATGGTTATTCTTCTCTTGTTGGTAGGAACGCGGGGCAGTTCTGTTGAAGACATACTGAACCACCATCTGAGGTTGTCAGACTAATATATTCGTCTTCTTCAGGACTTGTTTTGCTGTTGATTTATCCATGAAATATTTTTTGTAGAAAATCGTATCCATTTGTATAGCTTATTGTATGTCCTAGTATTGCAACTTTCGGCATTTCACTGTCTTGATTAATTTAGGTGTTGTGTTCAATATTCTCGAGACACCTACGTTTGTCACTCTCTGGTCCAAGGTTTTCTCAGGATCCACCTATAAAGCTACATTTCAAAGGCCTCCAGCTTCATCTCCGTGTTTGTTTTTAAGGTCCATATCCCTACTCCATGTAGTACAGAATATACGAGTGTGAAAGTCTGATTTTTGTTCTTAAAGTTAGGTTATCGCTTTTGAAGACAGCATTCATTTTGTGAAACACGCTTCTTGCCTTGTCAGGGCGAATCTTGATTTCTTGCGAGCTATCCCAAACGTTGAATCGTTTAACGCAAGTGTCAGGATGGTTTCTTTTAAAGGACACAGCTGATGTCCTTCGCCGCCCTTCCGTAATGCGAGCTTGTGCTGCGTCTCTAATGACCAAGTTGTCGATGGGGCGTTGAAATCTAATCTCCGGCCCGGGTGGCGACAGCCATGCCTTTCAGAGTGGGTGCTCGACGTCGCCCACGTCGCCCAGTTAGAGCGAACAGCTCGCTGATCGATCTCCTGTCCCAGCAGCGCGACCTCTCTGCTCCAGTAATGTCAGTGAGCTGTCCACTGCTGTTATCTTAGGAGAAATGTAGTCAACGGTTTAGGAACTTACACCTGTCAGTCTGTATTACGGGACGGTGATGCACCGGTGTAAGAACAAGCACCATAATGACCTGAGGTACGCGAAAATCATGAAAAAGTGTGACTTTTGATAATACAAGCATACAGGAATCATTGAAGCCAAAACGCCCATGAGAGTCTACAAAGCATCATTTAGGTACAAACGCAAATTCAAGATGCAGTTGATTATCACTCGTTACACATTTCTGACGAAGAAGCTGATGTCATACAGTTGGAAAGGGGCGGAGATATTAAATGTGTATCCAAAAGCCACAGGAAAGTGAGACCAGATAAACATGCTCCTTCTATGTCGCGTTAGATGCGGTGTATTACTGAGAGGCCTGTTATGGACAGGTACGTAAGTGTAGAGGCACCGCCTACTGTGGGCGTGAAATTATAATACAGCACAACAAAATTTTTGCCTTCTGTATGAAACTACGTGATTATGACTAATTTTCGTATACTGAATTCAGATTAGATTTTAGTTTTTCTCCGTCACGTGCAGTTTCTTCTGGATATCTCTTCTTTCTCTGTTACGGAAATACGCTTTAATTTAATTGAAATAAGTTTCAGTTCACATGCAACAGTTAAACCGTATTCCCTATTGTATTTTGATCTCTGTGTGTGTCCATCGAGTGTTAGCTGTCATAAACAGAGGTCACAGTTCTGTCTTGTTATGCCACCAGTTGTATGAAATTTATTATACTTGCAAATCAAACACCGCATTTTTTTGCGTATTATAGGAGTAGCCTAAAAATATTGTGCATTTTTATGTAAAGTAGTGTAAAGCTAGCTTGCGGTGAATGAGAGCCCTGCGCTTAAATTAGAGAAAGCATTTATTTTGTGAAGTGGTCTCTCCACACCGTACAACTGTAGTATCGGTTCAAAAGCTTTCCTGTCAGAGCCTTTTAATGAGGTACATACAGCTGAAAACAACTGCCTGTGTTGCCTGTATGTGATCAAACTACAGTGACACCGCATGACAACTAGCTCTGGGACAGCAATCTTTAATCATACTGGAGTTCATTTCCTCATCCGAGATGGCAGACGGCTCCAGTTTTTCTAACACTCCAACAAACAGGGGCACAGTGCAATACATACTGAACAGCTGTTCTAATATGGCCAAAGTGGTACTGCAGTGACAAAAACTGGGATGAAAATAGTCTTAAGCATCCCTGAAAATAAGTGCAAAAGAACTGCCAAAAATGAGACAAAACTGCAAGGACGTCACATTTAGTAAAATATTTCCAGTAATCCCTATTTTTAAGACAAGAAGCATAAGCCAGATATTTTGGATGAATAACAATCGACGAGAAAAGTAATCAGAAAAAATGTAATGCGAAATATTGTGTGTTAACATTTCATGATGTGTAGTTATGTCTTTTTTATAAGTGACAAAAGTGTATGAATGTGTCGAAGTATATAAACAAACTCTCAAAACTTTACTGACCGATAGAATTCGTTTCATACAAGCATCATACCCTGCTGTAGCAAGGAAAAAGTAGGGAAGCAGAGGGAAAGTGCTCCTCTCGCAGCACAAAAAAGGCGAATGTGTTCGTCTTTAAAGGACTGTGACAAAAAAGTGAGCTGCCTCAGTACTGATTCCGCCTTCCTCACCCAAAACTTTGCCAGGCGAACATATTCGAGCTTTTATGCTGAAAGAGACCAGCAGAGAGACGAGACCATACATAGGCTGGCCGGGGGGGGGGGGGGGGGGGAGGGAGGGTGTTATGGACTCTCACATACGAGCGAACTTTAACGCGTTGGTACAGGGGACGGGGCACTTTGGATCGAAATTTTGAACACATAATTTGGACCCCATAGTCTGTTTTAGTATTTTAGTATATCTAGTGGTGAAAGTGGCAGTGTAAAAGAAAGACAGAAGCAGACCGTGTACGTGAGAGAGGAGACAGTGGCAGTTGAAGATATTGTAAATCGATTGGAGAGTAAGAAAACAGTGGGAGAGAGACACATATGTAGAAAGTGGCAGTGAGAGTGAGACACTGAGTATGAAGGCTTAACTACAGGGAGAGCCTGGGTAAAAGGATTGAGAAAGTTGTGTATTAAAAATGTGGAAGTATGTTTGGATGCCAAGATTTTTGATGATGAAGGCAGGACGATGATTTCGGCAGCTGGTTCCCTACTTTTCTATCAGTCTTTTGAAAAGAAACATATACGCCTTTTTTCTGCTCCGATAGGTGAATTTTGTTCCGCTGGTAAGTATAGTTAAGATTATTTACAGATCATTGGAAGCTGGTGTTGAAATTATTATATAGCTAGGAAACCTATACCTAGCGTAGATAACGACTTTGGTAAGGTGTTCGCCTACCATGCAGCTGGGCCCGGTTCGATTGCCGGCCAGGGTGGAGATTTTCTCCTCTTGTGAACCGGGTGTTGTGCTGTCATCATCATTTCATCATCACTGACATGCAAGTCACCCAATGTGCCACCACCTGAACTAAGACTCGAAATACGACGGCCGAGCTTCCCCAGATGTGGCCTCTCCGCCATCAACGCCACGTGATCATTTCATTTCTGAATCTTAATATTACAGCAAGCACTTTTCTTTTCCTTAATTCATTCTCCTCAAAAGCCTGGGGCAATCACGATTGCGAATTGTCGCCCGGAAGTCATACGTAATGGCTGTTTTGCGAACAGTGAGGCGTGTTAGCTGAAGATGTCCATAAAAGAGAATTGAAACTGGAGAAGAGCTTTAAAATTTATTGATCTTTTCGCTGAAACTGGGTGTGTACACATCGAGATGAGCACTGGTCTGTGTTACGTACGTTAAACATCCTGCCCAGTTGTATGTTTTCGTCTGCTTCGTTGCTCCATTTCTGATAAAGCTTATTTGTGTTGGCCCATGGCTGCTTTGAGTCTTAAATGGGTTGAAAATGCGTAACAGTTATTGAATATTTTTAGTTTAATTGCGTCATCTTAACAGACGCTCAATAGTTTAAGACTTCTTCCCCCATTCTTCATTTTTTCCTAGAATTGTCCGTGTTTTTGGGAATTTCTAACTTAGTTTTTATATTTTTTAATCAAGTTCAGTAACTGTTTGGTAAACATGAACTGTAAGTATTGCCATTCAGCACTACTTAGCCGACAGCTAGTGACGAACTAGCGGTCTATACATGTCGGTTTCTTCGTCAATATGATTTTGATAAATCCTGTATCGGATCGTTTGAGATCTCAGTACTACGCTATGAGACATTGTCTATGCTCACGCAATTCGCTAAGTGTTTTACCATGATCCAAAAATTTCCACATCCTCTGCTAGTGACCTTTAAGTAGGGCTAACGTGGGTTGACATTTATTCCTTATCTAGGACGCGAAATTACGATTCGTGGAGTTCTCTATTATTTTAGAAAGTTTCAAAGTTCCAGAGAGACGTTATGTTGGTAAGTATAGTCAAAGCAAATCACGTTTAAGGTAGGCGATACACGACATGTTATTACGACATGAGATGTAGTAAAGAGCTTTCCTGTGAAAATTATGTCAGCCTTCACCAGACAGACACACCCATTCACTTGCCGTTAAAAGACAATTCTCTAGAGTCATTTTTCATTTCTTGCATTTTCAGTCGATTCTTTTCCAGCGTGAAGCAATTTCTGAAATGGTCTGCTGGTCTTAGATCACTTCTTACTAATTTGTTCTCTTTTATGAATGTATTTTAATTTCATTACTCTGCAAGCTATCTAACGCTATGCAGTTGAATGTACATGTCAGCCCTCGTTTGCCCCTCCTCGGCACCCAGGACCCAAATTGTTCGGATTTTATTGTTTTGGTCGTTCAACAGATGTATGTTAGAGGAAACGAAGCGTGCTTCTTGCCGTCTCAGAAGTTTATGAGTATGGCCTTAGGCGACGTGACGCCTCACCCTGCACTTTGTTCAACACCTCTGTGACGCACTGGCGCAGACTGAACAATCCCTTGACAAATATTGCAGCTTTTGCTTGTGTCTTCTTATTTCTTCCGCTAAACCAATTTAGTAACCGTCCCAGAAAGTCGACGGTAGTAACTGATGCAGGTGACTGATCACCGCTCGTGCAATCAAATGATATCTGACCTCATCACCAATTTAAGCATATCACAATAGGGAGGGAATTGGAAAACAGTATGCTCCTTGGTATTTCTTAGTATATGGGCTTATTTTGGCTTTATTGTCTTCATCGGTACATGTCCTGAAGTTGTAGATGGACACATGTCAACTTCGAGTAAACCATTACTGCTGTCTGTAGTTGTTCGTTGTAAGGTTATTTTCAGCAACGTTTATAAAGTTGTTCGATTATTTGGTATTGCACCTATATTATAGCACGTTTTTCACTATCTGATAGTTGTAGAAATTCAAGTTTGACATCTAACTGTTTACTCCAAACTAACTGTCAAACGTGAATTTCTACAATTATCAGATAGTGAAAAACGTATTATAAGATAGGTGCAACAGAAAATAATAGAACAACTTTATAAACGTTGCTGAAAATAGTATTACAGCCAGCAACGACAGACAGTGATAATGGTTTACTGTCTGTTGACATATGTCCATATACAGCGTCAAGACATCTACCGTTGAAGTCAATAAGGCCGAAAAAAGCTTATATACTAAAATTAAACATCAAGCAGCATATGCGATATAATATATGCTCCAGGTTTCACAATAAAGAAACTTACGGCATCACATTACGTTTGTTGCTATTTAGAGTTAGTTGTGAATACTTGAAACAGACGCTCATCATTGGCAAGTGACTCGTCGTTTAGCAACAGGTTTCTAACGAAGTCTCCTAGCTGTGAATAACAGCGTCATCCGCTTACAGCGCCATAGGGCAACAGAAGTCATCTGCTTGATCGTTTATGCAGGATGCGGAAAATAAAACAGACGCAGAAAATATTTCATAAGATAGGAGACACAACGTACGCTGTCCGCCCTTCGTGTGCATGAAATATTTTCCAGGGCAGTTTCAGTTTCTCCACCCTGTGTGTAGTATGACGTGCACTGCACCGGCCCTAAACTGGCGGGCAGAGTATGTAACTAGTAATTAAGCATCGGTTTATCAATTTCAGTGAAATAAAACTCATTATGTCGGTAAAATCTATAATAATAAAAAAAAATGTAGAACGGTCGTGCCTGTCAGTTTCAACATGCCAACCTTGAAAACCGCTAGACGAATTTTCAAGGTTAACTTGACTGTAGCTTCGGCAACATACAGGATTTATTTAATCAAAATAGGACGTGAAACACAGATATCATACATAGTTTTAAATATTATTTAAGATCGTCTGCTGAGCCTAAAAGATGGGACGTTTAATCATCACGGTGTAATACACCGAAGAACCAACAGATGGCGCTTTTATTTCCGTAGTGCAACAAACAAACAATAGTTTGCACTGTTAGTCTTTCTAACTCAACGAAAAATGTCCTTTCGGAAGTTTACGAGCGTGAGTAAACTAAGCACCACAATCTTGTCTTTACTAATACAAACTAAGAACGAATTTACTTGGCTAGGGTATTCGGCTTTACTGATTTCGCTTTGTGTATTAACAATTTAACGATATTGGCTTGCTTCTTTCGACACGTTTTATTTAGGAAAGTTTTTTACGTCAGTGACAGATACATTTTCGGAAGTTTATGTCAATGACAGAACGAAACGCCGCAATCTTATCTTTACTAATACAAATTAACATTAAATTTACTTAGCTAGGATACTCCGATTTGCTGATTTGCCTTTGATGTTAAAAACTTAAGGACATTGCTTTGCTTTATAGAGCTTCGATAGATTTTATTTACATTCTGTGCTAGGAAAAAAGAATTTATTAAATTTGCTTTGCGATTTGAATGCCTACTCATTACATTTTGATTTCGTTTGGTTTGTGGATAAATACGGCCGAGTCTTCCTGAATACGCCAGAACAGCTGTAAAGCTGAGGACAATGTGGCTTCAAGAATCCAATGAAGATCAAAAGGCGAGGCCTGCTACGGCTCGCGAACATGAGGCTTTAACCTGCTCTGTGGAAACTTCTTACGAAGACGGGGCGAGACATTAATCGAGAGTATAACGCATTATCTCGCTCCTCAGAACCCTTCACTCACAGAGGCTAAAAGCCACTTCTCTCTAGTGTAACATCATACAGCAGACATTTTGACAGGAAGTCGCGACAGCGCACCGAGTTTTTATATCCAAAATCCCGCTTATTCCTAACAAATTCCCATTATTCCTTAAACGTGTACAATTCCCAGTGAGCTTATGTTATACCGTCACCATAAACAAGTGCAAGAACAAAGCCTCGCGTCTACTATAAACAAAGGAATTTAAAACCACTGGTGTATTCCAATGCAACATTGTGTCAAAATTTCAAATCAATCAGTCAAGAACATTCCGAGATTTGCAATTAGGAACCTTTACGTCTTCTATTCATTTTTTCTTAATAGCGAATCTCTAGAAGTTCTTGACTGACTTATATGAAATTGTGATTAAAAGGTGCATTCTAATACCGGCATGTTTTAATGTGCGTTTTTTGTAGCAGTCCACTCACGTATTCAATTCGAGGTTGTCATGCATGGAGGGGCCTCAATAAAATACTTATAACAAACAGTACTACTGTCATAAGATGTTTGATTTTGGGCAAACATGTGGTGTTTTATATATTACGCATTTACAGTATGTAATGGTTAAGCGTAGGTAATATATTTTGTTCTTTGTCTTGATGAACACGGTATTTGTAGTATTTGCTTTTAAGCACGTGGTGCACTAAGAGGTGTTATGTTGTGAGTGTGTACTTGCGATCGCATAGCATTTACAGTGGCTATAAGCAATGTGCAGGGACAATCACTGCAAGTGAGTGGACTAAATTTAGGAAATTCATGCTTCTCACATGGGCAACTTTATGTGGCTTGCTCACAAATTGGAAACCGTCTGACTCATTCATGTGCGCGGCAGCTGGAAAAACTAAAAAAAAGTATTATGTACCAAAAGCAGTTCGATAAACAGATTATAAAACCAAACACTTTTTTCTTTCCGTGGCATTGCAGTGCATACCGGGTACAGCTAGTAGGTAATAATTTCGTCGTCAAAGATGTGCATTTTCGATCACCCGACGTTACTATTGTTGACGAATGTACGCAGGACAACACTAATGGATTTACAATCACCAGCCCGGTCTCATGGCGTTGAACAAATAGTGTGTGCGTGCGTGCGCGCACGCGCGCGCGCGTGTGTGTGTGTGTGTGTGTACAACAAAAGCCATAGATGACAGAATAAACAACTAAAAATCCTCAACCCTTCACTTTCTTTCGTCTGTGATCAGTTTCTGCTTCCCTGAACTGCCAGGCAATGCTGGAAAATTGGGTGGACTGGCTGAGTTGAGACTTGTTTATGAGCACCGTTTCTGTGAGCCAAATACCATGCTACCTCTTACAGAAGCGCCAAACAAACTGGTATAAGCATGCATATTCAGATACAGAGATGGATAAACAGGCAGAATATGACGCTGCGGTCGGCAACGCCTATATAAGACAAGTGTCTGACGCAGTTGTTAGATCGGTTAATGGTGCTACAATAGCATATTATCAAGATTTAAGTGAGTCTGAACGTGGTGTTATAGTTGGCGCACGAGCAATGGGACACAACATCTCCCAGGTAGCGATGAAGCGGCGATTTTCCCGTACGACCATTTCACGAGTGTACCGTGTATGTGAGGAATCCGGTAAAATATCACATCTCCGACATTGCTCCGACCAGAAAAAGATCCTGCAAGAACGGGACCAACGGTGACTGAAGAGAATCTTTCAGCGTGACAGAGTGCAACCCTTCTGCAAATTGCTGCAGATTTCCATGCTAGGGCATCAACAAGTGAGAGCGTACGCACCATTCAACGAAACATCATCAATATGGGTTTTCGGAGCCGAAGACCTGCTCGTGTACTCTTGGTGACTACACGATACAAAGCTTTACTCCTTGAGTGTGCCCGTCAACACCGACGATGGACTATTCATAACTGGAAACATGTTGCCTCGTCGGACGAATCCCGTTTCATCTATCGACCGGATGGACTTTTACGGGTATGCAGACAAACTCACGAACCCACGGACCCTACATGTCAGCAGGGGAATCTTCAAGGTGATGGAGACTGAATGGTGTGGGGCGTACGCAGTTGGAGTGATATGGGACCCCTGATACGTCTAGATACGAGCATGAGAGGTAACACGTCCGTAACCATCCTCTTTGATCACCTGTATCCATTCAAATCCATTGTGCATTCCGACGGGCTTGGGCAATTCCAGCAGGACAATTCGACAGCGAAACGTCCAGAATTGCTATAGTGTGGCTCCAGAAACACTATTCTGAGTTTAAACGCTTCGGTTGGCCACCAAACTCCCCAGACATGAACATTATTGAGCGTATTTGGGATGCCTTGCAACGAGCTGTTGAGAAGAGATCTCCCCCCCTTCCCCCCTCCCCTGTTTTCTTACGGATTTATGCAGAGCCCAGCAGGATTGATGGTGTCAGTTCCCTTCAGCGCTACTTCGAAGCCGGCTGGGGTGACCGAGCGGTTCTAGGCGCTTCAGTCTGGTACTGCGCTGCTGCTACGGTAGGTTCGAATCCTACCTCGGGCATGAATATGTGTGATGTGCTTAGGTTAGTTAGGTTTAAGTAGTTCTACGTTCTGGGGGACTGATGACCTCAGCAGTTAAGTCCCATAGTGCTCAGAGCCGTTTGAACCATTTGAACTACTTCAGACATTATTCGTGTCTATGCCACGTCGTGTTGCGGCACTTCTACACAATGTTAGGCAGTTGTATCACTTTCTTTGGCTCTTCAGTGAAGTTGGGGGCCGGGGGGAGGATGCCACAGGCCTGGTGGTTTTGTGGTAAAGATGATGCTCGGAAACCTAAAGGTTGCGAAATCGAATCCCGTTCGGACCAGGGGATATATCAATCTACTTTTAACCAGGCCTTTACCTGTCAATGATACGAAGATTCGCCACCTACTGCACGTTGCTCAGAATGGCTGTTAAACTGAAGGCACCCTTTCCTCAGTAGGATTACGTTGAAGTGGTGTCCACTGGAAAGCCACACGGAATTATTATTACATGTTTTTTTAATACGTTTTCCTGTCTCTTAGTTCTGCTATGAGGTGAAGAGAGAAAGCTGTTCGGGCTGCGTCAGAACACCGATGAATAAAATTTAAATAAGCTAAGAAATGACGGTGTATTTTGTAAGACAGTGAAGCCGTCCTTTGAGCAATAATTTTCATTCTCTACCGTTCCAATGTCTGAGTCATTGTCGAGCTTTTTTTAAACAAAATATCACCCGAGCTGGTACTGGGACTAAAGACGTCTCAGTTTCAGTTACTTTGGAGGAGTGTTCCAGTTCTGGCAGCTGCCTTGCAGCCAGAGGAAAATTCCTAAGAACGAGATCGCTTCTGAGACATGTTTCCAAACAAAAATTTGAAAGTCTAATTTATGTAAAATGTATCTGTTATGTGTTTATAGGGTGAAGTCGATAGGTTGCTAGACAAATGTAGTGAATCCATTTCGCTGCCGATTGAAGGCTTCGCTAGTGGGTGCATCCGTATTTCGGAAACTGCCTTTTGTTCACCGTTTTGCTCTCCCCTCCGAGCGGGAAAGTGATCTCTCTGAGATTGGGCCCTTTATAGAGCATCTGTTCTTTCTGGCCATTTGCCAAACGAACTGGTAGTATTAGAGAGGGGCTTCGAATCGACAATAAATGGGAGAGGAATAGTACTTCTGGCAACTTCTTAACAATCAAGGGAACCTCTCGAAAATCTTGTTAGGAATTGCATATTAGAATTAATATTGATTTACTTCTGTGACAATGTTGTCAACGGCCGTACATGTCTTTGTGTCAGGCGTAGGGGTATTCCGTTTTTTTACCCTAAATATCCGGGTGTGTCTGAGGGAAATATTTGGGAGCTGATTTCCAGTTCCAGCATTGCTTTAATAATCATAGAAGTCCTTCCGAAACCCTTTGTTAGAACTGGAATATAGTAACGTTAATGAAGCTTTTTTTCTATACTTTTGATTCTCTAGGCTGAACAGGCAGTTCGAAAAATGACCCACTGCAAAGTGAGGAACTTTTGAGCCAAATACCAGGAGAGTAGGTGGTGGGGGAGGGAAGAAACCCAACTGGTAACTTTAGCCATTTCCCTTGCATCCAAGGGAAACCTCTAGAAAACTTTGATCAGGACTGGGCGATGGGAAATAGTTCTTAACGTAATTTTGGGCCTATGTACCGCACGCAACAAATAAATGGCCTACAGCAGAGGGGGAGTGTAATTTCCATTCTATGCTCCAGCGAGTACAGCGGTGTTTGCGATTCGTCATACACTACTGGCCATTAAAATTGCTACACCACGAAGATGACGTGCTACCGACGCGAAATTTAACCGACAGGAAGACGATACTGTGATACGCAAAAGATTAGCTTTTCAGAGCATTCACACAAGGCTGGCGCCGGTGGAGACACCTACAAGGTGTTGACATGAGGAAAGTTTCCAACCGATACTCATACACAAAGAGCAGTTGACCGGCGTTGCCTGGTGAAACGTTGTTGTCATGCCTCGTGCAAGGAGGAGAAATGCGTACCATCACGTTTCCGACTTTGATAAAGATCGGATTGTAGCCTATCGGGATTGCGGTTTATCGTATGGCGACATTGCTGCTCGCGTTGGTCGAGATCCAATGACTGTTAGCAGAATATGGAATCGGTGGGTTCAGGAGGGTAATACGGAACACCGTGCTGGATCCCAACGGCCTCGTATCACTAGCACTCGAGTTGACAGGCAAGTTATCCGCATGGATATAACGGATCGTGCAGCTACGTCTCGATCCCTGAGTCAACAGATGGGGACGTTTACAAGACAACGACAATCTGCACGAACAGTTCGGCGACGTTTGCAGCAGCATGGACTATCATGTAGAAATTGCTGTACGTACATTTGTTTGTTCCTCTGTATCAGATGCCACTGACGGATTATACATCAGAGTACCGGTTTCATTAATAAACATTTTAAGTGCAGCGCATTGTGTTTAGAAAATATTGTTCAACTAGATTACCGAAACAAAATTAATTTAGCAGCATTTTTCTTTAAACTGATGCAGTTCTGCACTGCGCCTTCGTGTTGGTGTTTGGATGCCTCAGATTCACAGTTTATTTTGCATTAATTCAATATTAATAAGATAACATATTCACTCCAGTGGACACTAGGTATGGTCTTATAGGTGGTATGTCATTGTTCTCTTCCAGTTATAGAGGACCTGTAATTTAAAGTCGAATCGACACAACAATCAGTTTTGATATCTTCATATACAAAAATCAAAACTACAGGTGAATGTCATTCTGAATGACAGAAAATAATCACAAAACAAAACTATGAAGAAATTCCAAAGTACATGATTTGTTTTCCCCAATTGATGAACTACGCCACAAAATCGCAAATGATCGTCATAAAAATTAATGTTTGCCTCTCGGTATGCATCGGAGGAGTAATGAATCTTGCTTCCTCAGATCTTTCGTACTTCAGTTGAAATGTTCGACTCCGTATGAACTTCGGCCTGACTTGAGTTCATTTGTATATTTAAATTATATAATCCACGTCTGAAGATTGCATAAATTTCAGCACCGAAACACTATTTTTCTGATAATGTAATTTTATTTTTCATATCGATGCATTTACCAACATCGATCTTGAACAATGAAAATTAGTAATCATAATTATTAGCTAGTTGTTGTTGTGGTGTTCAGTCCAAAGACTGGTTTGATGCAGCTCTCCATGCTACTTTATCCTGTGCGAGCTTCTTCATCTCCGAGTAACTACTGCAGTCTACAGCCTTCTGAATCTGCTTAGTGTATTCATCTCTTGGTCTCCCTCTACGATTTTTATCCTCCACGCTGCCCTCCAATGCTAAATTGGTGATACCTTGATGCCTCAGAAAATGTCCTACCAGCCGATCCTTTCTTCTCGTCAAATTGTGCCATAAATACCTCTTCTCCCCAATTCTATTCAGTACCTACTCATTAGTTACGTGATCTACCAATCTAATCTTCACGATGCTTCTGTAACACTACGTTTCAAAAGCTTGTACACTACATTTCAAAAGCTTGTATTCTATTCCTATCTAACCTGTTTATCGTTCATGTTTCACTTCCATACATGGCTACACTCCATAATGGCTACACTCCATACAAACACTTTCAAAAAAGACTTCCTGACATATCTATACTCGATGTTAAGAAATTTCTCTTCTTCAGAAAAGCTTTTCTTGCCATCGCCAATCTACATTTTATATCCTCTCTACTCCGACCACCATAAGTTATTCTGCCACCCAAAAAGCAAAACTCATCCTCTACTTCAAATTTTCTCATTTCCTAATCTAATTCCTTCAGTATCACCTGATTTAATTCCACTACATTTCATCATCCTCATTTTGATTTTGTTGATATTCATCTTCTGTCTTCCTAAGTTAATGAGTCAAAAACCACTCTAACAGAGAACTGGACAGTATTGGTTAACCACGGCAGCTTCGTTAGGAGAAGGTAAATTGTTGCAATTGTTACTAATGTTTCATTGTTCAAAACTGGGAAAATACATTGCTATTGGCTACCGAGATCTTGCTCTGCCACAACGAGGTAGAATTTGTGAAGGAAAGAGACAGACGCCTCGTCTCAGGAGATGACTTGCTCTTACATTTTGACAGTTTTTGTATGTTTTGTATCCCGATTCCACTCACCTGGGTGAAGGTCCTCCATGCACGTTGTTGCATCCTTGAATACTTTGGAATTTTTTGTACTGATTATTCATAGGCTAAGATTAGGTTAATGCATCCAGCAATAAATCAGATTGTTATAGTGACCTTTAGTTTCCTTTTGTAGCTTGACAAAAATCATTATCAAAATACCCGAACGAGCTGTTGTACCCATATTTCAGATTTAATTGGGCCACCCACGTTTAATTGAGATATTTAATTATTTATCCGTTGCGTGACTTTGTTTTCTCATTTTACATGATCTCATGGCAACGATCCTTTCACTGTGTAGGTAATTGGGCTCAGATCTCACAGCATTTCATGAGTGTGTTAAATGCCCAACCGACACCTTAGAAGTAGTCTATGGGTGAATAATCCAAAAAGGGTCGCGAGCCCAGGAGAGGCACAGTAGGCAATGTAGTGCAAAGGCAGTCGCGTCGGGCTTCTGATGCCGTAGCCCATTACCGCCAGATCGCGCAGTAATGTCCTATCGGATCCGTTCGAAGTAAGTCCCACACTGACTTTTGCGGTTATTTCACGCATTGTTACTTGTCTGCTGGCAATGACAGCTCTGAGCAAACGCCGCTGCTCTCAGTCGTTAAGTGAAGGCCGTCAGCCACTGCGTTGTATGTAGTGTGAGGGGTAACGTCTGAAAAATCGGTATTCTCGCCACACTCGAAATATTCAATTCCCTACGACTTTCGAAACGGAATGTCCATGCTCCGGCAATGGACTGGCATTTTATACTTCGTGTACGCGATATTAAAGCCACCTGCTTGTGTGCGTATGGCTGTGTCACGACTTTTTGTCGTATATATTTAACTCACTGGCACATCTGTAAAGTAACGAGACGTTTGATGATGTTTTGTGCGTATGAGTTCAGTTCTTCATGGAATCCGGACAGGGGCGATTACTCTTCGTAGCTAAGACCTCGGGCGTAATGCTTACAGATAAATATACTACTGGCCATTAAAATTGCTACACCACGAAGATGTTCTACAGAAGAGAATTTTAACCGACAGGAAGGAGATGCTGTGATATGGAAATGATTAGCTTTTCAGAGCATTCACACAAGGTTGGCGCCGGTGGCGACACCTACAACGTGCTGACATGAGGAAAGTTTCCAACCAATTTCTCATACACAAAAAGCAGTTGACCGGTGTTGCCTGGTGAAACGTTGTTGTGATGCCTCGTGTAAGGAGGAGAAATACGAACGATCACGTTTCCGACTTTGATAAAGGTCGGATTGTAGCCTATCGCGATTGCGGTTTATCGCATCGCAACATTGCTGCTCGCCTTGATCGAGATGACTGTTAGGAGAATATGGAATTGGTGGGTTCAGGAGGGTAATACGGAACGCCGTATTGGATCCCAACGGCCTCATATCTCTAGCAGTCGAGATGACAGTTATATTTTCCGCATGGCTGTAACGGATCGTGCAGCCACGTCTCGATCCCTGAGTCAACAGATGGGAACGTTTGCAAGACAACAACCATCTGCACGAACAGTTCGACGACGTTTGCAGCAGCATGGACTATCAGCTCGGAGACTGTGGCTGCGGTTATCCTTGACAGTGCATCGCAGAAACGAGCGCCTGCGATGGTGTACTCAACGACGAACCCGGGTGCACGAATGGCAAAACGTCATTTTTTTCTGTTGAATCCAGGTTCTGTTTACAGCATCATGATGGTCGCATGTGTGTTTAACGACATCGCGGTGAACGCACATTGGTAGCGTGTATTCGTCATCGCCATACTGGCGTATCACCCGGCGTGATGATATGGGGTGCCATTGGTTACACGTCTCGGTCACCTCTTGTTCGCATTGACAGCATATTGAACAGTGCAAATTACATTTCTGATGTGTTACGACCGTTGGCTCTACCCTTCACTCGATCCCTGCGAAACCCTACATTTCAGCACATTCTCGAGATCTCTCACCAACTGGGAACATCTGGTCAATGGTGGCCGAGCAACTGGCTCGTCACAATATTCTTGATGAACTGTGGCATCGTGATGAAGCTCCATGGGCAACTGTACCTGTACACGCCATCCAAGCTCTGTTTGACTCAATGCCGTTATTACGGCCAGAGGTAGTTGTTCTGGGTACTGATTTCTCAGGATCTATGCACCCAAATTGCGTGAAAATTTAATCACATGTCACTTCTAGTATAATATATTTGTCCAATGAATACCCGTTTATCACCTACATTTCTTGTTGGTGAAGCAAATTTAATGGAGAGTAGTGTAGAATCGCGGCTCTTTTCAGCCAAATATCCCAGCGTGTTGGGGGTTGATCAAAATGAACCGGAAATGGTGGTGTTACGGAGGGGTTAACAACGGGTGTTGGACCTGCCTAATGTCTTGGTCGGACTGACGCTATTTCATTGTGTTTCAGGGAAAACTCTTCGTTTTGTGGATAGTATTGATATTATCACTCTCCATTCCGACTATATCTACAACTCGGGTGTGCCTCAGTAATTAGTTAATGGTTTGAAACCTCTGTGCGCTGTGGTCCGCCGCTGAGAGAGCTCTGGCCCGGTTTGCTTTTGCTGCGCGCCGCCTACCGCTGCGTTTGCATAGCAGAGCAGTCTAGGCTGACCGTTAAGCCGCCAAGTCCGAGCACGCGTGTTCCGGGTTAATGCGCGCTGCGACCCGCCGCTAATTCGATTAGCCGGCGAGTAACGGCCGCCAGCTGCTCGGCCGCCGGCGCCGCCGCCGCCGCCGGCGCCGCCTCCTAGCGTCCAATTAGCTCCGCAGCCGGCGCGGGCGACCGCAAGGACGCGCAAAAACGCGCTCCCTTAAATCTGACGCGCCGCTAATTAAATCGAGCCGTCGGCGGCTGCGGTGACGTCACGGCAATCTGCCTGCAGTAACGGTTCGTCCAGGACCGTCCTCGATACGCCCTGCTGCTCAGGCCCTGCTGCTGCTGCTGCTGGCTGCGCGAAAGGCGTGCGAGCTCATCAACTCGTGGGGGCACACAGTCACTCTTCTCACCTTTTGGCATCCGGGAAGTCTGATTCTCTCTTTCCAACGGAATGAGCGCTGAAATGAGCTTGCATGGCTCGAAAGTCATTCAGTCGTTAAACATACTAAAATCTCTAATCAAGGCAACGGCTATCGCAGCCAATTTAAACTTTTCCAACCGTTACCCGCCAACCGTGCGAAGACTGTAAAGCAATTGTTCGATTAATACACTACTGGCCATTAAAATTGCTACACTAAGAAGATATGCAGATGATAAACGGGTATTCATTGGACAAATACATTATACTACAATTCACATGTGATTATATTTTGCCGGCCACTGTGGCCGTGCGGTTCTTGGCGCTTCAGTCTCGAACCGCGCGACCGCTACGGTCGCAGATTCGAATCCTGCCTCGGGCATGGATGTGTGTGATGTCCATAGGTTAGTTAGGTTTAAGTAGTTCAAGTTCTAGGGGACTGATGACCACAGAAGTTAAGTCCCATAGTGCTCAGAGCCATTTGAACCATTTTTTTATTATATTTTCACGCGGTTTGGGTGCACAGATTCTGAGAAATCAGTACCCAGAACAACCACCTCTGCCGATAGCAACGGCCTTGATACTCCTGGGCATTAAGACAAACAGAGCTTGGATGGAGTGTACAGGTACAGTTGCCCATGCAGCTTGATCACGATACCACAGTTCATCAAGAGTATTGTGACGAGCCAG
Source organism: Schistocerca gregaria (assembly GCF_023897955.1). Classification (NCBI taxonomy): domain Eukaryota; kingdom Metazoa; phylum Arthropoda; class Insecta; order Orthoptera; family Acrididae; genus Schistocerca; species Schistocerca gregaria. The sequence continues at coordinate 757,672,024 of NC_064923.1, forward strand.
TTGCTCGGCCACCATTGACCAGATGTTTCCAGTTGGTGTGAGATCTCGAGAATGTCCTGGCCAGGGCAGCAGTCGAACATTTTCTGTATCCAGAAAGGCCCGTACAGAACCTGCACGCAACAAGCGGTCGTGCATTATCCTGCTGAAATGTAGGGTTTCGCAGGGATCGAATGAGGGGTAAAGCGACGGATCGTAACACATCTGAAATGTAACGTCCACTGTTCAAAGTGCCGTCAATGCGAACAAGAGGTGACCGAGACGAGTAACCAATGGCACCCCGTAATATCACGCCGGGTGATACCCCAGTAAGGCGATGACGAACACACGTTTCCAATTTGCGTTCAAAAAAAAAAAAAAATGGCTCTGAGTACAATGGGGCCTCTGAGGTCATCAGTCCCCTAGAACGTAGAACTACTTGAACCTAACTAACCTAAGAACAACACACACATCCATGCCCGAGGCAGGAATCGAACGTGCGACCGTATCGGTCCCGCGGTTGCTGACTGTAGCGCCTAAAACCGCTCGGCCACCACGGCCACCATTTGCATTCACCGCGACGTCGCCAAACACAGATGCGAGCATCATGATGCTGTAAACAGAACCTGGATTCATCCGAAAAAATGACGTTTTGCCATTCGTGCAATTGCTGTACATGCAGTTGTTTTGTTGCTCTGTATCACATGGCACTGATGATTAGTTATACACCCCAATACCCGTTTGGCTAATAAACGTTTTAAGTGCAGCTCATGGTGTGTAGACGATGTTTTTCAACAAACCAGTGGAGCACTACGCATTCAAGATCCTAATTTAGATTTTCAGTGGTATTCCTGAGTCTGTGAGGGGTAATACTGCATTGATTCTTCTCATGATCTTTAAGCTAGCCCACTCATTCTTTAATACATGTTCAGTCTTGCTTACCGCTTCGCATCTATGACTGTACTTGCATTAACGAACGTTAAACGCTGTCGTTTCTTCATTGTACACTTCAGGGTTATACAACATAGCTCCACAAAAAGTAAGTGAAATGTACCTTGAAGTAGGAAAATGATTTTCAGACCATACTGTACAGTACAGTCTAAATGAAATGAGCGCGTCTGTTAGAGATACAAACTTTTCTATAAAGGTCTAACTAAATAACTTAACAATAGTAGGGAAAGCAAATAGCATTAAGACACTTGTGAGTTTTGGACACGCGGTCTTTGACTGTATTTCCACATAGCACACAGACAGTTCAGTTATCTACAACATTATACTCAAAGATAGGAGGAAAGAGTAGGAACACTTGGGTTACACTGGTAAATAAATACCGCTAGCTTTCTCTCCATGTTTGGTGTCTAGGTTGTTTTCGACGATAGCTTCTCAAGTGTGCTATATCAAAATAATTGTCTCAGCCAGTTACAGGGTCCCAAGAGCATTAAATATTGTCCTGTCAGTCTCTGTATGCCGGCGAGCAGGCCGGAGGTCGGCTTGAGGACCGAAGACAAAATGTCGGCATGCTTAGATGTGCAGATAACACCGCTATTGTCTCCGAGAACAGATAATATCTGCATTCGATAATGCGTGATAGGGAATAGGCCATAAATATTAACGGAAAGGAAACGAGAGCGCAGATAAAGATCATGTGGTACAGAGAAACAAGACTTTAAGGGTGAAACTTGAAGATCGTGTTGCGGAAGACGTTACGGATCACGTTCGCCTGCCGATATTGCTCAACAGGAGTATTTATTCGCCTGAGCCCTAATTAAAGATTCTGTGCTCGAAAAAGATGTAGCGCTGTGTAAAGCAAGTCTTCTGAATTTTGGGAAGAGAGCTACAGAACGTCGTCACAGTTATCCAAAGCATTTAAGCCGACATATCTGACATGCTGAACAGAAATCATTATAAACCATCATTTTGGAAAGGTGTAAACCATGAAACTCGAACGAGGCCAATTGGAAGGAAGTTTTCACTCTTTGTCATTGTAGCTTAGACGGATTATAATGATGAGCTGTGTTAATTTGCTCACCTCATCCCTTGCTATGAAGATCTATATTGTCTTAATAGATCCATACACATTGTTTACGTTTCATTACTGGTGTAACTCCACCCCACATTGTATGCGAAGCAATGGCAAATGCAAAGGCCTTAAAAATTTGCGGCTTCATCAGCCCAGCCTATACATTGTCATTACTTTTTATCAGGAACCATTTTCTGCACTCTGCAAAATTACACAACACTGATTCAAAGACACCAGGGACTGTAGCCTGACCACACTCTCCACTAATTAATACACGAGTGCGTAGTGTTCCGAAGAACTTTCTACCATCAGAATGCACGTAAGTGTACTACTGAAGGTTAATATGCCAACGAAAAACGTTGCGCTAATAATGATCGAAATTAGAGTAGAGTTTTGGAACATAAACTGTATTCGAACCTTATGAAGTATCTCGAACAAAACCATTTATTGACACATAGTCAACACGGATTCAGGAAATATCGTTCTTGTGAAACACAACTAGCTCTTTATACTCATGAAGTAATAAGTGCTATCGACAGGGGATGTCAAATTGATTCCATGTTTTTAGATTTCCAGAAGGCTTTCGACACCGTTTCTCACAAGCGTCTTCTAACGAAACTGCGTCGCTACGGAGTATCGCCTCAGTTGTGCGAATGGCTTCATGATTTCCTGTCCGAAAGGTCACAGTTCGTAGTATTAGATGGAAAGTCATCGAGTAAAACAGAAATAATATCCCACGTTCCCCAAGAAAGCGTTATGGGCCCTCTATTGTTCCTCATTTGTATTAACGACATATGAGACAATCTGAGTAGCCAGCTTAGATTGTTTGCAGATGATTCTGTCATTTACCGTCTTGTAAAATCATCAGACGATCAAAACGTCTTGCAAAATGATTTAGAAAAGATATATGTATGGTGCGAAAAGTAGCAATTGACCCTGAATAAGGAAAAGTGGTAAGCTATTCACATGGGTACTAAGTCACACAAATCTGAAGGCTGTAAATTCGGCTAAATACTTATTGATTACAATTACAAATAATATAAATTGGAACGATCACATAGATAATGTTGTGGGTACAGCAAAGCAAAGACTGCGATTCATTGGCAGAACGCTTAGAAGGTGCAACATGTCTACTAAAGAGACTGCTTACACTACACTTGTCCGCCCTATTCTGGAGTATTGCTGTGCGGTGTGGGATCCGCATCAGGTGGGACTGACGGATGACATCGAAAAAGTACAAAGAAGGGCAGCTCGTTCTGTATTATCCGGAAACAGGGGAGACAGTGTCACAGACATGATACGTGAATTGGAGTGGCAATCATTAAAACAAAGGCGTTATTCGTTGCGACGGTATCTTCTCATGAAATTTCAGTCGCCAGTTTTCTCCTCCGATTGCGGAAACCTTCTGTTGCCACCCACCTACATAGGGAAAAATGATCATCACGATAAAGTAAGAGAAATCAGGACTCTCAGAGAAAAATTTAAGTGCTCATTTTTCCCGCATGCAGTTCGAGAGTGTAACGGTAGAGAGACAGCTTGAAGGTAGTTCATTGCACTCTGTTCCAGGCACTTTGTTGTGAATAGCAAAGTAATCACGTAGATGTAGATGTAGAATTACGCAATTGTTTGATTTTGAGGAGTTAACGAGAATGTTGTCAATTGTGCCGCAAAATTTAGCGAAACTGTAGTCATTTAATGAAATAATACAGGCACCAGTGCGTGTCTGAGTAAATGTTACGATACTAATTATATAGAGTAAAATATGAATTTATGTAATAATTTCTGAAATTTCCGGGAACTGTCACGATAAATGCACGGGAGAGAGCTCCGTTGAAAATGTGATACATTTAGAATTAATTTTCTTAATAATAATTAAAAATCAAAGTCAATTTTTAATTGCGACACTCAACGTAGTAAGGCTAGAGAAACCTTGTTCTACTGTAATGTGCACTTAGAGATGAAGTGAAATGATCGTATGGCATTGTTGGCAGGGAGGCCCGATTCGGGGAAGTTCGACCGCCGTATTGCAAGTTCTTTTTACTTGACGCCACGTCGGCGACTTGCTAGTCAATGATGATGGACACACAAAAGTCAGTCCCCTGCCAGGAATCGAACCAGGGCCCCTTGCGTGGTAGGGGGTAACGCTACCGCTACACTACGGAGGCGAACCCACTTAGAGATTATTATTATACATAAAAAAATCTTGATTTTGTCAATGTGTATACTACATTCGTTACGACCCTGCTTTTAAAAGATTTGCAGATGTTTGCGTTACGATATTTCAATAATTTTTATTAACAATAAAATGCAAAATACAGATTAATGATCTAAAATGATCAAATTTGAGAAAATAAAAAATATAAAAAATATGGAGTATTGTGATGTAGTGTTGTAGTTACAACTTTGAAGAAGTTAATTGCTACACCACTTCGAACGTGGATCTATAAAGATATAACGAAACTGCTCCCGAAACGCGAAACAAAAAGCAAGCTAACATCGGTTAATTTGATAGCTACACGAAGAAATAGGAAAACAGAAAGAAACACAGATCTTAAACGGATACGTCAAGCATTAGTCAGCACTGCACATGGTGAAATGATCACTTTGTCCCGACAGCTCTACACGCGTCTAACCGGTCCCAGCCAGCCGTTGGCATCAATGAGAAAAATTTCTCGGGACACCGCAGCGGTCTCCTCCACGGAAAGGGCAGAGGCCTGTGTATATTGAACACCGCAACCAGGGGCAGGCATCAAACTATCAACATTGGAAAGTACAATATATCATGCTAGTGATTCTGTGTAGAAAGTTAGCTAATTATGCTCTTCCCCTTCGCGCTGAACCAGCTATTCCGTAAGCTTATCTAACACGGTTATGAAAGTCATTGATAATATACTTCGTACTTACATTTCCAGAACTGGCTTGGCACCCGCTGCTTCGGTGCGTAATTTGTGTGGTCTGCACAGATTTTTGTTTTCTTTTTAATCAAATTTTTACGTTATTCACAAATTCCAACACTTTCTAAGCTTTTCACGCTAATTAAGGCCATAGAAGCGTGGTCTTTTTCGAATGTACTTCTGACCATAAAGCGATTCTGGTATCTGGAGTCCAAGGCCTTTTGCCTTTTGCGTTCTTGTGGTGATATTAGCGTAAGAACTTTCACCCCCTAAGACATAGAAATGTTAATTTTCATATAGATAGCTTTTAAAATTTTATAGTGTAACGAAATAATTTCTGAATAATTTTCACCCCATACTTCACCCCCTGAGAGGCTGAATTTCCAAAAACAGTAGTGAAACGCGTATTTTTTCATTTCTTACAGAGAAGTCAAATACAAATTCTCAAAGATTTAGCTTTGAAAATCTTTTCATAATGAGATAATTTCATATAACCTTTCGTCCCCTACTTCACTCACTTAGGCGGCTCAATTTCCAAAAGCAGTCAGATACGTACTTTTCATCTCTAACCGAAAAGTCAAAAAATACCAGTTTTCATAGATGTAGCTTTAAAAATGCATTACCACTTCTTTAATAATGAATTAGTTCCATAATAACTTTCACCGCCTATTTTATCCCCTTAATAGTTCAATTTCCTAAAATGCTAAAAGATATATGTTTTTTAAATTTCTGACTGAGGAACCAAATACCAGTTTTCTTACTAGCGACTTTTTCAAAAAGCCTTTCATACACCAGTTCACTCCTTTTAGGAGTTGAATTTCGAACAGTCCCTTCTTAAACGGTACTACAGTACAAGATCCACACAGTTCAAAATTTCAATTTTTTGTCTATCCGCGATGATGAGTCAGTGAATCACTCTTTCCCTGTTTAACCCCTTTATGGGTTGAATTTCAGAAAACAGTGAAACACCGATTTCTTTCCTTTCCAGCCGAGATTGCAAATGCCACTTTTTATAAATTTAGCTTTAAAGATGCTTTCTCAGAGCAATATTTTCACAAAACATTTCACCTCCTATTTCACCCCATTGAGGATTGAATTTACAAAAACTATGACATGCGTATTTTTTATTTATAACAAAGGATGCAAATAAAAATTTTCATAGATGTAGCTTTGGAATACTTAAGCAATTCTTTAAGTATGAGCCACTCGTTGTGACCGAGCGGTTCTAGGCGATTCAGTCCGGAACCGCGCTGCTGCTACGGTTGCCAGTTCGAATCCTGCCTCGGGAATGGATGTATGTGATGTCCTTAGGTTAATAAAGTTTAAGTAGTTTCTAAGTCTAGGGGACTGATGACCTCAGATGTTAAGTCTCATAGTGTTTAGAGCCATTTGGACCATTTTTTAATCGTGAATTACTTTCAAAAAGAGCTTATCCCATCTTTGACCCCTTTAGGGGCGAATTTCAAAAAATCCGTTCTTCAACGATGTCTACAGTATAAGATCAACAGCCTCATCAAATTTTAATTTTCTATCAGTAGCGGTTTAGGCCGAACGATGATGAGTCAGTGAGTAGGTCTGTCGGGACGTTGCGCTTTCTATAAAAAGTCGATGATCTCTCCAAATTTTTGACAATTTCTCAGTTGGTAACCAGCATCAAGTCCTGAAGCGATGAATGCTGTAGTGTTACGGAGTATAGAAATGAGCGTTATATTACTCTTTACGCCCTGAACAGTCTTCGTTGATGAGGTCCTCCAGTCAGTTTGTAAGATGTTTTAGATCTGGCCCATGCTAGGTCCTCGGTTCTTTTCAGTCGATACCAGGCAAGCTGGTAGTACGATATGGAAAGTTTCCCACTGACAAAAATAAGAGGTGCTCACAAACTCCGGTATTAACCTGAAAACCTAGGAAAACCTAACGGAAATCTCGATCGGAACTGGATCACTGAACCTGTTTTAATGTTTTCTAGGAAAATGTCATTCATTATCCACGACAAAAATCAAATTTTTTGTGTTTGTTTTTATGTGGAATCTGTATATGGGAGTGTCTTATTGTATGAAGTGATGTGTTGATGTAAGCTGTGCACCATTTAAAGGCGATTATAGGATACAGTCACTAATTGTAGAATAAAGATCTTTTGAGCCTGTCTGGCACCTCCTGCCGCCTCTAGATCATTCCACGCACTGTGGTTTCCTGCTATACACATATATTTTGCTCTGGCATGTCTGCCATTAAGGTGTTGCACACATCAGATCAGAATTGTTGATCACATTGTGATGTTTACGTGTACAATCAAACTTGTGTTGCCCAGTGTAAGAGGATATAGCATCACGTTGAAATTTCGGATTGGTTCGTATGCTCTACATTGACTGCAGAAAATGCGAAACACACAGTGAGAAACTTAGCGGGTAGAGAGTGTATGTGCCGTTATTTCATTGATTACTGTAGTGAGTCAAATTTATGAAGAACTTGGAACTATGAGGTCACTTACCAGTCTGACGCCGGGTTCCCGGGTTCGATTCCCGGCGGGGTCAGGGATTTTCTCTGCCTCGTGATGGCTGGGTGTTGTGTGTTGTCCGTAGGTTAGTTAGGTTTAAGTAGTTCTAAGTTCTAGGGGACTGATGACCATCGATGTTAAGTCCTATAGTGCTCAGAGCCATCTGAGCCAGTCTGACGTTGCGGCCTCTCTGTCCTGGATGCACGCACTGATTCGGTTGGGAAGGGGGTCATAAAGTCCTACCACGCCTCGTAATAACATTAAACGTGGACAACACCGAGGAACTGTTACAGAGGACAACAACTCTAATCATTTATATACACGCTGACGGTAGGTACGTATTCGAGGTTGCATTGATACCCGACCACGTCTTCTCGTTGATTCACGTTTTTGCGGACAAAGTATAAACAAATCTTCATGTACTAATACATTTCATGTGTGTGAGCAGGTGGACTATCTGTTACAAAATCGCGATAGAGCAGTCGATTGCGAGTTTGCAAGGTAAACATTTTCAGACGGTCCTCGCACGCTGGTATCGACTGATTGCTTCATCGGCAGTGAAACACCAGTAAAATAAACAAACTTTATTACTTCAGTCAACAACATGAGTAATTTGTTTCTAGGTACAATAAATTTTCATGTGTAATAGATGGAAGTCTTACCTCTCTTGGCAGTGTTCGACTTTCCTTGTATTTATCAACACTGAGAAATAGCTTCAAGGACGTATCTAATGCAGAAGTACATTTTCACTTTTTCCGTTATTTGTAACTCAGATCAACACAAGATAAAATTTCCAGGTTTGAGAATATATCAGTGTAGTCCATTCTCCTTAAAAGTAATATAAGCACCTAAACACGAGTAGATTCCTAGTGTAATACTTCCCAAAACTAACGCAGTTTGTAAATAATCGAGAAACGAATTTAAGTTGGAAATTCACGCGCCAATGATGCCTTGCTTTCTGCAGAAACGTACATTCTCGTCTCGAACACCACATCCGCGGACATTTGAAGCAAACGATTTGGCAAGACCGGAGCAACATACACGCTCGTAGCATCAGACTTTTCACTTACCGGCTGAAGAGCTATCCCGGCACCAGCTTTTGTAGTTCTCGTAAACTGTTTGTAAAAGTCCGCAGGTGGTGGCAGTTAACGTGAAGGCAAACAGGTTATACATTATTTTGATGGACAGTTAATGTTTACGTGGTTATGATAGTAATAGAGTTCTTTGTGTCGCTGACTGCGTAAATAAGAAAGTGAGCCTCCGTTACTTTATGTAACCACAACCTGGGAATCATATGAGGTGAAAAGAGAGAGAGAGAGAGAGAGAGAACCCATCTATTGAGCGTGTATATAGGCAAGTGGCCTCTTACACACACCATTTGTGCAGCGGAAATGTTTGTCACCTGTGCTCTGCATTAACCGATAATCTAAAACAACACGGAGCCCGTGTCGTGGCAGACATTATCTCGATGACTCAGTCTCCACCGTACGTATCTAAGAGCTACACAGCGACGCATACTTGCCTATATAGCTGAAAATTCTTTCACCATACAATAGTGAGCATTGCTTAATTCAGACTGCTTCACACCAGCTCTAAATACAATTAAAAACGAATGTAGTACGTCTCGAGAACGTAGTTCTTGAGTGAAGACATGTGGAAGTGCGGAACACGCGGAAAGATTTATTTGACAAGACCAGAGAGGAGGATAATAGCCGCGCGGTATTAGCCGAGCGGTCTTAGGAGCTGCAGTCATGGACAGTGACGCTGGTCCCGGCGGAGGTTCGAGTCCTCCCTCGGGCATGGATGCGTATGTTTGTCCATAGGATAATTTAGGTTAAGTAGTGTGTCAGCTTAGGTACTGATGACCTTAGCAGTTAAGTCCCATAAGATTTCACACACACGTGATTTTTTTTGTTTTTTTGTTTTTGTTTTCTGAGGAGGATAATAAATTCGTGAATTCCCAACTGTAACCAAACACACTGTAATGAACAAAGTTGCTACACAGAAGAGTATACTTCCTGTGTAAACACAGTTCAGCATACCATGTGTTTTTATCATCACAGTGTGTGACTGGCGAAAGAAAATCACGACATATTGTTATTAAATTCCGTAAATTAGTCTTACGAGTGGAAGAGCATTGGCATAACCCACTTGAGACCTGTGACGATTAAATTAGCACTCATGTAGATGACCTCACACTCTTCGTCATTTAGGATCAACTCCCGTTTTCCGCACTATACATTCATCGCAAGTGTGCAAAATCACCAACAATATCACCATAATCCAGAACGCAGTCTGCTGACTGCGCCCGTCTTTGGATCGCAACACAAAGCGTCCATAGCTACGAGGAGAATCTGCACGGGCAGTTGTCACTGCAGTGGGACCAGAAGAAGAAGTGTCCCTTTGTGCTGTGACCAGTCGCTTCCAAATCAAAACATGTCGCCTAGCATTCTGACTGACGGGAGCCTGCGAAAGCTCGCTTGTCCCGTCAAGTTATGCTTTGCAGTTTTTAGTCAGGCTGGATAGCACTAGCTGGCGACTGCAGATCTTTGGGCATAACGAGTGACTGCCGTAGCACGCACGAATACACTGTGTGGAAGGTCTTCGCACCAACCAGACGCCTTTCAAAAGCAGCATCATTAAAACCCATTGAGCACCGAGGTTACAGTTATGTTAGATCGAGGAATGCAGTAACATTTTTGCAGTTTGCTAGTTCCTCCTGTTTCTCTCGGAACGACTGTTACATTTGAAATAAAAGAAGAAATAAGGAAAAAATGTGGAGCTACTTTACGCTAGCTGAAAGGGGAAAGTCTGAAAGGGGTCTTCGTATGGAAAGGTATAAAAACGTGCTTTGTAACTGTATTTCTCAAACTGAAAAACAAGAATATGCTAGCATTACGACCACTCGTGAGGGTACGTTCTCATTTTCGAAAACAGTTAAACAGCAAAGTGGTATCAATTAATTGGCAAAGTTCGTTTCTTCCTACCATTGCAGTATTTGGTATAACACAGTTTCCATTACATATATTCTTGGTTGACATTTCTTGCTGTGTCTTATTAAAATAATTCTAGAAAGAAATCACTGCAATTGGAGTCTAATTCACGAATAGACCATTGGTGACCTTTTGCTTTCAAAATAGATGATATTTTGCCGGTATCTACAGGAGAAGGGCTCATTCGAGTAGTTATTCATTTTACTGTCTAACTGAGATGTCTTCTAAAAAGACGTGAGGTAGAAGTTATTCACCTACGTATGTATTTCTGTGTTGTAGACTGGTAACGAAAGCGTCGTGAAATACTGACTTTACTAAAACAACGTTCGACTACATAAGAAGAAATGAAATATAGATGCAGTTGTAGTAAAGAGGGCTGTAACTACATCACATGCAGTTTTTGACGTAATCACCACTCGGAGTTTAACAGTTATGTGCGAAGAATTTTGGTGGAACTAGTATGTAATACTTAGGAACAGTTTGTGAAAGTTACTATAGAAAATGGAGAGTGGTTCTGAGCAGTTCGTATGAAATACGGTGGAGAGCAAGATGGACTCGGATGACAAGAAGGAGAAATACGTGTAGGAGCGGATGGAGAAGATTAAGAACATGGAGAAAAAGCTGGACTGCGGCTATCTACGCGCTCTAGCTCTTCAGGTATTGCACAATATGCCTTTTGTATTTCGTATCGTAGAGGAAGTACGAGTAAGTGAGACGTAAATTCAATATAGTCATCGTATTGATGTTTATGGCACGTATTCTCACACCTAAAATTACACGGAAGACACGCTTATAGAATATATGATGTACGGTTTATAGCTGCGTAAATGGTGGCATTGCTGATGTGTAAGTCCGTGTTTTTCCCTGTAGACGAAAGAAAACTATAGAGAGACACAGCCAAGGAATTGCAGTTTTCATCTTAGAACTGGAACGTATTCGTCGTGAAGGGGTGTAAAACGAAATTTCATAGTATTCGAGAGCATCAGTAAAAGCATTTTCCACACAATCAGTTTGGCATCTAGCCGTCCGTTACGAACATCAGTATAAGATCTCCCTCCCCCCGCCCTCCCCCAAAGGAGCTGGGCAAAGTAACACCCGGTATGGAATCTGAATCAAATACGAATGCAATATTCGTCTGAAGGGTGTGGAGGCAGCCACGTACCACTCAGTGTACGTATGAGGCGTGCAATATCATGGGGCCAGCAGAGTGGACGGTCAACGATGTTTTGGACCGGCGTTACATACGGATGTTTGACGCCTCTCATCGCAGTCGACGGCTATTTGAGAACTGTGCAGTGCTATGCTTCAGTCTTACTTTCAACATTTCGTCTATGCGTCTATGAGTTCATCTTTCATCACGTTAATGCATGCGCACACTACGATCACCTCATGAGCAGCTACGTCCAGCAGGCAGAAGTAAACCGAGTGGAATGACCTGTGGTATCTGTCGACATGTTCCCGATTCACCATGTTTAGAACCAACTGATATTTGCAGTCGTCAGTAACCAGCAACTTTTCGACCACTTCGTGAGCAGCATATCAAGGAGATTTCAGGAATGTTACACTGCTTGGGAAAGAGCACCACCGTACTGAATGTTGGCCAACAGCAGATTCTGGTAACACGGAAGTGCAAAGATGCGCACTTTCGAAGAAACTGTCGTTATGTTGTATAGTGTTTTGTGTTTACTTCACAACGAGTTTATTTTTGTTTCATCAATCTAGGAGAATTTTAACGCTGAAAAGAGCATACAGTATTCCTTCACCCTCCTACTTAGACAATGAGAGAACATCATTTAGTTCTGCTACAAAGGATGTACAGCAATATTAGGCAAAGCTGACTGTAAATCGCAGTCTGGAGGAATACGTGCCGAGTAAGTGGATTAAGGACAGAAAAGAAGCAAGTGGTCTAATAAAAAAATTATGAAAATGCTGTGAAAGCAGAGACTGTTGCATACTCCGTTTAAAAAACAACGCGAAAGTAAGCAGAAATTTAAGCGTCTACAGAACATCGATGCGCGAAGCATACAACAGCTACTCCCATCATACCTTAGCAAAGGTCTTGCCTAGAAACCGACAAAATTCTGGTCCTATGTAAAATTGCTAAAAGGCACGAAGGCTTCTATCCACTAACTCGCTGACCAGTCTCGTGTGGCAGTAGAAGACAGTAAAAGGAAACCGGAAGGTTTAAAATTCTCGTTTACAAAAATCATTCACGGAGGGGGATCGTACAGACATACCATTGTTTGATCGTTGCACAAGTTTCCTTATGGACATACAAATAGGCATCCCTGGCGTTGAGAAGCGACTGAAAGAACTGAAAACAAATGTCACCAGGGCCGGATGGAATCCCAGATGGATTGTACAGAGATTACTCTTCAGTATTCGTCCCTTACTTAGCTTGCCTTAATTACAACATGTGATCAAAAGTATCTGGACACGTGGCTGAAAATGACGTACAAGTGCGTGGCGCCCTCCATCGGTAATGCTGGAATTCTATATGGTGTTGGCACACCCTTAGCCTTAATGACAACTTCCACTCTCGCAGGTATACGTTCAGTCAGGTGCTGGAAGGTATCTTGGGGAATTGCAGCCCTTGCTTCACGGAGTGCTGCACTGAGGAGAGTTATCGATGTCGGTCGGTGAGGCCTGGCACGAATTCGCCTTATAAAACATACCAAAGGTGTTCTGTAGGATTCAGGTCTGGACTCTGTGCAGGCCAGTCCATTACAGGGATGTTATTGTCGTGCGACGACTCCGTCACAGGCCGTGCATTATGAACAGGTGCTCGATCGTGTTGAAAGATGCAATCGCCATCAGCGAATTGGTCAATAGTGGAAAGCAAGAAAGTGCCTAAAACATCAATGTAGGCCTATGCTGTGATAGTGCCGCGCAAAACAACGAGGGGTGCAAGCCCCCCCTCTCCCCATGAAAAACACGACCACACCATACCACCACTGCCTCCGAATTTTACTGTTGGCACTACACACGCTGGCAGATGACATTTACCGGGCATTCGCCACACCCACACCCTGTCATCTGATAGCCACATTGTGTACCGTGATTCTTTACTCCACACAAAGTTTTTCCACTGTTCAAGCGTCCAATGTTTACGCTCCTTAAATCAAGCGAGGCGTCGTTTGGCACTTACGGGCGTGATGTGTGGCTTGTGAGCAACAGCTCGACCACGAAATCCAAGTTTTCTCTCCTCCCGCGTAACTGTCGTAATACTTGCAGTGGATCCTGATGCAGTCTGGAATTTCTGTGTGATGGTCTGGATAGATGTCTGCCTGTTACACATTACGACCCTCTTCAACTGTCGGCGGTCTCTATCAGGCAACAGACGAGGTCGGCCTGTACGCTTTTGTGTTGTACTTGTCCCTTCACGTCTCCACTTCACTATCACATCGGAAACAGTAGACCTAGGGATGTTTAGGAGTGTGGAAATCTCGCGTATGACACAAGTGACATCCAGTCACCTGACCATGTTCGAAGTCCGTGAGTTCCGCGGAGCGCCACATTCTGCTCTCTCATGATGTCTAATGACTTCTGAGATCATTTATTGGGGGTACCTGGCAGTAGGTGTCAACAGAATGCACTTAATATGAAAAACGTATGTTTTTGTGTGTGTCCGTTTACTTTTGATCACATAGTGTAGCTTCCCTCGGCCAGCGAAAGCCCCAATCGACTGCAAAAGAGCGGAGGTTACTCGGTGTTTATAAGCCCTGTAAAAGAATAGACCCACATAAGCTCAGATCAATACCCTTAATCCTAGCCTGCTGCACTAGGGTTGAACATCTTCCAAGTTAGAGTATAATACATTTTATATATTAAGATGGTATCTGTTCTTTCGGACATGTCCGAAAAATCAGATACCATCTTAATATAGACGGTGTTTCTAAAATGACAGGTGTATTTGAAACGACAATAAAAACTAAACGAGCAGCGATAGAAATACAACGTTTGTTGCAATATGCTTAGGACAACAGTACATTTTCAGGCGGACAAACTTTCGAAATTACAGTAGTTACAATTTTCAACAACAGATGGCGCTGCAACTGATGTGAAAGATATAGAAGACAACGCAGTCTGTGGGTGCGCCATTCTGTACGTCGTCTTTCTGCTGTAAGCGTGTGCTGTTCACAACGTGCAAGTGTGCTGTGGACAACATGGTTTATTCCTTAGAACAGAGGATTTTTCTGGTGTTGGAATTCCACCGCCTAGAACACAGTGTTGTTGCAACAAGACGAAGTTTTCAACGGAGGTTTAATGTAACCAAAGGACCGAAAAGCGATACAGTAAAGGATCTGGTTGAAAAATTTCAACGGACTGGGAACGTGACGGATGAACGTGCTGGAAAGGTAGGGCGACCGCGTACGGCAACCACAGAGGGCAACACGCAGCTAGTGCAGCAGGTGATCCAACAGCGGCCTCGGGTTTCCGTTCGCCGTGTTGCAGCTGCGGTCCAAATGACGCCAACGTCCACGTATCGTCTCATGCGCCAGAGTTTACACCTCTATCCACACAAAATTCAAACGCGGCAACCCCTCAGCGCCGCTACCATTGCTGCACGAGAGACATTCGCTAACGATATAGTGCACAGGATTGATGACGGCGATATGCATGTGGGCAGCATTTGGTTTACTTACGAAGCTTATTTTTACCTGGACGGCTTCGTCAATAAACAGAACTGGCGTATATGGGGAACCGAAAAGCCCCATGTTGCAGTCCCATCGTCCCTGCATCCTCTAAAAGTACTGGTCTGGGCCGCCATTTCTTCCAAAGGAATCATTGGCCCATTTTTCAGATCCGAAACGATTACTGCATCACGCTATCTGGACATTATTCGCGAATTTGTGGCGGTACAAACTGTCTTAGGCGACACTGTGAACACCTCGAGGTTTATGCAAGATGGTGCCCGGCCACATCGCACGGCCGACGTCTTTAATTTCCTGTATGAATATTTCGATGATCGTGTGATTGCTTTGGGCTATCGGAACATACAGGAGGCGGCGTGGGTTGGCCTCCCTATTCGCCAGACATGAACCCCTGTGACTTCTTTCTGTGGGGACACTTGAAAGACCAGGTGTACCGCCAGAATCCAGAAACAATTGAACAGCTGAAGCAGTACATCTCATCTGCATGTGAAGCCATTCCGCCAGACACGTTGTCAAAGGTTTCGGGTAATTTCATTCAGAGACTACGCCATATTATTGCTGCGCATGGTGGATATGTGGAAAATATCGTACTATAGAGTTTCCCAGACCGGAGCGCCATCTGTTGTTGACAATTGTAACTACTGTAATTTCGAAAGTTTGTCTGCCTGAAAGTGTACTGTTGTCCCAAGCATATTGCAACAAACGGTGTATTTCTATCGCTGCTCGTTTAGTTTGTATTGCCGTTTCAAATATACCGGTCATTTTTGAAACACCCTGTATATACAGTTAAGACTCACCGGCCACTTGACCATCTTCTTCTTCTGTGCGAATGCACAAACAGTGCCCGAACTCTTACGGGAATCGGCAACGCGCCGTGAGCAATGAGTATAATGGGCAGGGACACTACGAATTTAGTGCGGGACAATACGTTGAGAATGTGGGTTTCGCGGGAGGCGTGCCAAACATAAATCCCTACAGGCGCGGCTATCCTCTGTGTCCTCGGTGCCTTAGATGGATAGAGCGTCTGCCATGTATGCAGGAGATCCCGGATTCGCGTCCGGGTCAGGACACACATTTTCATCTGTCCCCGTTGACGTATGTCAACGCCTGTAAGCAGCTAAGGGTGTTCATTTCATTGTAATTTCATAATACATATTCTTGAAACAGAACTACTTATAAATAGACAAGGAATTAGAAAACATCGCTTACGCAAAACTCAGCTTGCCCGTTTCTCGCACGATAGCTGTGAACCATGGATGAAGGGCAACAGGCAGATTCCATATTCCTGGATTTCCTGATAGCGGTTGACAAGGTGCCACATTACTGGCTGTTATCGGAGGTACGAGCATACCTACTAGGTTCTCGGATCTTTGAATGGCCGTATGACTTCTTATGTGATAGAAGCCACTATGTTGTCGTGGAAGGCGAACTGTCCCTCAGAGAGAACGTTATCATCAAGAGTGGCCGAGGAAAGTGCGATAGCACCACTCTTGTTCTCTGTATGTCGATGAATGCTCTGACGCACAGGGTGAGCTGCAAAGTGCGGCTGTTTGCTGATGACGCTGTGGTATATGGGAAGCTGTTGTCGTTGAGTGATTGTGACTTAGACAACATTCCTAGTTGATGAAGGTTTCTCGGGTCTCCAGCCGGGTGGTAGCGTTGATATCTCGCGACGTTTCGGGAAGTGTCGTACTACCCATCTTCTGGCGAAGCCATTCCTAGTTGGTGTGATGGATGGCAGCTTCCTCTAAATGTAGAGAAATTCAAGATAATGCAGATGCGTTGGAAACACAATTTCGTAGTGTTTGAGTACAGCTGTAGCAGTTCGCCGGAGAGCTTCTGTAAAGTTTGGAAGGTAGGAGACGAGGTAGTGGCAGAAGTAAAGCTGTGAGGACGGGGCGTGAGTCGTGCTTGGGTAGCTCAGATGGTAGAGCACTTGGCCGCGACAGGCAAAGGTTCCGAGTTCGAGCCTCGGTCCGGCACACAGTTTTAATCTGCGAGGAAGTTTCATATCAGCGCACACTCCGCTGCAGAGTGAAAATCTCATTCCAGCAGTTGTAGTGTGTTTGACACAGGCACGTCTGGGCGTGACGGTGCAAGGAGATGTGGAGTGGAACGGGCACGTAACGACCGTAGTGGGGAAGGCGAATGTCGGCCGGTTTACGAAATTGTAGCTGACCTGTAAAGGAGACCGCGGGTAGAACGGTGGTACGACCCATTCTCGACTACTGCCCCTCCAGGACGGATTAAACAAAGACATCGAAGCAATTCAGAGGTGGGCTGCTAGGCTTGTTACCGGTAGATTCGATCATCATGGGACTCAGATGGGATTCCCTGGAAGTAAGTCTATGTTCTTTTCGTGAAATGCTACTTACCGGGTTTTGGGGCTGACTGCAGAACGATTCCGCTGCCGCCAACGTACGTTTCGTGTAAGGACCACGAGGAGAAGGGAAATTACCGATCGTACGGACGCATATTGGGAGTCGAGCTTCCTCGCTCCATTTGCGAGTGGAACAGGAGAGGAAACCACTACTACTGGTGCAAGGCACACTCCACAGTGCAGCGTACGGCGACGTACAAGTAAAAGTATATTCTCTGTCCTCTTTGGATCTAAGTCCACGCACATTTGCAGTTACGCAGGTGTTGGGTACCATTTATTAAGAAATTTAAATTCCCATTTTAAGCACATGCGATGAAACACATTTAAAGACTCCTCACATTCGTTAATCAGTATTTTTTTTCTGCGACATTCATTCCACGACAAGAATTCCTTATGGTGTGGAACTCATTCATTACGTCCCCTACAAGGGAAAATATGAAAAATGAGTTATTTTGATATTCTTAGGTCATACCTGTGTTCTCCAGTCCTGATCACTAATTAATAAATTAGGTTAAACAGGATAATAATTCGTAGTAATTGACGGAAAGTCATCGAGTAGAACAAAAAGTTGTTTGCAGATGATGTTGTCGTTTATCTTCTATTAAAGTCATCAGAACATCAAATCAAACTGCTAAACGATTTTGAAAAGATATATGTTTGGTGCGAAAAGTGGTGATTGACCCCAAACAATGAAAAGAGTGAGATGATCCACATGAGTACTAGAAGGAATCCGTTCAACATTCGGGTTACACGATAAATCAATCAGATCTAAAGGCCGTAAATTCAACTAAATACGTAGAAATTATAATTGCGAACAACTTAAATTGGAAAGAACACATAGAAAATGTTGTGGGGAAAGCGACCCAAGGCCTGCGGTTTATTAAAAAAATGTGTGTCAAATCTTATGGGACTCAACTGCTAAGGTCGTCAGTCCCTAAGCTTACACACTACTTAACGTAAACTATCCTATGGACAAACACACACGCCCATGCCCGAGGGAGGACTCGACCCTCCGTTCGGACCAGTGGCACAGACCATGACTCCAGCGCCTGAGACTGCTCGGCTAAACCCGCGCGGCTGCGATTTATTGACAGAACATTTAGAAGATGCAACCGATCTACTAAAGAGAATGCCTACATTACGCTTCTCCCTCCACTTTTAGAGTAATGCTGCGCGATGTGGATCCTTATCAGATAGGATTAACGGAGTACATCGAGAATGTTCAGAGAAGAGCAGCAGGATTTGTATTATTGAGAAATAGGGGAGTGTAACGGACGTGATACAGGATTTGGGGTGGGCATAATTAAAACAAAGGCGTTTTCCGTTGCGGCGGAATGTTCTCACTAAATTTCAGTCACTAACTTTCTCCTCCGAATTCCAAAATATTTTGTTGACAGTGACTTATGTAGGGACAAACAATTATCATAATAAAATAAAGGAAATAAGAGCTTGCATGGAAAGATATAGGTGTTCGTTTTTCCGCCCTCTGTTAGAGAGTGGAATAGTAGAGAATTGTGGTGAAGGTGGTTCGATGAACACTCTGCCAGGCACTTAATGTGATTTGCAGACTGTCCATGTAGATTTAGATTGTAGGTCAGTGTTAGTTAAGGTGTCATAGCACCAGCCGCACTGATTTCAAATGGTTCAAATGGCTCTGAGCACTATGGGACTTAACATCTGAGGTCATCAGTCCCCTAGAACTTAGAACTACTTAAACCTAACTAACCTAAGGACATTACACACATCCATGCCCCAGGCAGGATTCGAACCTGCGACCGTAACAGCAGGGCGGTTACAGACTGAAGCGTATAGAACCGCTCGGCCACCACGGCCGGCGCGCCAAGAGAAATGAAGGCATTTATATATAGAACGCAGCATTTTTTTTTTCAAAACTGATATTATTGAAGTACTTAGCGTGTTGGCAATAAAGTACGAGTATATGTCACTGGATTCGGGAAGAGTTGCGAAAAAGCCCCCCCCCCCCCCCCCCCCCCCGCGCCCTGCCAGTACCATCATACACGTTCCACGTAGTTTTTCCAAAGCATGGAAGACACATGCTGGGATGGTTATTTTGGCAAAACGGTGACCGACTTCCATTCAGTCCTTGTCTAAATGACTATTACTTTGTCTGTATTGAAACAGTTATCGTTCGAAAAATAATGTTTACCCTTCACACCTTGCTTCTTGCTGTTGTGGTCTTCAGTCCTGAGACTGGTTTGATGCAGCTCTCCATGCCACTCCGTCCTGTGCAAGCTTCTTCATCTCCCAGTACCTACTGCAGCATACATCCTTCTGAATCTGCTTAGTGTATTCATCTCTTGCTCTCCCTCTATGATTTTTACCCACCACGCTGCCCTCCAGTACTAAATTGGTGACATGTCCTATCAACCGGTCCCTCCTTCTAGTGAAGTTGTGCCACAAACTCCTCTTCTCCCCAATTCTGTTCAATACCTTCTCATTAGTTATGTGATCTACCTATCTAATCTTCAGCACTCTTCTGTAGCACCGCATTTCGAAAGCTTCTATTCTCTTCTTGTCCAAACTATTTATCGTCCATGTTTCACTTCCATACATGGCAACACTCCATACAAATACTTTCACAAACGACTTCCTCACACTTAAATCTATACTCGATGTTAACAAATTTCTCTTCTTCAGAAACGCTTTACTTGCCATTGCCAGTCTACATTTTATATCTTCTCTACTTCGACCATTATCAGTTATTTTTCTGCCCAAATAGCAAAACTCCTTTACCACTTTAAGTGTCTCATTTCCTAGTCTAATTCCCTCAGCTTCACCCAACTTAATTCGACTACATTCCATTATCCTCATTTTGCTTTGGTTGATGTTCATCTTATACCCTCCTTTCAAGAAACTGTCCATTCCGTTCAACTGCTCTTCCTTTGCTGTCTCTGATAGAATTCCAATGTCATCGGCGAACCTCAAAGTTTTTATTTAATCTCCATGGATTTTAATACCTACTCCGAACTTTTCTTTTGTTTCCTTTACTGCTTGCTCAATATACAGATTGAATAGCATCGGGGAGAGGCTACAACCCTGTTTCACTCCCTTCCCAACCGCTGCTTCGTATTTTACCCCTGCCACCTTCAGAATTTGAAAGAGAGTATTCCAGTCAACATTGTCAAAAGCTTTCACTAAGTCTACAAATGCTAGGAACGTAGGTTTGAATTTCCTTAATCTTTCTTCTAAGATAAGTTGTAGGGTCAGTATTGCCTCACGTGTTCCAACATTTCTACGGATTCAAAACTGATCTTCCCCGAGGTCGGCTTCTTCCACCTTCCACACCTTACTTAGTATCTGTATTGCAGCAAAGGTTGTTTCATAGCTCTTCTAAATTTCCTCTAGACCAAGGAATTAGTTTGCTGCATAGTTAAGTGCATAGCGAGCAGTCGATAAACGGTAGACACTGCACGCACTTGTAGATCGGAGTCAGGTACTTCCGGTTTCGAAGCTGGAGAAATTTCATAGCAAGAGAGAGGCACAGTTAAAGAGAGAGAGAGAGAGAATGGGGGGGGGGGGGGAGGTGGAAGAGGAGGAAGAAAGGATGGTTTCTCATCTTGGGAAAATTACATGTCAGTTCGTATGCCGAACCAAATTTTCTTCAAAATAATTCGCGTAACTTCAGTGGTAAACTGCCTGTTACTTCTTTTACAACGTAACATACTGGTTCTAAGAGGCGTTGGCCCCACCTTATGTTCCCCTAACTTGGTGCACGTTTCAAAGTTCGTTAGCAACTGCGCCGGGAGAGGAAATATTTCGCCTTGCCGTAACGGTGCCGCCAACAACTGCTTACATATTTAGATATCTTATAGGCTGTGCCTGAATAATGATAATCTCCTGTTGCCTGACAACACACTGGCCGTGCCATTTCGCTCTCCTGGGCGCTGCAGCTTTACGTTAGCAAACAGCTGTCGGGGAACGTTATATTTCACTGTCCTCGGCGTGTGTATGTTCTGCGTCCGTGTATGTAATGAGTATTTATGCATTATGGTCCTACACATATTGCTATCGAACACTGTATATTCCAGCTAGTTGACACACCAAAGCCAGTGATGAAACGGCAACTGCGCTCGTATAATATTCGACTCTTGCACTGGCCTTTAAAGGTCTTGGTAACAATACGTAACTTTTACCTGAAATATGTGCAACCATAGCGGAAGAGACTAACATTTTACTTTTCATAGGTGTCCAAAACCTACAGACTCAAGATTGTACAGCCGGTGAAGGACTGAAAACTGACAGGTTTGAATAGACAGTCTGATGTCTTGAATGAACAACTCGAGTGGCAGCCATGTTTCCCAACTGCTTATGTTTCATCGCGAACAGCTCCTGCAACTTCGTCGTTCGTGGAGCTGCCTGTGTCCACGATGAAGTTTACCCATGATGGTGAGAAACCTGAGCCGTTAGTTGCTAGGCGGTGTCATATTCCACTTCAAAATTCTTCACTGCTCTACGTTTGGATCCCTCACATAGCATCTTCTTCACTATTCTACTGATGTCCATAGAAGACTGAACACTGACGAATCAAAGCGTCTCATTCACTTATAAAAGGTGATACTTCTTAATATAAAATTCTTTCTTAGACTGCTGAGTGAAACTGATCGTACTGTTTCTTAACTTGTCTTTATCGTTTGAAGACTGACCTACAGAATTTTCTCTTACAAGAAAGATTCAAGCTAAGTCTCTTCATTTATTACCCATAATATACAAGCGCAACACAACTGCATGCAAATAGTTAACACAAAAGTATGTCCCTGAATCAGAAGAAATCCTAACAATAACGGATACATTTCATAAGTCACTTACCTCACAGAAAATCTTCATTACACGAACTACAGCGATACAGCAATCACCAATAAAGCCAGCTAAATGAACGATTCTAACTACTGTAGGCTATAACTACTAATAGACATATGGTTAACAAAGGAAAGATTTTGTTGCAAAGCAAACAATGTATTTAGCAAATTTTACGTTAATAATCTGACATCAAATTTTAAAAAAAATTATATAATCGTCCGTGACATCCAGTTCCAAAAATTATACAGGGTGTTACAAAGAGGTACCGCCAAACTTTCAGGAAACATTCCTCACACACAAAGAAAGAAAATATGTTATGTGGACTTGTGTCCGGAAACGCTTACTTTCCATGTTAGAGCTCATTTTATTTCTTCTCTTCAAATCACATTAATCATGGAATGGAAACACACAGCAATAGAACGTACCAGCGTGACTTCAAACACTTTGTTACAGGAAATGTTCAAAATGTCATCCGTTATCGACGATACATGCATCCACCCTCCGTCGCGTGGAATCCATGATGTGCTGATGCAGCCCTGGAGAATGGCGTATTGTATCACAGCCGTCCACAATACGGGGTTGCGTAGACAAGAGCTTTCAAATAAATGAAAGTCAAGAGGGTTGAGGTCAGGAGAGCGTGGGGGCCATGGAATTGGTCCGCCTCTACCAATCCATCGGTCACCGAATCTGTTGTTGAGAAGCGTACGAACACTTCGACTGAAATGTGCAGGAGCTCCATCGTGCATGAACCACATGTTGTGTCGTACTTGTAAAGGCACATGTTCTAGCAGCACAGGTAGAGTATCCCGTATGAAACCATGATATCGTGCTCCATTGAGCGTAGGTGGAAGAAACTAAAATGAGCCCTAACATGGAAATTAAGCGTTCCCGGACACATGTCTACATAAAATATTTTCTTTATTTGTGTGTGAGGAATGTTTCCTGAAAGTTTGCCCGTACCTTTTTGTAACACCCAGTACAATCGTCAACAAAATTAAATTTTCACGACTGACACACGCCTAGACCGTCCGCTCGCGCTAAGTCTTCATACCTCTAACCTCCCTCACTGCTAACTATTAACATCCAACCTCCATCGCTGTTGGCTGTTCACTCCCAACTGCGAGCCCGACCAGTCAGAGTGTCTCTTACAGAGAGGGCACAACGCTGTCAGAGTTATTAATGCAGTCTATCGCACTGCCGACATACAAACACATAAACAGGCTACTTATAAAGGCTATTTTCCAGCACTTTTTCGGGGAATTGGGTAAAATGATTTTGACTGACGTTGGAGGGCCGTCATCAATGGGCAAATACTAATAGAAAATATTGAAAGAGAGAAGCAATCTAAATATTATTCTTGTTTTGACGCCTTGGTTTCCTGTTGTTTACGTTTCTGACTCACCGTGGCTGGACATTCACTCCTTTGATACTGTAGGTGGGAGGGGGGAGTAACCACAACTTCGGGAGACTGTAGCCGCATCATCTCTGTTGGAACCAATCGGAAATCTTCAGTATGTCAACTTCTTCACTGGATTTCCTTCTACACTGCACGACACAGTTAAAGACTCACTTCTTCCAAACCCCATAACAGTTTCCAGTTGCGACATGGTAGTTTGAAATTTGACTGAAATGTGCCTACAGCCTTCCTCTGTAATGGAGAAGAGATATAGCGCCCTCCGACATCAACTTCGAGCTCGGAGACGCTTCAGACAGCAGCGTGTCGACACAGGCGTAGAAAAGGCCAGAGCTCAGAAGTTCATGTGAGGTGTGAGGTATGTTAATGATATCGCATTGGCAACAAATTTCACCAAAATTCTGTCCAACGCCACCGTGGATGTCTCACACGATTGGAAAGTCGTCACGGACTCTTTTACCGAAATTTCACTCCTCCTCCTCCTTCTGACGCCTCTGCGATGGAGCTGAGAGCCGTGACGCCCATTATTGAAATCACGCGATTTTCTTACTGGTGGCGGAGGAAAACATTTCAGACACACCGCCGCTCAGAATCGACACGAAAAGGCCTCCGGTGTGGCATAAAGGGTGTCAGTGAAATTTGCGCTTCCCTTTGGGCGTTGATTCCCACGCTTTTAGCGGTCGAAGGCAAGTGTTCGCTGTGTGATGAACAACAGAACGATGTTCTTGACACCTTTTGACGTTACCGACATCCCCACGACAATCCAACGGTTCTCCAACGACGCTTTGGATCAGAAGCCCCACTAAACAATGTGGCACGCCTTTGGGATGTGGCGCAACCACAGTTTTCTTCTGGTGTAATGGATGGAACCACTACAGAACGTACAAAGTCATTCGACGAAATTTGAACGTGATCTGAATCATCAAAGAGTGCTTATCTTTTTTCACTCATCTTGCATCTTGTTTCACGCCCTCCTGGGATGTGATCAGAGAGGGGTATGACATTGACATGTGATGAATAAAACGGCAAAGAGTCCCAGTACGTTTCCCCCCCCCCCCCTCCACAAACCCTTCGGCAGCACCCTCGCTGCCACCCGGCCGCGTTAGTTGAGCACTTTCAAAATGTACGTGACTAAGTGCTAGGCCGGCCTGTGTGGCCGTGCGGTTCTAGGCGCTTCCGTCTGAAACCTCGTGACCGCTACGGTCGAAGGTTCGAATTCTGCCTCGGGCAAGGATGTGTCTAATGTCTTTAGGTTACTTAGGTTTAAGTAGTTCTAAGTTATAGGGGACTGATGACCTTAGATGTTAAGTCCCATAGTGCTCAGAGCCATTTGAACCATTTTGAACGCAGTGCTACGTGCTTCTTGCCGAATAGGCGGCCCTTGACATGCCTGCGTCTCCGCTTGCCTACAGGCAGGCGCAAGAGTAACAGTGTACCTTGCGCCTAGGATTCTCGCCACGGGCTGTCTCTCTACACAAGCGTGACTGGGTGGTTTCGACGCTTTCGCCAAACCATTTCCTCTACACATGTGTCGATGTCCTATTCCCCCCGTGATCATGTCCCAGGTCGCTACGAAACAGGAGGGCTGAGAAAGCATAAGCAGCCTTTTCTGCCTCGGATCGCGTTCAAATTTCGTCGAATAGTTTTGAGTGGACCCTTGTGGTTCCTCACTGTACACCAACACAAGAACTGCGTTTGCACTGCAGGAGTGCGAGCACATTCAATGCGGGTTTGTGGCCAGTGATATCCTTAGAGAACGGTTGAATCGTTCGGGGGCTGGCAGAAATGTCAAAGATTGTCAGTAACATCGCCCTATTGCTCACTGCACTCCAAGCTGTCGTGTTTGACCGCGAAATGAGGGGAAATCAATGTAGGGTAGTTTTACTGACGCCCTTTATGCCATCCCTGAGAATTTTTTGCGTTGATTCTGAAGGGCGGTGTGTCTGAAATGATTTCTTCTGGCATCCGTGCATTCTCTCACGATGTCTAGTAAGTAATGAGGATCCTTATATGGAGTAAATGTCACAATGTGGCAGAACAATACACCTAATATGAAAAACGTATGTGTTTGGGGGTGTCCGGTTACTTTTGATGGTGGTCCACTGATCGTCACTGGGCCAAATATCCCACGAAATAAGCGTCAAACGAAAAAACTACAAAGAACGAAACTTGTCTAGGTTGAAGGGCGAAACCAAATGTCGCTTTTGTTGGCCCGCTAGATGCCGCTGCCATAGGTCAAACGGATATCAACAGCGTTTTTAAAAATAGTAACCCCCATTTTATATTACATATTCGTGTACAACGTAAATAAATATGAATGTTTTAGTTGGACCACTTTCTTCGCTTTGTGACAGATGGCGCAGTAGAGTCACAAACATATGGCTCACAATTTTAGACGAACAGTTGGTAACAAGTAGGTTTTTTAAATTAAAATACAGAACGTAGGTACGTTTGAACATTTTATTTCGTTTGTCCCAATGAACTTATCATTTCTGAGAACGCATGCTGTTACAGCGTGATTACCTGTAAATACCACATTTATGCAATAAATGCTCAAAATGCTCACTGCATTTAGCAATACGTGTAACGACATTCCTCTCAACAGCGAGTAGTTTGCCTTCCATAATATTCGCACATGCATTCACAATGCGCTGACGCATGTTGTCAGGCGTTGTCGGTGGATCATGATAGCAAATATTCTTCAACTTTCCCCATAGAAAGAAATCCGGGGACGTCAGATCCGGTGAACGTGCGGGCCATGGTATGGTGCTTCGACGACCAATCCATCTGTCATAAAATATGCTATTGAATACCGTTTCAACCGCACGCGACCTATATCCCGGACATCCATCATGTTGGAAGTACATCGCCATTCTGTCATGCAGTGAAGCATCTTGTAGTAACATCGGTAGCACATTACGTAGCAAATCAGCACACATTGCACCATTTAGATTGCCATCGATAAAATGGGGGCCAATTATCCTTCCTGCCATAATGCCGCACCATACATTAACCCGCCAAGGTCGCTGATGTTCCACTTGTCGCAGCCATCGTGGATTTTCCGTTGGCCAATAGTGCGTATTATGCCGCTTTACGTTACCGCTGTTGGTGAATGACGCCTCGTCGCTAAGTAGAACGCGTGCAAAAAATCTGTCATCGTCCCGTAATTTCTCTTTTGCCCAGTGGCAGAACTCTACACGACGCTCAAAGTCGTTGCCATGGAATTCCTGGCTCATACAAATGTGGTAAGGGTGCAGTCGATGTTGATGTAGCATTCTCAACACCGACGTTCTTGAGATTCCCGATTCTCGCGCAATTTGTCTGCATACTCGAAGTTCATCCAATGTGCGTGGCTTCTTATCGATAAACGACGTCCTTAAGTGTTTCCCACAGGTAAAAGTCCAGAGGGGTTACGTCTAGGAAACGTGGTGGATACGCCACAGCACCTCTACTGCCTATCCATCTTCCTGGTAGATTTTCGTCGAGATACGCACTAACTCGATTTTGGTAGTGCGCTGGGGCACCATCTTGTTGAAAGTTAACTCTTCCGTCTCCATACATGTCTCTGATGGCAGGTAAAATCGATGTCTGAAGCTTCTGAAGGTACACCTCAGCGGTAGCTGTGCCGGTGGAAAATGGATAGGCCGTAGAGGTGCTGTGGAGTATCCACCACATTCCCCATACCTAGCTCCTCTGGACTTATACGTGAAGGAAACGCGAAAGGACGTCGTTTATCGACAAAAGCCACGCACATTGGATGAACTTCGAGAATCCATCGTACATTCATGTGCAAATATCGAACTGAACACGTTGCAGTCAGTAGTTCGTGTTGCAGTTCGGCGGCATCGTTTGTGTGTGGATGTTAATGGTGACCATTTCGAACTCCTACATTGATGTCCTTAAGCTGGACTTTAAGCTGTACTTTCACCAAAAATGAGACAACTCCGTCAATTAATTTGGAAGTTACTTACGGACTTTTAAACAGTGGATACATTTTTTTGGACCCCTCTATTGTGTGTGTGTATCATAATAAGGGGATAGGACATAGGCAACAGCATATTTTAGATGACGCGAATGCCGAGGATATCCATGCAGAATACACAACCACTTTAGTGGGAGCAAGGGCACCCAGTGTTGGCACAACTGCGGGACTGCCCATTCGTCACTTGCAGCTCTGCAGACACGCAGTGCGCCCTCCCCCGTCAGCTAATGCACGGCTGACAGCCGCCGTGCCGGGGCCGCTAAGAGGTCGTAGGTGGACACGTGACACGCGAGCGTGCGGCCCGCCTGTTCTCTCCGCGGCACGTGGGCCGGGATTTGCATACCAGAAAATAAATCTCCGCTGTCAGATAGAATCGGTAAACAAGCAGAGCGCTCGTTACGAAAGGAAAATTGAATGTGTTGTGGCACCTTGCTCCTCTACTTTGACTGGTCTGGAGCTTAGCGAAAGTGTCAGTCATGCAAGTTTTATTCAGTTCACTATGTAAAATTCTCTACTGAGTTAGGTACTCCACTCGAAGAAATTCTAACAGTTTTCACTCGGTGTAAGCCTACAGCGGTTAGTTTAATTCCATTTGCACGTGGTTTCATAAAAAGCTGTTCCTGTGGCTGGCCGATTGTTCCAGAACAATTCTGATAAGCGCCGTTTGAAGCTGCAGCTTCGACTTGAAACTGGCGGACAAACTAAACTTGTTCGTCTTTAAAAATAAAGATGTGGTTATTATGGTCAAGCTACTTCCAAACTCTCGTGACGGACTAAATATGTGTACCGCACTGAGGCGTGCACCCAGAAACCTACCTTTCCCGGGCAATGCTCTTACCATTTGAGCTAGCCAGACACGATCTTAACATCTCCAGTTCCACCTCTCTCCGAGTTGGCAAACCGGCAGAGGCCCTCTCGCATGCCTTGTTGGACTTGAAATCCTGAATGAAACCAGTTCATCAGTCGCGCATGGATACCTCCTTCAGTATGAGCACTGGCGATCAAAGGGGAGGTTCGGAGGTTGAGTCGCGTTTCGGCAGACGACGTTGAGTCACTGTAAACATTAGGAATAACGTACACTCCAGAACAGTGTGAAAGGCTCAGTCTGGAATCTGCTAGGGTCACTCCAAAAAGAAATGCACACTATTTTTGTAAAAATACAGTTTTCATTCTGCATGTGTGAAACGTTTTACAATGTGTAGCTACATCCTTCCCGCTTGTTCTCAAACTTAGTTCTACCTGTTCCCGTGAGTGGCACCGTCACAGCATTTCTTCAAGATGGCTGCTACCCTAGACGTTCGTTAGCAGCAACGTGCTGTCATAGAATTCCTGTGCTGTGAAAACGAGACAGTGGGAAACATCCGCAAGAGGTTGAAAAAGGTGTATGGAGATGCTGCTGTCGATCGCAATACAGTTAGTCAGCGGGCAAGCAAGCTACATGATGAAAGCGGGGACGGCAATATTGAGGATTGTCCTCACAGCAGCAGGCCTCGTACTGCACATACTCCAGACAATGTACAGAGAGTTAACGAATTGGTGAATGCTGACAGACACATCACAGTGAACGAATTGTCGCGCTACGTTGGGATAGTGGAAGGAAGTGTTTGCAGAATACTGAAAGTGTTGGCGTTAAAAAAGGTTTGTGCCAGGTGGGTTCCCAGGATGTTCACCGTGGCTCACAAAGAAACAAGAAAAACGGTATGCAGCAAACTTTTGGAACAGTACGAGCATGGTGGAGATGAATTTCTTGGAAGAATTGTGACAGGTGATGAAACACGGCTCCATCATTTTTCACCAGAGACGAAGAGGCAAGCAATGGAGTGGCAATCATTCAAATTCACCCAAGAAAAAAATTTCAAAACCACACCTTCTGCGGAAATGTTATGGCTACGGTGTTTTTCGATTCAGAAGGAGTCTTCCTTGTGGAAATCATGCCAAGTGGAACCACCATAAATTCCGATGCCTATGTGACGACGCTGAAGAAACCTCAAGCTCGACTGAGTCGTGTTCGGCCACATCGGCAAAAGCAGGATGTTTTGCTGTTTGCACTTCAATGCACGGACCTGGCTCCATGTGATTTTCATCTTTTAGGGAAACTGAAAGACTCTCTTCGTGCAACAAGGTTTGAAGACGATGACTCCCTAGTGCACGCTGCCAAACAGTGGCTCCAACAGGTTGTTCCAGAATTTTACCATACGGGTATACAGGCGCTGGTTCCAAGATGGCGTAAGGCAGTTGAGAGGGATGGAAATTATGTGGAGAAATGAAAATATTGCTCCTAAAGGATGTATCTACACACTATAAAATTTTCAAATATGTAATATGAAAGATGGATTAAAAAAATAGTGTGCATTTCATTTGCAGTGACCCTCGTACTTCCATTTTGGATTCTGCTTGTTCACAGTTTTAGTGTATACACCGCAGAGATGAATTCGTTATTAGTATAGCACTGACGAGCACACATAACGTAGTAATTATAAAATATGAAAGTATTTAAAACGTCCAGACTTCTCATACAAGGTGATTAACTTTTCTCACGCACTTTTATGGTACAATGTAAGAACGAGCTACGGACTTTTCAGTAATGCTGAGTAGGTGCTGTTGAACGTGTGGTGCTGCAGTCCTAAACCTGATACTGTAACCAATCACTGGTCTCCCCTTTTCGTTGAGACAATGGTCTCGTATTAGAGATGATACGGGTTCGAATCCTGATGAGCTAATTTTCTTTTTTGACACTATACCATTTCCGACGTTCTCTGAGAATTGGCAGAGGTGAATGAGGCGAATCTGCTGTTGAACTGCCGGCTGCTAGACGCACCTTGTAGTAGATTTCAGGTAACGACTTTTTTTGGATGGGCTTGGAAACTAAATGAATAATTGCAGACGAATCCTGCGGTGAACCTTTCTTATCCCGCTCCCCAACATTTTTGTGCTTCCGAGAAGATGCTTCCTCTCTATGGCGACGGAACTGTAATACTCCATTCGTTAAACATAGAGTCTGCGTATCAGAATTGTCAGGGTCTCTATTTATTACCAGACGTTTCCTCGGAGGTGGCCCCACTGGATGCGGTATGCCCTTGCCTCCCTGCTACCTGTCTCCCCAGCAACATGCAGGAGGACTAACAATGCGACGTCGAATTGGAGCCACGAAGAAACCTGCCATTTTTCGTACACACAAAATATTGTCAAATGTGGAAGAATGAATGGGTGACAGCAAAATGTATAGGACCAACCACGGATCAAAATCCGGAATTGTAATCTGACATTTCCCACTCAGCCGCCGAGTCACGCTATTAAGAGAAAATCTATTTGTCTCTGGCATATCGACATCTACACAATTTTGGATTTTTTACGTATGTACTGACATACCGGATACATATGTCTCTCAGATATGCATACAGAGTAAAGTTCTTACTTGCTTATGTTCGTGATTATTCTGTAGGCTCTAAGCACTATGAGACTTAACATCTGAGGTCATCAGTCCCCTAGAACTTAGAACTACTTAAAACTAACTAACCTAACGACATCACACACATCCATGCCTCAGGCAGGATTCGAACCTGCAACCGTAGCAGTCGCGCGGTTCCGGACTGAAGCGCCTAAACCGATCGGCCACCGCGGCCAGTAATTCTGTAGGAACTGCGTATATTAAATCACGAACTTCCTGAGAAAGAGACTCCCATCGAGTACGTGGAACCGTACAATATACAATCCCTTTATATTCGTTAGTAAGAAAACTTGTTTCTCTCGCACGAGTTTGTACGAGGGTTACCCAGAAAGTAATGCACGACATTTTTTTCTCAGCCTAAAACAATGCTACGAATGCAAACGTTATGTATGTATTTATTTTTTGAACTCTGAGTGAGACCGCCAAGTTTCCGTCACTTCCAACAGATAGCGTAGTTGCAGGGCAGTTCCAAAATGGCGAGATGTATGTTACAAGCAACGTGCCATCATTCAGTTTCTCACTGCAGTGAAAGAAACTGTGTGAATTACTCACAAACGATAGTGCAAAGTCTATGAAGCATCTGCTGTTGACAGAAGTACGGTTAGTCGCTGGATACGGAGGGTGAGGTCATGGGAACGTGGCTGGACGGAGCTCCACTATTTACAGCGTTCGGGGAGACCATCCACGGCTATCACACTTGACGTGTTGCACCGAGCTGATGTCATTCGCGAGGTCAGACGCGTTACGATTAGGCAGTTGGCGCTGCATCTGTCAATCGGCAAAATAAGTGTGGATGCAATTATCAGCGCTCTTGGACATTCAAAACTGTGTGTACTGACCTTGCATACACGCCCATGTTTCGCGCTGGAGGAAGGCCATAGAACGGGATAGAGGTTACGTGCAAAAGTAGAGTGTGTAGATAAAATACCATTCTTTCGCGTGTATAATTCTCATTATGTTCAATAAAGAATTGTTGCAGAAAAAAGTGCGTTGCGTTACTTTCTGGGCAAACCCTGTAGTAACACGATTGAGTCTGCTTGACGTCAAGCACAGACATTTTTGCAACTGTTTTTTATTATTTAGACTAACCCAATAAGACTAGAGGGCCGTTAATTTCTCCCTGTGTTTGACATCCGTGTAATCAAAGCGGCCCGTTTACTTCTAGATATGAGAAAGAACAGCAGTACGAATGCCCGGCAATTGATCCTGATGATGATGAAACGACCCAGCGTAACGCAATCTGACTTTCAATAATCCCTACAAAAGAATGGCCCTGAATAACATTAACCTATACCTTTCACAAATCACTTACCTCACAAAAATCTTCGTTACTCAAGCTACTGCCAGGTAAATAAAAGATTCGAACTACTGATAGGCATAGTTAGCAAATGAAAGATTTTAATAGAGAACAAACAATGTATTTACCATAATAGTCATAATATATATATATCAGTTCATGACATCCATTCTTACAAATTTTAAAACTCCGGAATCTCTCTCCCCACATCCACCACTGCTGGCGGCTCACCTCCAACTGCCCAACACTACAATGGCAGACAACAATGCAAACGAGCCACAGACTGCACACGGCACAGCCAGTGATTTTCATACAGAGCGTTACCAATATAAAAAACCTAAACAGCCTACTTACACAGATTGTGGGTAAGATAGAAAGATGTACAAAGCCCTGCTAGATAAAATATATTATTATACAGAAATACAGTACTGGCATGAATAATTTGCCGTACACTGATTCAAAAAATGTTTGACCTCTTGACGGACAATAAGTGTTTTGAAAACATTATCCTAGTATTTTAGAAAATCGCAGCGGATTCCGTGATTAATATTTCTCACGATACTTTTCATTCTTTACTGTACAATCTTGAACTACGCATCAGGGATATAGTCTCCTCTGTAGTGAAACTTTGTCTAACAATTCAGTTTCACAGAAACTCGTTTTGTTCTTTGTATACGTTTAAATAAGTGTACGCTGCTGAAACTGTATTGATGTGGGGATCTAATAATCTTAATCGCAAAGAAATTGCTGTAAACGATAAGTTCACACTTTAATAAAGAAAGAAGAAATCATTCAGTACGAAAGAACGAACGTTGGAATTTGACAAACATTCGACATCCGAGGTCGCTAGGAAATGAACAACCGTTATGGTGAACTGAAATGTAAAATGAAATCTGACGTGATCAATTAAGGAATCAGTCCAGATGATTATGAGAAACTGAAGGAAACCTAAATAATATAGATTCCCAGATGGGAGTATGAACCACGTTCGTATAGCTCTAGGATCCACTGTCTTCAACCCTGCGGAACTCTCTGTGATGCCCAGCAAATATTTCAAGACTTGCGAAATGTTTGTCAAAGGATAAATTATCTGTACGTGTCATTTCCCCCGAAAAGATAGTACACATCTAGGCTTGACTAAACTTCATGCACACCAGTCTCATAACATAAAAAATATTCCATATTCAGTTCAATTACATTAAAGAATGCTTATTCAGTTTGCTTACTTACTACTTGTTTCCTGTTATAATGTTGTTGCTGCTAGAGAAATGCATAGTACGTTTCTGTTAGTGAAACAGATAAACACATCGCACGACTGTTGGTAACCGGTAAATAGTGATATCGTCAGCTATGTTAATGGAAAATGTATATAAAGATCATTCAACAACATTGTTATTGCATATGCGACGAGGTGAAATTTTAGAGTAAGACGTTGCTCCGCATTTCGTTTAACAAGTAAGTGGGTACTGTTACAACTCATCATGACGTGATTTTCATTTTAGCTTCTGTTAATTTCTCTTTTGTAGTTGCCAAGTGTACTGTGCATGCCATTATACAGATAAGGAGTGTAACATAGAATTAGTAAATGAGAGTAATATTTTGTAACACAAGTGAAAGAAATGAAGCGTCCCCTTAGTAAAAATTATGAATTACTGTGCTAGTAGACTTCTTACGTTATTTGATTTTGAAACAGCTGGGCAAAACTGAACGTACTCAGACACTTCTCTCTTTACTTATTCTAATCAACACTGAACTGATACACAATATTTTTGGCGCAACGCAATCTGACTTTCAATAATCCCCACAAAAGATTGGCCTTGACTAACAATAATCTATACCTTTCATGAATGACTTACTTCACAAAAATCTTCGTTACTCGAACTACTGCAATACAGCGAGCGCCAACACTGCCAGCTAAATAAAGGATTCTAACTACCGAAGGCAGTAACTACTGATAGGTATATAGTTAGCAAATGAAAGATTTTTGTAGAGAACAAACAATGTATTTACCTTAATAGTGTTCAAAAGTCATAATATATATGTATAATTTGTGACATCCAGTTTGGCAAATTTCGTTTTTCTGACGGACACACGTCCAGCTCGTCCGATCATATTAACATCTCAAAATTCTAGCTTCTCTGTCCCCACATGCACCACTTCTGGCAGCTCATCTCCAACTGCACAACGCTACGCGCTGTTCCAACTGCCCAATACTACAATAGCGAATATTCCAACAATGCCATCCAGCCACAGACTGCACACAGCACAGTCACTGATTTTCATACAGAGGCGTTACCAACATAAAAACCTAAACATATTTACAGAAACCTTACTCTTTTTACCGAATTTTTACCGTTATTTATTTAGATATTTTAGAGAGATTTGCAGCATCGAGCCCTAATTATGTAAATAACACATTTTTCCACTTTTTTTGTTGATGTACCTACTCTATTAGAGCGTGTGGAAATCGATTTAAATCAGATTTGTATCAGACTTATTTAGGAAACCGGATGCAGAATGATGCACATAGTTGACTGTGTTAAGTAGATGTTCTCGTGACGGAATGTTCATTTAAGTTAGCTGTTCGAAATGTTCCCATTTCCCTATAAGTACGATGCGGCTTCAAAAAGTCATGCGGACAGCCGTCATAGCGATTGAAATCTGTAATACGAAAAACATTATAAATTTTCCTAGCCTTGAGACTAAATTAGGAAACACGCTGTTTATATAATTTCTGGAGCCAAGTAACGTTTACATACCTAGTAAACTGAATTCAGAAAACGGGTGACAGGAAAGTCTTAGATCTATTAATATAACTTCATTAGGTAAGCTTGACGCCTGTCACTGGTAGCTTTACGTCAAAATCGTGTATGTCTTAGTGGTTTGTTTTCTCGGAAGTCAGTCCGCTGTGTAAGTGGAACGTAGTTGGAGAGACGAGATTTTAAAGCTGCACTCTTCCTGCCAGTTAGTGTCTCTGGCATAAACTTAATTATAACTGTAGGTGAACAATAAAATGATATTAATGGCCAGTAACGTCGTTACATGACTTTGCCGTGAACGTAAGAGGCCTTGAGCTATTAAGCCAAGTCATGTCTTTTCAAAAAGAAAAAGAAAACTGGTATTTGGTATTTAGAACCTGACATTACAATCATCTCTGGTATGATTGATGACGATGGTCATTACAAGAGCAGCGTCTTCTACAAAAAATGAAGTAGTAACACGTCTTTTATTTTTTCAGTACATTGAAAGTTCCCATTTTTTGCGTACCTGTTAGCTTTGACCGATTACCTGTTAGTTACGACTCATTCAGGGTTCATACATACAAACAAAAAAAAGTTTTGCATCACCTCGGTTTAGAGAGTGCCGGAAAATGTACAGAAAATTGGAACAGAGATCAACATTAACATTATTTCCGCCCATTTTATTCCTCATGAAAACTACACATTGCATGTTGTACCACCATACAGTGAGGCCTTCAGAGGTGATAGTCCACACTGTTGTACACACTGGTACCTCTAATACCCAGTAGCACGTCCTATTGCATTGATGCATACCCGTATTCGTCGTGGCATACTATCTACAAGTTCATCAAGGCACTGTTGCTCCAGATTGTCCCACACCTCAATGGCGATTCGGCGTAGATTCCTCAGAGTGGTTCGTGGGTCACGTCGTCCATAAACAGCCCTTTTCAATCTATCCCAGGCATTTTCGTTAGGGTTCATGTCTGGAGAACATGCTGGCCACTCTAGTCGAGCGATGTCGTTATCCCGAAGGAAATAATTCACAAGATGTGTCCGATGGGGGCACGAATTGTCGTCCATTAAGACGAATGCCTCGCCAATATGCTGCCGATATGGTTGCACTATCGGTCGGAGGATGGCATTCACGTACCGTACAGCCATTACGGCGCCTTCCGTGACCATCAGCGGCGTACGTCGGCCCCACATAATGCAACCCCAAAACAGCAGGGAACATCCACCTTGCTGCACTCGCTGGAGAGTGTGTTTAAGACGTTCAGTCTGACCAGATTGCCTCCAAACACGTCTCTGACTATTGCCTGGTTGAATGCATATGCGACACTCATCGATTGAAGAGAACCTGAAGCCAATCCTGAGCAGTCCATTCGGCATGTTGTTGGACCCATCTGTACTGTGCTGCATGGTGTCGTAGTTGCAAAGATGGACCTCGCCATGGACGTCGGGAGTGAAGCTGAGCATCATGCAGTCTACTGCGCTCAGTTTGAGTCGTAACACGACGTCCTGTGGCTGCACAAAAAGCATTCTTCAACATGGTGGCGTTGCTGTCAGGGTTCCTCCGAGCCATAATCCTTAGGTAGCCGTCATTCGCTACAGCAGTAGCCCTTGGGCGGCCTGAGGAAGGTATGTCGTCGACAGTTTCCCTCTCTCTGTATCTCCACCATGTCCGAACAACATCGCTTTGATTCACTTCGAGATGCCCTGACACTACCCTTGTTGAGAGCCCTTCCTGGCACGAATTAATAATGCGGACGCTATCGAACCGCGGCATTGACCATCTAGGCATGGTCGAACTACAGACAACACGAGCCGTGTACCTCCTTCCTGGTGGAATGACTGGAACTGATCGGCTGTCGGACCCCTCCGCCTAATAGGCGCTGCTCATGCACGGTTGTTTACATCTTTGGGCGGGCTTAGCGACATCTCTAAACAGTCAAATGTACCTGTCTTCTGCTGGTGATGCAAAATTTTTTTAGATGTGTGTATTTGCCCCCTTTCTCATTTTCTCATACAAGTTAGTTCTGCATCATTGAGGGTTCATAAATATTTATTAATTTGTTCATTGACCCACGAAGCAGATTAATATTGTGTGCTTTAACCATATTCCTGAGCGGACAACGTTCAGTAAGTAAGCCAGCTACAAGAAGGACGCCGTGGCCCGCAACTCGGAGCCAGCGTCCCGCCGCCTGTGACCTGCCATTGCAGCTGCTCCACGCTGGCTGTCGCTCGATGCTGCCCTGGTAGCACATCTGTACTGAAGGTGCAGGGCTGGACTGCCGAGTACAGCTGTAGGGGGCCTCACTGATGTTGACTCCCCGAACAGTATAAAATTTCCCCAGTGGTGCGGCATACACGTTCGAATCGCTTTTCCGCCTTGATTCTTTTCTTATCTGTTGTCTTCCCGTATAATCTTTGCCCGTAACTGCTCCATTTACTGTAATGGAAACCCAGAATCTACTCTGTAGGAATCAACATGGATTCCGGAAACAGCGATCGTGTGAGACCCAACGCGCTTTATTTGTTCGTGAGACCCAGAAAATATTAGATACAGGCTCCAAGGTAGATGCCATTTTCCTTTACTTCCGGAAGGCGTTCGATACAGTTCCGCACTGTCGCCTGATAAACAAAGTAAGAGCCTAGGGAATATCAGACCAGCTGTGTGGCTGGATTGAAGAGTTTTTAGCAAAGAGAACACAGGATGTTGTTCTCAATGGAGAGACGTCTACAGACGTTAAATTAACCTCTGGCGTGCCACAGGGGAGTGTTATGGGACCATTGTTTTTCACAATATATATAAATGACCTAGTAGATAGTGTCGGAAGTTCCGTGCGGCTTTTCGCGGATCATGCTGTAGTATACAGAGAAGTTGCACCATTACATAATTGTAGCGACATGCAGGAAGATCTGCAGCGGATAGGCACTTGGTGCAGGGAGTGGCAACTGACCCTTAACATAGACAAATGTAATGTATTGCGAACACATAGAAAGAAGGATCCTTTATTGTATTATTATATGATAGCGGAACAAACACAGGTGGCAGTTACTTCCGTAAAATATCTGGCAGTATGCGTACGGAACGATTTGAAGTGGAATGATCATATAAAATTAATTGTTGGTAAGGTGGGAACCAGGTTGAGATTTATTGGCAGAGTCCTTAGAAAATATAGTCCATCAACAAAGGAGGTGGCTTACAAAAGACTCGTTCGACCTATACTTGAGTATTGCTCATCAATATGGGATCCATACCAGGTCGGGTTAACGGAGGAGATAGAGAAGATCCAAAGAAGAGTGGCGCGTTTCGTCACAGGGTTATTTGGTAAGCGTGATAGCGTTACGGAGATGTTTAGCAGACTCAAGTGGCAGACTCGGCAAGAGAGGCGCTCTGCATCGCGGTGTAGCTTGCTGTCCAGGTTTCGAGAAGGTGCGTTTCTGCATGAGGTATCGAATATATTGCTTCCCCCTACTTATACCTCCCTAGGAGACCACGAATGTAAAATTAGAGAGATTCGAGCGCTCACGGAGGCTTTCCGGCAGTCGTTCTTCCCGCGAACCATACGCGACTGGAACAGGAAAGGTAGGTAATGACAGTGCCTCTCCACCACACACCGTTGGGTGGCTTGCGGTGTATAAATGTAGATGTAGATGTAGATGAATGGAAGTTATTCTCTGACGTGCTTCTAGTTCTCCATGTGTTAATATTCTGATCTAGTCTGCGAAGGACCTCCTCGGTTCTTGTCTTGTCACATATTTAAATTACATGGCACCCCACAAGCTTCGATTCTCTTCTTTTCGAGTTTCGCCACAGTCCATGATTCACTTTGACACAATGCTGTGCTCAAAAGTACATTCTCAGCAATTTCTTCCTAAACTGAAGGTCTATGTTTGATACTAGTACACTTCTATAGTGAAGAACATCTTCTTCGACAGTTGCTAGTCTGATTCTCCTATCCTCCTTGCTTTCTTTCGTCAAGTGTTGTTTTGCTGCCCAGGTAGCAGAATTCCTGTGCCTCGTCGAATACGTGTGGTCCCCTACTTAGATGTTAAGTTTATCACCAATCCCGTGCCCGAGATTCCTCATTACTTTCGTCATTCTTTCTTTAACTCTCAACTCATATTCTTCTGTACTTTCACTGAGGGTATAAATTACCTAAGAGAATCTTACAACTGATATCCTTTCGCCCTGAATTTCATCCCACTTATTTTATTCCCCTCATTCCTTCTTCGATCTGCAGGTCAAACAAGAGGGAAGAAAGACTGCATGCATCCGAGTACTTCTCGCTTTGTCTTCCATGATTGTTTCTTCTTTGTCTTCGTACATACTGTATATTATCCGACTTTCTGTACAGCTTAATCCTACTTCTCTGAGAATTTTCAACGTCTTCTACCAAATTACGTTGTCGATCGCTTTTTTCAGGTTGATAAATCCTATGAAGGTGTCTTGAATTTTCTTAAGTGTTGGTCCCATTATAAACTGCGATTTCAGAAGTGTGCTATCGTGCTTTTACCTTTTCTAAACCCAAACTGATCGTCTTCTATGAAATCCTCAGTTTTCGTTTCCATTCCTCTGTATATCGTTCTTGTCAGCATGTTGGAGCAGTAGCCGTTAAAAAAGGCAGATGCTACTCACTATGAAATATTTTAACAGAGTAGTAAGACATTATTTACGCAATTATTGTTATGTTATCACCAATCCAAGTTACTAAATACATTGCAATTTGTGCAACTTAAATTACACGAAAACGGAGAAGAAAATTTCGTTCTCCGTAGGTACTGCCTTCCGTTAAAGGGATTAAAAATAATATTCTTAAGAAAATTTCGACATCTATTGTTTAAAAAATTTATGCAGGTTGATAGCAGATATATCGAACAGTAAGAATAGCAGATCTGACACAGATAGGTATGTCAGCGTAATGTAGAACGATGCTTGACTATTTAATTGGATGTTAAGGCAACAATTTGTAAAGCATCACGAAGGAATATGCTGTAACACCGACTGACATTAGCGTACGTTACACTTTACGTTCCGGCGTTATGCAATACACCATACGGATTTCTGTAAATTGAAAATTTTTAAAATTCAGTATTAGCATCATGGTCTGTTATTGTTGTTGGGGGGAGAGGGTGGGCTGAAAAGTAGTGCCTCCGTTTTTTAATGCGAAAACTCATAAAATTCTTTAAAGAAAATATACGTTGTTAATATTCTACATCTTTATTTTTCATGTCTTCGTAAAAATATATCCAACAGCCAATATCGCGTTAATTATCTTTTTATTTAAGACAGTCTGCTTCAACAGAGTATCCTGTCATCTTCAGGTCTGTAGAGAAGTGTACATACGTGTCTCATAAGTTAGGATGAAACAATTTATATACAAGTTTTAGATTGTTATTATAAAAACTGGAAATGGACCTGTACATTTACATACCTTAAATTCTTCTTGTTTTAAAATATGTTCATTCTATGCTGACCTCACGCACAAGATGTCAACTGGATAAATAGGTTTGTTATCACTAAAATATTTGAAAAACGTAAAGAACCTTGTACAACAGACTTTGTCCATGTGCGTATTGTTCACTGTTAGTTGTTACGTTATACGAACTCGGCACACAAAAGCGCAACTATTTAGCTACATATGCTGGACATGTTCTAACCAATGGGAATCCACTTAAAAATTAAAGTGGATTCGCAGTGCTTAGTAGATGTCCAGTATATGTGAACAGTGATGCTTTTGTGCACCGTGTTTGTATGATGCAACAAGTAACCGTGAACAATATATATACGGACGCTGGCTGTTGCACAAGATGCTTTATGGTTTTCTAAATATTTTAGCAATGACAAACATTTCATAATGTGCTGTTGTTTTTCACTTGCAGTTTTGTGCGTCAGAACACGTTGTAGAACGAAAAGATTTTAAGGTACGTAAATGTACAGGTCCATTTCCTCTTTTTATAATGCCAATCCAAAACGTTTATATCAAATGTTAAATCTTAACTTGTGAGACATATTCCACGCACATACAGTTCCTTACAGATCTGAAGATGACAGGACAGTCTGTTGAAACCGGTGGTCTTAAATTTAAAAATTAAACGATCTTGGCTGTTGTGTGGTTTTTAACAATTAAACAGGTCGCTATTCAGCTCTGTTGTCTTCATGTGTGCAGCCCTCTACCACTGGAGGGCTGCGTGTAACGTGGCGGTATGTGACGTAATCATAACGGTGCCTGAGACACAGTGTGTTGTAACGGAGCTTCGAATTCGACGCGGGGCACCCCGTCGTTTAGAATGGCAACGCCAGACCACATACGAGCGCTGCGAAATCTGCAACTGTCAGACGCATCGGATTCTCTGTCACTGATCGTCCTCAAAACATTACCGACATAACCGCATTTGATTTTCATATGTTTCCAAAACGTGAGGAGCGCCTTCGAGGACTTCATGAATCGGTGCAGGCAGGTATGAGGCTGTGACTGCGTCAACAAAGCCAAATATTCCACAGTGGTGATATCAA
This sequence comes from Schistocerca gregaria, assembly GCF_023897955.1. Classification (NCBI taxonomy): domain Eukaryota; kingdom Metazoa; phylum Arthropoda; class Insecta; order Orthoptera; family Acrididae; genus Schistocerca; species Schistocerca gregaria. The sequence continues at coordinate 757,713,656 of NC_064923.1, forward strand.
CAAATTGGTCTCTCGTTGGGAGAAATGTGTTCGTCGCCACGGTGACTGTGTTGAGAAATAAATATGTAGACATGAAGAATAAAGATGTAGAATGTTGATAACTTTCGTGTTATTTAAGAAGAGTTTTCAATAAAAAAATTGGAGGGATTACTTTTCAGCACGCCCTGATAAATGTGTCTCTTCCGAAATCTACAAGCTACCTAGAATAACCATTAGGTTGTCACTACCCTCATTTACTTTAAAAAGTGCTGAGGAATGTTATATAACCTTCCCCTCAAGTTTGATGTTTGACTGCAAACGTTCCAAAGCTCTTTAAAATTGTGATTCTAATACTGATTCACCTACGTGTTCCAAATCGATCCCCATTTGTTCTTCTGTGATGTCAGCAGGCCTGTCTTCCCTCTCGTATAGGCCTTCAGTGTTCTTTTTTCACCTATCGATCCCCTCTTCTGCGTCCTGCAGTATACTTCCTTTTGCAATAACAGTGTTAATCCCTTTGCTTTTGATTTCACCATAGGTTGTTGAGACTTTTGCCTGTACTGCACCCCTCCTCCGCTCTCTTCATATTTATAACTTAGTTTGCCTCTCCTGCTGACTGTGCCGGTGTGGACTGCGGTCTGAACCCGAGCGACTGCTACAGTCACAGGTTCGAATCCTGCTTATGGCATGGATGTGTGTGATGTCCTTAGGTTGGTTAGGTTTAAGACGTTCTAAGTTCTAGAAGACTGATGACCACAGATGTTAAGTCTATGAAACGTCCCCTTAGAAAAATTTATGAATTACGGTGTTGGTAAACCCCTTACGTTATTTGATTTTCAAACAGCTGAGCAGAACTGAACGTACTCAGACATTTCGCTCTTTACCTATTCTGATCATCACTAAACTGACACACAATATTTTTAGCGCAACGCAGTCTGACTACAAATCTACAAAACAATGGCCCTGACTAACAATAACCTATACCTTTCACGAATCACTTACCTCACAAAAATCTTCGTTACTCGAAGTACTTCAATACAGCGAGCGCCACTACTGCCAACTAAATAAAAGATTCTAACTACTGAAGGCACTAATTACTGATAGGCATAGTTAGCAAATGAAAGATTTTGATAAAGACGAAACAATGTATTTGCCTTAAAAGTGTTCAAAAATCATAATATACAGGGTGATCCACCTAACATTACCGCTGGATATATTTCGTAAACCACATCAAATACTGACGAATCGATTCCACAGACCGAACGTGAGGAGAGGAGCTAGTGTAATTGGTTAATACAAACCATAAAAAAATGCACAGAAGTATGTTTTTTAACACAAGCCTATGTTTTTTTAAATGGAACCCCGTTAGTTTTCTTAGCACATCTGAACATATAAACAAATACGTAATCAATGCCGTTTGTTGCATTGTAAAATGTTAATTACATCCGGAGATATTGTAACCTAAAGTTGACGCTTGAGTACCACTCCTCCGCTGTTCCATCGTGTGTATCGGAGAGCACCGAATTACGTATGGATCCAAAGGGAACGGTGATGAACCTTAGATACAGAAGAGACTGGAATAGCACATTACGTCCGCATGCTAACACCTTTTTATTGGTCTTTTTCACTGGCGCACATGTACATTACCATGAGGGGTGAGGAACACGTACACACATGGTTTCCGTTTTCAATTACGGAGTGGAACAGAGTGTGTCCCGATATGTCAGGCTAATAGATGTTCAATGTGGTGGCCATCATTTGCTGCACGTAATTGCAATCTCTGGCGTAATGAATGTCGTACACGCCGCTGTACATCTGGTGTAACGTCGCCGCCAGCTGCCACAATACGTTGTTTCATATCCTCTGGGGTTGTAGGCACATCACGGTACACATTCTCTTTAAAGTACCCCACAGAAACATGTACAGAGGTGTAAGATCAGAAGAACGGGCTGGCCAATTTATACGTCCTCCACCTCCTATGAAACGCCCGTCGAACATCCTGTCAAGGGTCAGCCTAGTGTTAATTGCGGAATGTGCAGGTGCACCATCATGCTGATATCAAATACGTCGACGCGTTTCCCGTGGGACATTTTCGAGAAACGTTGGCAGATCATTCTGTAGAAACGTGATGTATGTTGCAGCTGTTTGTTACAACACGGAAGTGAACGTCGGATGTTTCAAGCGTCAACTTTAGGTTACAATATCTCCGGACGTAATTAACATTTTACGATGCAACAAACGGTACTGATTACGTATTTGTTTATATGTTCAGATGTGCTAACAACACTAACGTGGTTCTTTTAAAAAAAACGTAGCTTTGTGTTAAAAAACATACTTCCGTGCATTTTTGTATTGTTTGTATTAAACAATTACACTAGCCCCTCTCCTCACGTTCGGTCTGTGGAATCGGTTCGTCAGTATTTGATGTGGTTTACGAAATATGTCCAGCGATAACGTTAGGTGACTCACCCTGTATATATACAGGGTGTTACAAAAAGGTATGGACAAACTTTCAGGAAACATTCCTCACACACAAATAAAGAAAAGATGTTATGTGGACATGTGTCCGGAAACACTTAATTTCCATGTTACAGCTCATTTTAGTTTCGTCAGTATGTACTGTGCTTCCTCTATTCACCGCAAGTTATCATGATTTCATACGGCATACTCTACCTGTGCTGCTACAAAATGTGCCTTTACAAGTAAGACACAACATGTGGTTCATGCACGATGGAGCTCCTGCACATTTCAGTCGAAGTGTTCGTACGCTTCTCAACAACAGATTCGGTGACCGACGGATTGGTAGAGGCGGACCAATTCCATGGCCTCCACGCTCTCCTGACCTCAACCCTCTTGACTTTCATTTATGGGGGTATTTGAAAGCTCTTGTCTACGCAACCCCGGTACCAAATGTAGAGACTCTTCGTGCTCGTATTGTGGACGGCTGTGATACAATACGCCATTCTCCAGGGCTGCAGCAGCGATTCCATGCGACGGAACGTGGATGCGTGTATCCTCGCTAACGGAGGACATTTTGAACATTTCCTGTAACAATGTGTTTGAAGTCATGCTGGTACGTTCTATTGCTGTGTGTTTCCACTCCATGATTAATGTGATTTGAAGAGAAGTAATAAAATGAGCTCTAACATGGAAAGTAAGCGTTTCCGGACACAAGTCCACATAATATACACTCCTGGAAATTGAAATAAGAACACCGTGAATTCATTGTCCCAGGAAGGGGAAACTTTATTGACACATTCCTGGCGTCAGATACATCACATGATCACACTGACAGAACCACAGGCACATAGACACAGGCAACAGAGCATGCACAATGTCGGCACTAGTACAGTGTATATCCACCTTTCGCAGCAATGCAGGCTGCTATTCTCCCATGGAGACGATCGTAGAGATGCTGGATGTAGTCCTGTGGAACGGCTTGCCATGCCATTTCCACCTGGCGCCTCAGTTGGACAAGCGTTCGTGCTGGACGTGCAGACCGCGTGAGACGACGCTTCATCCAGTCCCAAACATGCTCAATGGGGGACAGATCCGGAGATCTTGCTGGCCAGGGTAGTTGACTTACACCTTCTAGAGCACGTTGGGTGGCACGGGATTCATGCGGACGTGAATTGTCCTGTTGGAACAGCAAGTTCCCTTGCCTCTCTAGGAATGGTAGAACGATGGGTTCGATGACGGTTTGGATGTACCGTGCACTATTCAGTGTCCCCTCGACGATCACCAGAGGTGTACGGCCAGTGTAGGGGATCGCTCCCCACACCATGATGCCGGGTGTTGGCCCTGTGTGCCTCGGTCGTATGCAGTCCTGATTGTGGCGCTCACCTGCACGGCGCCAAACACGCATACGACCATCATTGGCACCAAGGCAGAAGCGACTCTCATCACTGAAGACGACACGTCTCCATTCGTCCCTCTATTCACGCCTGTCGCGACACCACGGGAGGCGGGCTGCACGATGTTGGGGCGTGAGCGGAAGACGGCCTAACGGTGTGCGGGACCGTAGCCCAGCTTCATGGAGACGGTTGCGAATGGTCCTCGCCGATACCCCAGGAGCAACAGTGTCCCTAATTTGCTGAGAAGTGACGGTGCGGTCCCCTACGGCACTGCGTAGGATCCTACGGTCTTGGCGTGCATCCGTGCGTCGCTGCGGTCCGGTCCCAGGTCGACGGGCACGTGCACCTTCCGCCGACCACTGGCGACAACATCGATGTACTGTGGAGACCTCACGTCCCACGTGTTGAGCAACTCGGCGGTACGTCCACCCAGCCTCCCGCATGCCCACTATACGCCCTCGCTCAAAGTCCGTCAACTGCACATACGGTTCACGTCCACGCTGTCGCGGCATGCTACCAGTGTTAAAGACTGCGATGGAGCTCCGTATGCCACGGCAAACTGGCTGACACTGACGGCGGCGGTGCACAAATGCTGCGCAGCTAGCGCCATTCGACGGCCAACACCGCGGTTCCTGGTGTGTCCGCTGTGCCGTGCGTGTGATCATTCCTTGTACAGTCCTCTCGCAGTGTCCGGAGCAAGTATGGTGGGTCTGACACACCGGTATCAATGTGTTTTTTTTTTTCATTTCCAGGAGTGTATTTTCTTTCTTTGTGTGTGAGGAACATTTCCTGAAAGTTTGGCCGTAACTTTCTGTAACACCCGGTAGATATATCACTTCATGACATCCAGTCTTACAAATTTACTGTCTCTGTCCAGATCATCCGCTCTCAAAACTCCGCCATCTCAATCCCCACATTCACCACTGCTGGCGGCTCACATCCAACTGCGCAACGCTACCCGCTGTTAACAGCCAACTGCCCAACACTACAATAGCAAATTCCAACAATGCCACCCAACCACAGACTCCACACAGCACAGCCAGAGATTTTCATACAGAGCGCTACGTGACGGTGGCGTTACCAATATAAGAACCTAAACAGCCTACTTACATACACAGCCTACTTACAAGTCCCATAGTGCTCAGAGCCATTTGAACCATTTTTCTGTGGACTGCGCAGGTGCGCGGGGAGCCGGCGCCCGAGGTGCGCTGGTACCGCGACGGCTGCGAGCTGGAGGAGGATGCGCCGCGGCTGACGCTGCAGCAGGAGGGCGGCCGCTGCCGGCTGGTGCTGCGCGCCGCCTCAGAGGCGGACGCCGGCCGCTACATGTGCGACGCCGCCAACAGCGTCGGCCGCGTCTCCACGTTCGCCCGCCTCCAGGTCGTCCACGACCCCAGCCTGCTCGAGGCCGACTCCAAGCTCAAGAGGTCAGTCAGCGCCGGCTGTCAAGGCCAGACTAGGCGTCTGGCGACAGGCGAAATACCCTCACACTTCAAGAAGAATATAATAATTCCGATCCCAAAGAAAGCAGGTGAAAATTACCGAACTATCAGTTTCATAAGTCACAGCTGCAGAATACTAACGCGAATTCATTACACACGAATGGAAAAACTGGTAGAAGCCGACCTCGGGGAAAATCAGTTTGGATTCCGTAGAATTGTTGGAACACGGGAGGCAATACTGACCCTACGACTTATCTTAGAAGAAAGATTAAGGAAAGGCAAACCTACGTTTATAGCATTTGTAGACTTAGAGAAAGCTTTTGACAATGTTGACTGGAATACTCTCTTTCAAATTCTGAAGCTGGCAGGTGTAAAATATAGGGAGCGAAAGGCTATTTACAATTTGTACAGAAACCAGATGGCAGTTATAAGAATCGAGGGACATGAAAGGGAAGCAGTGGTTGTGTAGGGAGTGAGACAGGGTTGTAGCCTCGCCCCAATGTTATTCAATCTGTATATTGAGCAAGCAGTAAAGGAAATAAAAGAAAAATTCGGAGTAGGTATTAAAATTCATGGAGAAGAAATAAACACTTTGAGGCTCGCCGATGACATTGTAATTCTGTCAGAGACAGCAAAGGACTTGGAAGAGCAGTTTAATGGAATCGATAGTGTCTTGAGAGGAGTATATAAGATGAACATCAACAAAAGCAAAACGAGGATAATGGAATCTAGTATAATGAAGTCGGGTGATGCTGAGGGAATTAGATTAGGAAATGAGACACTTAAAGTAGTAAAGGAGTTTTGCTATTTGGGGAGCAAAATAACTGATGCGGTCGAAGTAGAGAGGATATAAAATGTACACTAACAATGACAAGTAAAGCATTTCTAAAGAAGCGAAGTTTGTTAACATCGAGTATAGATTTAAGCCTCAGGAAGTCGTTTCTCAAAGTATTTGTATGGAGTGTAGCCATGTATGGAAGTGAAACATGGACGATAAATAGTTTGGAGTTGAAGAGAATAGAAGCCTTCGAAATGTGGTGCTACAGAAGACTGCTGAAGATTAGATGGGTAGATTACATAACTAATGAGGAGGTATTGAATAGGATTGGGGAGAAGAGTTTGGGGCACAACTTGACTAGAAGAAGGGACCGGTTGGTAGGACATGTTTTGAGGCATCAAGGGATCACGAATTTAGCATTGGAGGGCAGCGTGGAGGGTAAAAATCGTAGAGGGAGACCAAGAGATGAATACACTAAGCAGATTCAGAAGGATGTAGGTTGCAGTAAGTACTGGGAGATGAAGCAGCTTGCACAGGATAGAGTAGCATGGAGAGCTGCATCAAACCGGTCTCAGGACCGAAGACCACAACAACAAAAACAGACGTCCAGGAAACCTGCTTTCTCGGATCGCTAGACAACATTAGAACAAATCGTAGGGCACAGGTCATCCCCGTTTTCAAGAAAGGACGTCGAACAGATTTCGGTATTAAAAAAAAACTGCGTATATTAAGGGAATTTTCATTCACAAAGCAGGCTTATCACATTCACACAGTTCAGTACTGTTTTATTCTGATTAAATTGAGCTTAACTTAAATTCCATAATTCAGTGAAGCCATTTCGAAGTCTCGGTGCGACGAAAATCGTCAGTCGATCGCCTGAAAACATTTCTAATAATTATTAACTTTCGGTAATCACATGCGGAAGACCGGAGATCTGCTGGTAAGACCGTGTTAGCCTATTTATTGAAAGTAATAAACTGGATATCTTTAGTGTACAAAACGGCAGGTTCGTTCAGTGTAAATCAGACGTTCCCCACTCATCCCATGCAACACAGCGTAGTAAGCAGACACTGTCAATAATAATCAGTTAAATAATACGCGAACACACTTACTTTAGCTTAGTTCATGTATTAAATTCCTTGTCATACACAATCTCATCAAGATGGCGACTACGTCAACAATACATACCTATACATCTTCGTTCTTTCACGGCTAATCCGCAAGATCTCCTTCGTTCTTTTCATAAGAGAAAACATAGATAGCAGAGAAGCTATTCCATGGAGTAAATGGACGCTCAAAGGAATAATAGGGCTTGAAACTACTTTGAATTGATAATCATCGTATATTAAACTTTAGGAATCGGTAAAATAAGAAGAGATATTTCGAGATATGTACTGAGTTATATAATTTATAAAATTTCTGAATATATCGCTGAGAGACCGCTGCAAGAGACATTACAAGATGAGCAGAACTATAGACCTATATATCTTACATCGACCAGTTGTAGAATATTGGAACACGAATTATGTTCCAGTATAATGACTTTTCTCTAGAGGCTATAAATCTACTCTGTAGGAATCAACATGGGTTTCGGAAAAGAGGATCGTGTGAAACCCAGCTCGAGCTATTCGCCCACGAGACTCAGAGGGCCATAGACTCGTGTTTCTTGACTTTCGCAAGGCGTTCGATACAGTTCCCCACAGACGTTTAATGAACAAAGTAAGAGCATATGGACTATCAGACCAATTGTGTGATTGGATTGAAGAGTCCCTAGATAACAGAACGCAGCGTGTCATTCTCAATGGAGAGAAATCTTCCGAAGTAAGAATGACTTCAGGTGTGCCGCAGGGGAGTGTCGTAAACCGTTGCTACTCACAATACACACAAATGACCTTGTGGATGACATCGGAAGTTCACTGAGGCTTTTGCGGATGATACTGTCGTATATCGAGAGGCTGTAACAATGGAAAATTGTACTGAAATGCAGGAGGATCTGCAGCGAATTGACGCATGGTGCAGGGAACGGCAACTGAATCTCAATGTAGACAAGTGTAATGTGCTGCGTATACGTAGAAAGAAAGATCCCTTATCTTTAGCTACAATGTAGTAGGTCAGCAACTGTAAGCAGTTAATTCCATAAATTATCTGGGAGTACGCATTAGGAGTGATTTAAAATGGAATGATCATATAAAGTTGATCGTCGGTAAAGCAGATGCCAGACTGAGATTCATTGGAAGAATCCTAAGGAAATGCAATACGAAACAAAGGAAGTAGGTTACACTACGCTTGTTCGTCCACTGCTTGAATACTGCGCAGCAGTGTGGGATCCGTACCAGATAGGGTGGATAGAAGAGAAAGAAAAGATCCAACGGAGAGCAGCGCCCTTCATTACAGGATCATTTGGTAATCGCGAAAGCGTTACGGAGATAATAGATAAACTCCAGTGGAACACTCTGCTGGAGAGACGCTCAGTATGTCGGTACGGGCTTTTGTTGAAGTTTCGAGAACAAGGATTACAATGGCTTGTGATCCGCTACTAAGTAGAATTTTCTGCCATACAAATAGTGGTGGAATTTGGTGACACCATACACAATAACCAAAGCCTCTTTCTCAATTTGTGAATAGTTACACTGACCTTTGGACAAGGCTTTAGATGCGAAAGCAATAGGCCTTATCTCCTCTTCACATAGAGGCCGCTTTTGTGGCGTTGTGGTCCTGGAGAGGGGTCGGTCAGCGTGCGATTGGCTGACGTCTTCTCACAGCCGTCTCCTCTCTGTCGTTCCCGACTGCCGTGACGGAGCTTTGACTTTACGCCGTAACAAAATTAATGTAAAGGAAAAATGTGGTATGTGTAACGTTTCAGCTTGAGCCTTGAGCCACAGTGAGATAAAGGCACAGAAGCAATGGTCAGTACCACACAAAGCTGGCTGCACCTTGCTGGAAAATGAAACTGTAGGCATCTTATGGCAGACCATTATATAGCGTAAAAACATTTGGAATTTTGTGATCAGTTCTATGGCACCAAACTGGAGAGGTCATCGGTTCCTAGCCTTACACACTACTTAATGTAACTTAAACTAACGACAACACACACAGCCCTGCCAGAGGGAGGACTCGAACCTCCGACGGGGACAGCCGCGCGAACCGTGGCAAGGCGCCCTAGACCGCACAGCTACCCAGCGCGGTGATGTACAGGGTGTCCCAGAAAAGTTGTGGCGAACTTCGTGGAGTTGTAGAGGGTGTCTTGAGCAACGAATCGAGGATGTGAACCTATATCCGGAAGTCCCATCCAACGACGCTACAGAGCGTCGAAGTTACGCCGGTGCCTGCCATTTGATGATGATGATGATGATGATTTATGATGGAGGGCGCTAAAGAGCAAGGTCATCAGCGCCCTCCCTGCCGCTTGACTACCCTTTCGGCAGCAAACGCGACTTTGTGCGCTGACTGTTCGTAGGTCAAATGCCTCGCAATGTTGTTTATTCATTGATCACCACTGACGCTTATTGTCGCCAGTTTAGAAGATGGATCTAGGTCCTGCGTAGAAAGGCCTTGTCTCCTACGAGTACTATGCTCTGTGTCTTCGGTGGATGACGGCTTCGGACACGATTTTTCACCCGCTGTACATTTTTGTCCTGGAACGCTCTAATCTCCATTGTTTCCTCCGTATACAGGAGAAAAATGAGCTGCGGATGGAAACCCGCATTTGAAGCCGTGATCCACCGAAGCAACAGAGCATCGCATTCGTAGGAGACAAAGTGGCCTCCACAGACGATCGTGGGATCAGTCTCGACCACAGAATAGCAGGCAACATTCTGAGACGTTCTGCTTACGGTCCGTAGGCATAAAAAGTAACGTTTGGTGCCGAAGCAGTGGTCTAGCGGCAAGCGCCGGCGCCTGTAGCTTCGACGCGATATACTGTAGTTGGATGACGTTTCCGGACACGGGCTCCTATGCTCGATTTGTTCCTCAAGACTCCCTCTACAACACCTCGAAACCTCCCGCAACATTTCTGGGACAACCTGTAGGTTGCAGGTCCGAGGGTCAAACAACACCTGTTGCACTCCAGCTAGCAGGACAATGGAAACGAAAGCAGCTGGTAAATTGCCAACGCTACAGAACGCAGACTGCCAGATATCGGAGAAACTGTATACAAATCAACATAGCACAGGAATCCCATCAGAGAGATATTTTCTCAGTAAGTGTGTGTCTTTTACTATGCGGAAACAGGGCGTTGTAGAATGGGAACAAAAATTATTACCAAATAGTTCAGTTGGTGAAACGAAGCATGTGAGGAGTTCAGTCAGATGTAAAGAAACGCCCACGGCAAGTGTTCAGGACAGTAAAGGGGTAGTGCTCCTGTTACAGGACTTTCGATGTAGTGATTCATGAGAACCACTTCTCTGCTCGACTTCTTGTGAGACAATTTGCTAGTGAACTCAGTGACCGCCAGCGATTCTCAAGAGGTTGACGGCCTGCCCACAGCCAGCTCTGGCCGCGGCTACAACGCAGACAGCCTCCCGAGAATGACCGGCGGCTACCGTGTCAGGTCAGCTGACACTGTCTGCAGACTGACCATCATCCAGTAATAACAGGTACACCAGTGAAACGTCTGCCTGCTGGTGTTCTGTTTATGTCGAAGCAGTGACTTAAACCCAGCAAAACGACCTCGAGATTCTAATGAATAAAAAAGGAGGTATTATTACCTTCTTGTTTTAATCACAGTCCAGGAGAAATATTAATCCTTTTGTAATTACGTTTAGCCAATGGCAACTGAAATTAAGTGACTGTGGTCCAAAGTGGAACATTGAGTATAAAACTATTGTAATACGCTCTGTTTATATTGCTCTAGCTCGCAAGCCTAATGCCTTTATCAGTAATTTCAAATAGAGAACTCAACTGTAATTATTCTATATTTAGGATCTATCGTTGACATTTATTAACTTCCGAGTGTACACAGAGAAAAACGTCATTTCATGCCTAAGCTTCTCCATCGTTGCTATTGACATGGTTCAAGTGGAACTAAATCTTCAGTTGCGTAATGCTGTTGTACACGTCACGAAAAATTAGCGGTCAACCACATCGACGACCCTCGAAAGCCGGCTGCCAGTAGTGGTCAAAGGTCAGCACCTCCTCCTCCTCCCAGCGCTGCGGCTGTGCGCTGACGACTGACGCACCGACTCCTTACATACAACCGAGTATACAAATCACATTGTAGAATTTATTATACTGTATTATTGATGGGACTTGGCTGAGCTATTCCCCATACCTTCTGGTATAGTGTACAGCAATACAAAAAAGTTTTGGCATAAAAAGTTGTGTGTGCCAAGTGCCGTAAGGCCAAACCTTACAATTTTGGCTTGCAGTCCGGATTAAATCAAAGGCGAATCAAAAACGAAGCTGCCAACACGCAATGTCACTGTACTAGCTAGAGCGCTGGACGCGCGTTCTAAGTCATGAGTGAATCCTATTGCAGGCTTCAAGCGATTGTTCACAATCACACCATACAATTCTTTGCGGTCCCTGGCATCTACATCTACATCTACATCGATACTCTGCAAACCACGTTTAAGTGCCTGGCAGAGGGTTCATCGAACCACCTTCACAATTCTCTATTATTCAAATCTCGTATAGCGCGCGGAAAGAATGACCACCTATATCTTTCCGTACGAGCTCTGATTTCCATCATTTTATGGTGGTGATCGTTCCTCCCTATCTATGTCGGTGCCAATAAAATATTTTCGCATTCGGAGGAGAAAGCTCTTGATTGGAATTTCGTGAGAAGATTCCGTCGCAACGAAAAACGCCTTTCTTTCAATGATGTCGAGCCCAAATCCTTTATCATTTCTGTGGCACTCTCTCCCATATTTCGCGATAATACAAAAGGTGCTGCCTTTCGTTGAACTTTGTCAATGTACACCGTAGGTCCTACCTGGTAAGGATCCCACACCGCGCAGAATTATTGTAACAGAGGACCGACAAGCGTAGTATAGGCAGTCTCCTTAGTACGTCTGTTACATTTTCTAAGTATCCTGCCAATAAAACGCAGCCTTTGGTTAGCCTTCCCCACAACATCTTCTATGTGTTCTTTCCAATTCAAGTTGTTCGTAATTGTAATACCTAGGTATTTAGTAGAATTTACGGCTTTAAGATTAGACTGATTTATCGTGTAACCGAAGTTTGACGAGTTCCTTTTAGCACTCATGTAAATGACCTCACACTTTTCGTTATTTAGGGTTAACTGCCACTTTTCGCACCATTCAGATATTGTTCCTAAATCGTTTTGCAGTTTGTTTTGATCTTCTGATGAGTTCATTAGTCGATAAACGACAGCGTCATCTGCAAACAACCGAAGGCGGCTGCTCAGATTGTCTCCCAAATCGTTTGTATAGACAAGTAACAGCAAAGGGCGTGTAACACTACCTTGGGGAACGCCAGAAATCACTTCTGTTTTACTCGATGACTTTCCGTCAATCACTACCAGCTGTGGCCGTTCGTAGGTGAGGTGTGCCTAGTGCTGATTCTTGCTGTCGTTGTTCCTTCACGTTTCAGTTCAGAATCACAACAGCAACAATGCACTAGGGCAGTTTTGGAAGAGATGAAATGTCTCTGATGCGTTTGTCACTCAGGGGACAGCCAATGGTTAGTCCACGTGCGAAGTCAGTGAGCTCTCGTGACGGACCCACTCTGCTGTAATTCTCCACCTGTCGCGACTTCTGGCGGTCACCTCTGCATTACGTAGGGATGCTACGAAACTTTTGAACAGATAGAGTACACTCCTTCTACTCATATCTTAGAACTCCTGTGATAGCTGTCTCACATTGCTCACACATGATAATTTAGACTCCTTAACTTTTTACATATGTGTATTGTGCGCAGATTCACGTAGGTCCAATTATAACTTAATAATTAGCTAATAAATATGCTGAAAGAAAGTGCCGGCTAAGCGAACTCATTCTGAAATCTCACTCTAATCCCTCGGCTCAGTTCCAACTACACTAGCGCAAGTGTCGCGGTTCCCGCAGTTTCTGGGAGCGGAGCTGGAGGCCGACGTGTCCCACACGTGTTCCATCGCGAACAGATGACGCGAGTTTCTTGACCGAGACATCGACGGGAGTTCACTATCGTGTTCCTCAAACCACTGTAGCACGGTTCTGGCTTTGTGACACGTTCACTTACCCTGCTGGTAATGGCCTTCGCTGGCAGAGCAGAAGACCTTAAGGATGAAGGGATGCAGGTGGTCAGCAATGAAGATATCTACCACAGATCCCGTGGGAGCCCGGGTGAATGTCCGCCATAATGTAATACTGCCTCTAACGCCCTGCGTTCGTGGCGCAGCGTGTGTTTCGGGAGTACGTCCGCTTAGACGACGGCGTATAGGGACATGACGGACTACTTGGTGTGACAGGAAACGTGATTCGTAAGCCCTGGCGACCATTTTCCATCGATCCACGGTTCAATCTCGATAATCCCTCTCTCACTGTAATCGTAATAGATGATGTTGTTAGCTCATCCATTTGAACAAGTAGGGCGAGTTGCACGCTGAACAATGTGAGTGAGTGGACGGTGTGCTCAGAGACACCTGCGTCTGCACCATCGTGTTTCGCAGAGCGGGCAAGTCTCCTAGCTGCACGTCCCACACATTGTTACCTACTCGTAGTTTCACTGTCCTTCTACCTCATTCCATACATGGTCACGACAATAAGCTGCGAACAGCCAGTTAGCTTCGCTGTTTCGTAGTTGCTAGTTCCCAGGAAACAGGCCCCTTGTGAAATACGTTTACGTCAGTGGACTTCCCCTTTTGTGGCCTGTATCGTCACTAGAATGATTCCCCATTCGTCTCCGTTCCGTGTTATTACTTTTCGTACGGCGTCGTGTGCCAGCGACGTCTCCAGGTGGTATTCGGGCCAACGAGATATACGGGCTCTGTTGGGCACGTTACAGCACGTGACACTACATATCTGACGAGTTGCAGCGACTGTCTTCGGCTGGGGGCGAGCTACTATCTGAGACCACTTCAATACTTCGTTGCTGCGCGATTAAATACACTCACTTCTCTTCAGCATATGACTTTAATGGGTATTTCCCGCTTGGCCCCAGGCGTAGACGAGCGTTCGCGATGCATGCCGGGTAAGACGACTACTGTGACAGCACAGGCTCGTTGCAGATCCCGTGTTTCCCATTAACCCCGGTGTGCGGTGACCACAGTATGTTGGCTCATTCTTGTACACTACTGGCCATTAAAATTGCTACACCACGAAGGTGACGTGCTACAGACGCGAAATTTAACCGACAGGAAGAAGATGCGGTGATATGCGACTGATTAGCTTTTCAGAGCATTTACACAAAGTTGGCGCCGCTGGCGACACCTACAAAGTGCTGACAAGAGGGAAGTTTCCAACCCACTTCTCATACACAAATAGCGGTTGACCGACGTTGCCTGGTGAAACGTTGGTATGCCTCGTGTAAGGAGGAGAAATGCGTATTATCACGTTTCCGACTTTGATAAAGGTCGGATTGTAGCCTATCATGATTGCGGTTTATCGTATCGCGACATTGCTCCTCGCGTTGGTCCAGATCCAATGACTGTTAGCAGAATATGGAATCGGTAGTTTCAGGAGGGTAATACGGAACGCCGTGCTGGATCCCAACGGCCTCGTATCACTAGCAGTCGGTATCACAGGAATCTTATCCGCATTGCTGTAACGGATCGTGCAGCCACGTATCGATCCCTGAGTCAGCAGATGGAGACGTTTGCAAGGCAACAATCATCTGCACGAACAGTTCGACGACGTTTGCATCAGCATGGACTATCAGATCGGAGAGCGTGGATGCGGTTACCCTTGACGCTGCATCACAGAGAGGAGCGCCTGCGATGGTGTACTCAAGGACGAACCTGGGTGCACGAATGGCAAAACGTCATTTTTTCGGAGGAATCCAGGTTCTGTTTACAGCATCACATTGTTCGCATCCGTGTTTGACGAAGTGGCGGCGAACGCACATTGGAAGAGGGTATTCGTAACCGCCATACTGGCGTATCACCCGGTATGATGGTATGGAGTGCCATTGGTTACATGTCTCAGTCACCTCTTGTTCGCATTGACGGCACTTTGAACTGTGGACTTTACATTTCAGATGTGTAACTACCCGTGGCTCTACCCTTCATTCGATCCCTGCGAAACCCTACATTTCAGCAGGATAATTCACGACCGCATGTTACAGGTCCTGTACGGGCCTTTCTGGATACAGAGAATGTTCGACTGCTGCCCTGGCCAGCACATTCTCGCCACACACCGTCAGGTGGCTTGCGGAGTATGGATGTAGATGTAGAGGTAGAGATGTATCACCAATTGAAAACGTCTGGTTAATGATTCGTCACAATACAAAAATTGATGAACTGTGGTATCGTGTTGAAGCTTCATGGGCAGCTGTACCTGTACACGCCATCCAAGCTCTGTTTGACTCAATGCCGAGGCGTATCGAGGCCGTTATTATGGCCAGAGGTGGTTGTTCTGGGTACTGATTTCTCAGGACCTATGCACCCAAATTCCGTGAAATGTAATCACATGTGAGTTCTAGTATAACATATTTGTCCAATGAATATCCGTTTATCATTTAAATTTCTTCTTGACGCAGCAATTTCAATAACCAGTAGTGCAGGTATTGTAAGAGATAGTCCAGAGAAGCGGGCAGCATGCCGGAACCGGATTCAGCACATCCCTTCTTGAACAACACGACTACGGTGCCACACCGTTACAACCAGAATCACCACAAAGGCCGCTGTGAGCACAGCACTAACACGACACGACAACAGTGTGCGCCAGCGAGGCTACGCAGTGAGCAGCGCCACCTTTGCTCGTTTCAGGGAGGCGGCGGAGGCGGGCGAGGGCGTGGAGGCGGCGCCGCAGTTCACGATGCGGCTGCGCGACCGGCGCGTGCAGGTGACCTACCCGGTGCGGATGACCTGCCAGGTGGCCGGCTGGCCCGCCCCCACCGTCACCTGGTCCAAGGACGGCGCCGACGTCACGCCCGACGGTGAGTCCCGAGCCCTGGCAGCCGCGCACTGCATCCGTCTAACCTGCCATCGCTGGCCCTTAACGTACCCGACCTTCTTCAGTCTCCGAAATACACTTATGACAGGCCTCCAAAATGCCCACCCTTTCCTTGATTATCGGTCACCAGTCTTGCGACTCATCTGAAGGCTCTGTCGTGATTACCCGTCCTATCCCAATCTGTTCATCTGACAGCAGTACTTAAAGGCCTAACCGCATTCCGCAGTTATTTTTTATGCCACAGCCTCTGTCTCTCTTCCCCTACAGTTTTGCCTTCTCCGTCAACTTCTGGTGATCGGCGTAACTTTGCACCCTCCTTCCATCCACCCACTCCCTCTTGGCATCACCCCCATTACTCGTGTAGCAGATCCCAGTACATTAAATGTAAATTATTTACAACGCCAGAAAACATACGCAAACCCTACACACGAGTGGCCTCATCAAGTGGACATGACGTCTGTCGTCGGTTGCTGAAGCCTGTGCCTGCAACCGGGAGACCGCTGCGGTCGCAGGTTCGAATCCTGCCTCGGGCATGGATGTGTGTGATGTCCTCAGGTTTAAGTCGTTCTAAGTTCTAAGGGACTGATGACCACAGATGTTAAGTCCCATAGTGCTCAGAGCCATTTGAACCATTTTTTGAAGCCTGTGCGGTACCCTTGTCGCCATACAGTGGTGGCAGCAATGAGTTTCTGATGCCCGTCTGATTCACAGTAGATCGCTCTGAAGATCCATACCAGAAAGAGAAATTCTCGAGTGGTCTCCGATTTGGTATGACCCATGTGTCTTGCAAAGATTAGCATGCCAATTTGAAAGTCAGTTAATTCGCTACGTGGTTACATAGCTAATAAACATCTGTCTGTAGTAGACTGTTCAGATATAATGTCTACACTCTCTCCACAAGCCGCATCAACCCACAACATTTGGGTGACATAACCTACATAGCACCTCTTCAAATGAGATGACAAGCCTTCCTATTAGTCTCTGCCGTTCGCTTTAGTTAGGCAACCGATGACAGAAATTTCCTTTCCACTCTAGAATACACATCGCATAATATTTCCGGCAGATGAAAGCGAATTCGCCTTACTTAGTTTTGAGCCATCAGCATCTATCTGTGGCTCTGACTGCTTGTTTCGTATGTGGCGTGAAGTAGTGGGCCCGCATCCCGTCTACAAGACATTGTGGACCACGTAATGCATTGCCCTTAAAATTACGAAAGCATTCGCTGGAGACATTGTTGTTGCAGTTCAGAGATGTTGGCCACTGATGGATTCGTGTATGCGATTGGAGTTAATCCTCTGAGCGTCAGTTAAGGCCCGAAGATGGTGTACTGAAGCACCGATACTGGTGACCATACAGTAAACAACATCGAAAGGGCGGCCGAAGGTGTTCCATTTCATTACATAAGTGAACGGCTGAAGTCCCTCAAACCCACAGTCAGAGCTGTAGGTAATGATGCAATTACGCCAGGACATTGTCTCCCGAAAATCTCCGATCGGAAGTCGACCATGAAAGAAGAGTTTGATGGCAGAGTATACATATCTTTCTTATCCTTTCTTTCCCTTTGAGTATAACTATTTTTTGATTTCTGTAATTTTAATTGCTTTTGTTTTTTATAAGTAACTGAAGTCAGTAACTGTTATTTCTCTTCATATTTAAACATTTCAGCATAAAATAAATAAATGTGTAGGTAAACATACTCCTCAATCAGTTTCCTTCAAGCAAAGGTAGACGATAGATCAGCAGAATCACTGGAAATGTTTTTGTGCAGTACCGGCTCTACCGTTAACAAACTCCTTCTTACGTTGTGAAGGCCTCCATACCAGCAGATTCATTAATCAATATGTAGAGATAAGTGAACAAATTTGCTTGGTAGATCTTGTGCATGTCATCTCGGAAGGCTACGGAATCCTCTATTTATTTTATTTTTGTAATCATTCACTAATTGAAATTTGGAACTTTGTTTGGAGAATACGCAGAGTAATTATCACAATGTACAGTCCTCTTTCCTCATTTTTCTTTGTTAAATGACAACGCTCTCATTTCATAGTATGGAATAAGAGTAATGCCTTGTACTGACAGCTTGTACAGAATATTCGGTTCTACGCTCTAAACAGCCCGCAGCCTCTGTGCCAAGACGCTGCCTACGTCTGGTTTAGGAGTGTCTCACATCCACACGCATACTTCACTGCTAAAAGCTGCTGGGGCCAGTGCCAAGTATTTCCCAGAATAGTAGAGACACGGCAAATTTCATCCCGTTAGTTTCCTGTCACCTGTTGAGAAGACATGTGTCTACTTCAGAATATTATCAACAAACTAAGAAAACATATCAGTATTAAAAATGTATTACTTCTATTTCGTCTATCAAATAGAATTGCTCTTCTTCCATTTGTCTTTTCAGTTTCGAATGTTTACAAGTTTTCTGTGCTGATATAATATATATTCTAACCTTAGAATATGCGCAACTGTTGTCACACACATCTTAAGACGGTTTATGCATAATTTCATGTGGAAAATCTCGAAAAATGAGTGCAAACTGTAATTTAAGTGTCACCACAGCGTGGGCAAGTGACACTTATTACATATCGACAAACAAGCAAAATATAACACATTAACTCTCAGTCTTTCGAAGGATTTCCTTGGTTACAAGGTAAAATAGAAATTCCCTAACATTACTCCAAGTTTTTATGTCTTTCTGCATAAAAAGAGCAGTGGTACAAGAAAAGTGTAAAATACGCTTGGTTTATAAAGTAAATACGTTTCTCAATACCTGATAGGAGCGCTGTCGTTCTGTTAAACTCATATCTTGGAGAATATTTCCTGGTAATCCGATACCAACATAGCTCATGAATAGAAGGAAGGAAAAAACGAAGCATACCATTGAAACGTCCGCCGATGAGGAAGTCATTAGAGACAGAACACGTACTCAAGTTGGAGAAGAACGATAATGGAAATCAATTACCTCCTTTCCAGAGAAACCATCTAAGTTAAGCCTCATTATCGTTTTAAGGAACTCGTAATACGCAGTGTGAAACGGAGGTGGGCGTACGTTGACTAGTCGGGAAGTCGGAAAGTCTTTACGTAACGTTTTCTGATAACATCTAAAATCGATGGAGGTCTGATTACGATGTGGGGTTGATGTTTCTGAATTTTTACCTGAGATAGTAATTTTGATGCATGGTAAAATAAAAGCATGTCCGTTAATTTTATGTTTTCCACAGAATGTAAACGATTTGTAGTAAGAACTGTTATGCATCAAATATTGCTCTGCCCACAAATGAAACAAAATTTCATCGCTTTTCTCGGCTATGTTGCACTGGCCTGATCAAACCCTCGACTAAGTCCATCGAACGTACATGGAATGGATTAGAATATCACTTGCGTGCCTTAGCAGTCCAGCAACAGATATTGATCGAGTTTCACGGATGATTGAAGATTTCATGGAGGTTAAACTCTGCAATAATAGCAAAAATTGGTATTAGGTACGCGGCTGGCTTCTCTGAAATGAATCACCATGAGTTTCCTCATACTTTTGGTTTCATGGAATTGAGTTTCCTTTACCAAAGGCTGCTGATCACCTTGAGCGCTTACATGAATGGCTTTTCCGTCTGATTGAAGTATGATATTGTGTAGTGTCTGTTTGGAAGAAGACTGCAGTTAATGGCCGACTTCTGAGAAGCTACATCTGCCATCGTTCCCGTGTAGTACATACAGTCTTCCCTTAGTAACGTCTCGTATTTTTGGACTAAAACTTCTCGCTCTGAGTCAGTAGACTATAGGTAAAAAAAAGATTGGGACAGCCCTATCTACTTTCCTATTCCTTTAATCTACGATTAACATATAAATGAGTCCCTGTGTGTCGAAGACGCGGCAGCAGGACGTAACGTAGTTGTTTATGTGTGTCGGTTTTATTTGTTTACGGGTTCTGAGATGACTGTCAGAAAAGAGATTTCTGTTGAAATTTACAGGCTGAGAGGCCGAGGTCAAAGCGTAAACTAACGATCCATTACGTCCTATCTGAGACAAACACTGACAACGGCTTAGAAAGAAGAAAGAGTCCAGAATTTAAAGGGGAATTATGCAGGGGTTTCTAGAAAAAAGATTCATCCGATTTCAGAGGACCGTATCTTCTACACAAATAACGCTTTAAAAAGAACCATCGTATTTAACAAGGGTGTATCTTTTATATGTATGCAGGTATAACCTTGGGGTGCTTCTTACAGTTAAGGGTCAAAGTTTACATTTGTCATTTACCTTTGACAAATATTCAATTGGTCCTCCAATGGACAGATGACAACTTATGAGACGATAGCGCGAACCGTTCTGCTCTTTTGTCAGCATTTATGGAGCTATTGCGATCACTGCTATTCCTGTGCGACGTCGTTATTCACCCAACGATATTGGAAAGGGAGGAGTGCTCGCTAACGCCCACAAAAAAAAAAGATCATGTACCATGAGAGGACGCGACCTTGGAGGCCAACGGTGTGATGCTAGATGTGTCCGCCCATTTCCCTGTGTTATTCGCAGTGCAATATGCGCGACAAAAATGACGCCACAGAGTTATAACCACATCGCCTCTACGCACATTGGGTAAAGTGCAACTAACAGAGCTAGCTGCAATACATGGACTGCAACCGACAACCAGGCATAACGGAAACATACAAATGGTTCTGAGTAAACTTTTAATTTCGGTGCATGATTTACAATTCACCCCAAGTTTGTATCTTTATTCGTGGAGAAAATACAGTCGTGCAAAATCGGATGAATCATCCTGAAGCGCTGTGTTTTCGAGAACGAATTTTCAATCTGCAGCAACTTCGTGGCAGGCTGCAGGCCGCTTCTTGGACTCGGGAACTTTGGCTTTCGCGGCACGTGCTCTACCAGCTGTGCTACCCGAGCACGACCGGCACTCGTCCTCACGGCTTTACTTCCGCCAGTGCATCTCCTACCGTCCACACTTCACAAACGTTCTCCTGTATAAATGGCGGGACTAGCACTTCTACAAAAAAAGGATATGGCCGAGACACGGCTTAGCCACGGCCTGGGGAATTGCACTGAGGTACTGACGAAACTAAAGCTGTGAGGACCGGCCGTGCTCAGTCGTTAGAGCACTTGTCCGCAATAGGTAAACCTTCTGAGTTCGAATACCAAACCGGCAGTTTTAATGTTCCAGTAAGTTTCAAATGAGGGCACACTAGGGTGCAGAATGAAAATACATCCTGGAAACAATCCCTTAAGCTTGTCTATTCCATTTCTCCGAAATATCTCTATTTCCAGGAGTGCTAATCGGGAAAGGTATGAAGGAGACCTTCTGTGGAGAATGGAACGTTGTAGAAGAGGTACTGCAGGAAGTAAGATCATGAGACTCGTGTTTGGATAGCTCAGCCGGTAGGTAACTTGACCACGAAAAAAAAAGAATCCCAGGTTCGAGTCGATTTAATCCGCCAGGAAGTTACACTCTTAATTTGGTTTCATCTCGCAAGATGCCCCCACAGATGTTAGTGAACTGTTTGTAGGCATCAAACACTGCTCTCACCCAGGAGTTTTAACCCCCGGCATTCATTGTATTAACTGGTAGGTGTTTGAGAGATGTGTAATACAGTGATGTCCAAAATTAAAGCAACACCTGCTATTTTCCCGTCCCGTGTCTAAATTCACGTTACAATCATACGTCCGTACGATCGTATTCTTTACGGAAGATGGCATTATGGTCAACGAACAAGCGCGCCAACAATGACATCAGGGTACCTATCAAGCGGGGTAGTCAGAATGAGATTTTCACTCTGCAGCGGAGTGTGCGCTGATATGAAACTTCCTGGCAGATTAAAACTGTGTGCCCTTCCGAGACTCGAACTCGGGATCTTTGCCTTTCGCGGGCAAGTGCTCTACCATCTGACCTACCGAAGCACGACTCACGCCCGGTACTCACAGCTTTACTTCTGCCAGTATCCGTCTCCTACCTTCCAAACTTTACAGAAGCTCTCCTGCGAAACTTGCAGAACTAGCACTCCTGAAAGAAAGGATATTGCGGAGACATGGCTTAGCCACAGCCTGGGGGATGTTTCCAGAATGAGATTTTCACTCTGCAGCGGAGTGTGCGCTGATATGAAACTTCCTGGCAAGTTTCGCAGGAGAGCTTCTGTAAAGTTTGGAAGGTAGGAGACGGATACTGGCAGAAGTAAAGCTGTGAGTACCGGGCGTGAGTCGTGCTTCGGTAGCTCAGATGGTAGAGCACTTGCCCGCGAAAGGCAAAGGTCCCGAGTTCGAGTCTCGGTCGGGCACACAGTTTTAATCTGCCAGGAAGTTTCAAGCGGGGTAGTGTTTGCAGGGTAGTCCCACATCCACAGTCGCTGTGTACACAGTCACAGACGGTCCAGTATAGCCTACGGACTCTCTGCTGTGGAGGGCCTTAAGGAAGAATGGAAGCAGGAGAGTCGCAGACTGATGTGGCCGATGGCTTAATGTGAATCGTTCTGTCGTTTCTCCGATGAGGCTGTAGTTTACAGAGACTGAAGCTGTATTCCGGAGACGAGGACAGGGCCGACAACGTGTGACATCAGAAAGAGTGGACCACTATTTGGCTGTAAGGGCACGACGGTAGCGCCTTAGTACTGCACTGAAACTGGCATCTGACTTCGCAGCACCCATTGGACGTGTTGTATCGAGGCAAACCGTGTACAGAAGGCGTCAGCAGAGCGTCCTTAATTGTCGCAGGCCTGCTGTCTGTGTACTTCTGGCGTATCTTCACAGAAGGGAATGTCTGGAGTGGAGCCGTCAACACGCCACCTGGACGGTCGAACGATGGGCCAACGTGCTTTTCACTGATTAGTCCCGATTTGGTGCGGAGAGTAATTCTCGACGGATTCGCATGTGGGGGGCACGTGGAGCACGATTTCGGAACCCAGACGTTGTGGAAAGAGACGAGGATCCCTAACAGTGTGTGCAGGGATTATGTTGACCCCTCGAACACCTCTTCATGAATGAGATTTTGACTCTGCAGCGGAGAATGTGCTGATATGAAACTTCCTGGCAGATGAAAACTGTGTGTCGGACCGAGACTCGAACTCGGGACCTTTGCCTTTCGCGGGCAAGTGCTCTGCCATCTGATCTACCCAAGCACGACTCACGCCCCGTCCTCACAGCTTTGCTTCCGCCAGTAACTCGCCTCCTACTTTCCAAATTTCACAGAAGCTCTCCTGCGAACCTAGCAGAACTAATCGTTCTTGGGTAGCTCAGTTAGTAGAGCAGTTGCCCGCGAAACGGAAAGGTCCCGAGTTCGAGTCCCGGTCCGGCATACAGTTTTAATCTGCCAGGAAGTTTCACCTCTTCATCAAATTGTATAGGTGAACCGGCAAGGTTTAACTGCTGTCAGGTATTGTGACGACATGTTCGTACCTCATGTGCGGTTGTCACGAGGTGCTGTGGGGCCCAGACATCGTATTGATAAACGATAATGGTCGACCTATGAAGTTTTTTTTTTCGGAAACATAAGATATTGCACACATGGCGTAGCCTGCTTGTTTTCCCGATTTCAGTCCCATACAGCGTGTCAGGGATGCTCTAGGAAGACGGGTCGCACCAGGTCAACATCCACCAACCACTCTCCAAGACAGATGAGCAGCTCTGCAGGAAGAACGGGCGTTGTTGCCTCAACAAGAGACTGGTGACATCACTCACAGCATGTTCCGTTGTTGTCAGGCCTATACCGGTGCCATAGGTGGTCTCGTCCCACGCTGAGCATTTTAGGCAGTCGTCAGAATGTGTGTGCAAATCCTTGAAGTTGGAAAAAGCCCAAGAACTTTTTGTCCAGCGTCGTGCATGTTGGAGTTGATTACTTACTGTATTCTTTACATAGTTTGTACATTAGTATCAGCCGCGCGGGGTTAGCCTGAAACGTCCCCTTAGAAAAATTAGTGAATTACTGTGCTGATAAACCTCTTACATTATTTGATTTTCAAACAGCTGAGCAGAACATTTCTCACTTTACTTATTCTGGTCAACACTAAACTGATACACAATATTTTTAGCGCAACGCAATCTGACTTTCAATACTCCCTACAAAAGAATGGCCCTGACTAACAATTACCTATACCTTTCATGAATCACTTACGTCATAAAAATCTTCATTACTCGAACTAGTGCAATACAGCGAGCGCCAAAACTGCCAGCTAAATAAAAGATTGTAACTACTGAAGGCACAAACTACTGATAGGCATCGTTAGCTAATGAAAGATTTTGATTGAGGACAAACAATGTATTTAGCTTATTAGTGTTCAAAAGTCATAATATATATATCAGTTCATAAAACCCAGTCTTACAAATTTACTCTCTCTAATGGCCACACGTCCAGATCGTCCGCTCTCAAAACTCCACCATTTCTCCACGTCCACCACTGCTGGCGGCTCACCTCCAACTGCGCAACGCTACGAGCTGTTCACATCCAACTGCCCAACACCACAATAGCAAATTCCAACAATGTAAACTAGCTACAGACTGCACACAGCACAGTCAGTGATTTTCATACAGAGCGCTAGCTACTTACAAGCCGAGCTGTCAAGGCACTCCAGTTATGAACTGTGCGGCTGGTCCCGGCGGAGGTTCGAGTCCTCCATGGGGCATGGGTGTGTGTGTTTGTCCTTAGGATGATTTAAGTCAGGGCTTCCCAACCTTTTCAGGTTCGGACCCTTTCTTCAGTCGAAAATCCATGGCGGACCCCTAGTCAGTCAAGAGCACAGTAATTTTAAATTTCAGAGCGAAAGCCATGGGAACTGAAAGATTCTTAATGCATGTTGACCCCTCCCTCCCCCCCCCCCCCCTGAAGTATCAATAGTCTTTGGTTTAGAGATGAATGAAAACAACTTGAAGGTCAAAAATCGACTCATGAAATAGGTAGTGGACTGACGAAGCAAGTTTAACATTTAATAATTCCTGGGGCCGCATGTGCCAGCGAGCGCTGTGATTGGTCGACAAAGCTCGCTTTGCTCACGCGTATAAGGTTTCAGCTCACCTAGCGCCGTGAGCCGGCTCACAAACGACCCCTGTATTGTTGCGAAACAGTCGATCAGAGAAGCCGCATTCTCCGGCACTAAACTGTGTATGCGTTCTCACTTAGGAACCGCAAAGGCTGCTTGGGAATACGACATGAAGTAAAAAAAGTGCACATGTTTTTCACACGCAAAAAGTGATGAATTTGATTTTCACATTTTACTCATTATTTTACACCATTGGGTGAAAGGTGACCGCAGACCTCCTAGAAAGAGCCGGCGGACCCCTACGGGGTCCACGGACCACACGTCGGGAAGCCCTGATTTAGGTTAAGTAGTGTGTAAGCTTAGGGACTGATGGCCTTAGCAGTTAAGTCCCATAAGATTTCCCACCCATTTGAACATTTATTACATTAGTATGACCTGTTTATACTGTATCGTGTCAAAATAAATGCAGCGTTGCAAAAGTCCCGTTTGCTGCTTTAATTCTGGAGGCGAGTGTACGTGTGTCCGGTGCAGACCGTCGCTCCATGACGAGCGACGAGGCCAGCTTCCACACGCTGGAGCTGTCGCACGCGGCGCTGGAGGACTCGGGCGAGTACTGCGCGACGGCGCGCAACGCGCACGGCGCCGTCTCGTGCCGCGCCACGCTCGTCGTCGACAAAGGCATCCGCGCCTACGTCGCGCCCGACTTCGTCTTCGAGCTGGAGCCCGCCGCCGCCGCCGTCCCAGAGGGCGGAGAGCTGCGCCTGCGCGCCCAAGTCGAGGCCTACCCCGCCGTCGGCGTCATGTGGTGAGTACCGCAGCCCACAGCAGCAGAACGGAAAACAGAGTCCACATAGAATGAGATTTGCACTCTGCACCGGAGTGTGCGCTGATACAGGTTAAAACTATGTGCCGGACCGAGACTCGAACACGCGACTTTTGCCTTTCGCGGGCAAGTGCTCTACCATCTGAGCTACCCGAGCACGACTCACGCCCCGTCCTCACAGCTCTACTTCTGCCAGTACCTCGTCTCTTACCTTCTCATTCTGGAAACATCTCCCAGGCTGTGGCTAAGCCATGTCTCCGCAATATATTTCGTTCAGGAGTGCTAGTTCTGGAAGGTTCGCAGGAGAGCTTCTGTAAAGTTTGGAAGGTAGGAGACAAGATACTGGCAGAAGTAAAGCTGTGAGGAAGGGGCGTGAGTCGTGTTTGGGTAGCTCAGTTGGTAGAGCACTTGCACGCGAAAGGCAAAGGTCGCGAGTTCGAGTCTCGGTCCGGCACACAGTTTTAATCTGCCAAGAAGTTTCAGAGTCCACACAGTCTGCATCACTGCTTACTCTTTCAGTATACGTGCTATGTGGTAGGGAGCTGGTGTTGAGCGGAAGGATACTGAGCCACAAATGTACTGACGTTTTTATTAAAAATGCGAACCAATTAATTAAAACAAAGAAAATGATGGAAGACCATCCTGGCAGCTAACCCTGGTATTAATTAGATTAATCTCCAAGAACAGAATTGTTGGTAGAAATTATATAACTTTCAGAAATGACTGACTGAAATTTGAAAAAAAAATTGTTAATTGAGACAACATCAACTTAAAAAAATTTCACGGGTCCTTAGCACGGAGGTCTAATCAGATCGCAAGTCTATAAAATTAACCTGCATATTCCACATTACAAGTTTCAAAAACATACCGAAAATAGCCAACAGGTCATTAACACTAGCAGTTCACTATTTATTTATTTATTTATGCATTTATTTTACCTGGCAAGATTAGGGCCTTCAGGCCCTCTCTTACACCTAACCAGGCATACTCAGATTGAACTAGTTACAGTTTCCAAATAACATTAAGGACATTTAACGTATTATGCAGTATTGATGTTAAACAAAAAATTTGAGATTATAACAGTAGTACAATGATAATTATAACAATAAAAATAATTATAACAATCAAGAATGATAATAATAATAATAATAATAATAATAATAATAATAATGATAATAATAATAGTGATAATGTATATGAAAGTAAACATACTTTTCTTTTGTGCATGTCAGTCCCATTGTTAGTTGGGAATTTTCTCGTTATATTCTTGCAGCTTGTGAGTTATTCTCATCGAGCAGAGACATAAGACGATAGAATGGGGTGAAAGAGATATATAAGAGGTAGATAGGTTAGAGGAATAGAAAAAGAATGGTAAAATTCGAAGCTGTGATGGAGAGGAGAAAGAAAGAGATGGGAGGGGCACAACAATGGTGGCTATACCGTCCCTAATATGTAAGTTTTGAGTTCCCTCTTGAATGTTGAGTAGTTCTGGATAAGACGCAGATCACAGGGTAGCACGTTCCATAGTCGTATGGCTGAGATGGAGAATGACACGGAGAAACATTTTGTGTTATGTACAGGTACAGCCAAGATGATAGACGTATCCGATCTGGTATTGCGATTGTGGAATGATGATAGGTGTTTAATGTGAGAAGATAAGTATTGGGGGCACCAGTGGCTAAGAAATCGATGAAGTAGGCACATCGTGTGGAGATCGCGTGCCTTATGTGGGCGTATCCAACCTAGCTGGGAGTATGAAGGACTGATATGATCATACAACCGAATATTGCACACGTATCTAACGCAAGCATTCATCACTAGCTCGAGGCATCTAGAATTTTCACTATTTGTGCCGTGTTGAACTACATCGCAGTAGTAAAGATTAGGCAAGACTAGTGTTTGGACTAATTTTTGTTTAACATGGGTTGGAAATATTTTTCTATATTTTTGAATTGCATGTAGGGAGGAGAGCGATATCCAGCAAGCTGTGACTGTTTGTTCTTCCCAGTTTAGGTGTTCATCCAAGATTATTCCAAGGTCTTTTACTGTTTTTTGGTATGGTAGTTGGGTACCATTGAGGAGAATTTTAGGGACCGTTTCGCGAAAGTACCGGCTGATTAACTTTGGATGAGATATAAGTGTGACCTGGGATTTCTTGGGGTTTAGTTTCAGACCTATGTTCTGTGCCCATCGAGAAACAGAGCAAAGAGATGCGTTCATACTCGCTACTGCTCCAGCAATGTTTTTGGGGCTTGCACTTATGTACAGTTGGATGTCGTCAGCATATAGATGGTAGCTGCAGGAGTGAATCACTGAAGAAATATCATTAATGTACAGTGAGAAGAGTAGTGGACCAAGGACGGAGCCTTGGCGAACTCCAGAGTGCACGCTTTTCCATGATGACTTTTCCGACCCACAAACGACTTGTTGACTTCTGTTTTTGAGGTAGCTTTCGAACCAGTGTATTGCGCTGATTGAGAAATTCAGCTGTTTCATTTTAATTAGTAATATGACTTAACTGCTTTCAGTTAATTAGAAGGAAGACCACTGGTTCCAAGCAAGCGGAATAACCTGACAACATTTAATTCAAAGGATGATACAAGCACAGCCGATCAGTTTCTCTTTGACCCTTTAAGTGTCGACGGCGATCATCACCAGAGAGATAAACATTCTGAGTAAAGGCATTTGTCGTATCCAGCCCTCAGTAGCTGAACCCACAATATAAACAACAGATACATGAACCTATCATGTCGTGTAACACGGGAACCACTAATTAAGAACTGTAGTTTACAATATAAATAGTCACTGTCCGCAGCTCGTGGTCTTGCGTTAGCATTCTCGCTTCCCGCGCACCGGGTCCTGGGTTCGATTCCCGGCGGGGTCAGGGATTTTCCTTGTCTCGAGATGACTGGGTGTTGTTGTGTCGTCTTCATCAATACGGCCGGAGGAAGGCAATGGCAAACCACCTCCGCTACGACCTTACCTAGTCGGCGGCGCGGGTCTCCCGCATCGTTCCCTACCCTCCTCGGAGTATGGGACCTCATCATCATCAAATACACCTGAGAAAGGCGAACGTTGCACGTAACGCACCTGAGTAACGACAAATTTTAACGATACGTGGTCAGTCAGCTCGAGCGACACTAGCTTAGTGACGCACATTCACCGAAACGTAAATTAAGTGAGACCGTTTAAAGTTTACATTTCACGATGGTTGACCAGGATGGCGACTCACAACAGCGCTGCTCAGTACAACATAATCACGCACAGGGTAATCGGACTCTCGCTATAATTTCTTGCGGATCGAAGCGTGAGTTCAGAATCGCTCGGCCAATGGATGCCATCACGTAGCTGTTATGACGAGTCTGCTAGGGATCAGGGACCAAAGCATGCTATTCACTAGACGCCTCTGCACCCGGTTCTTGACACTGGCAGAGAGGAACCCAACCTGGCACCACAGTGGACACAGGCTTCTTGCAAATTGAAATCCCGAGAACAAGTCGGGTTCCGTATCACACACACAGATATCTTTCTCAACGAACGATCTTCATCCTCCGAGCCGAGATCCAATCTCACAGAAACCATGGTGACCAAACACCCAACTTTTAGCATTTTAGCAGTGGGCCAAGGATGCTGTCGGCCACGACGTTATCGCGTTCACTCCAGCCGCTGTGAAACATACCGCTCAACCGCCTCACTTCGAGAGCCGCTCTTGGCCGCGAGAGCGCTCCAATGCCGGGCCACGGACCTGTCCTCTGCAGTCGACAAACCGCTCGAGAAGCTCTTGCGGTGAGACGGGCTAATAACGGGCGGGAATTGTCGATATCAAAACGTGACCGCACGGCAGAATGCTTCAGTCACACCATAATCACCTCGGTTGAGAAGCGTGTCAGATAGTCCATTTTCGTCACATTGTTTCCCCTCTCCTGAAGAAACAATGACGATTACTGTTTCTGTCCACCCCACAAATTTCCTAAACATAACCAGGAGTTTGCCGTTCTAGAGGGGCATCCAGAGAGAATAGAAGGAGTCACAATCATCCATATTTATTGGGAAACACAGTTTCTCTGAGTCTGAATAGAACAAAAATCTCCAAAAGCAAAATAAAAGAAAGTTCCTCACTAAAAAAATTAATCTAGAGTTCCTAATTCACAAAATACACAATTAAGCTCCACCACGCTTGATATAGTCAATCATCTTAAGCAACCAAAGAAAGCAAGCAACTTGAACAGTAAAAGAGACAGCTTACACTACACGCGTTCGTCCTCTGTTAGAATATTGCTGCGCGGTGTGGGATCCTTACCAGGTGGGATTGACGGAGGACATCGAAAGGGTGCAAAAAAGGGCAGCTCGTTTTGTATTATCGCGTTATAGGGGAGAGAGTGTGGCAGATATGATACACGAGTTGGGATGGAAGTCATTACAGCATAGACGTTTTTCGTCGCGGCGAGACCTTTTTACGAAATTTCAGTCACCAACTTTCTCTTATGAATGCGAAAATATTTTGTTGAGCCCAACCTACATAGGTAGGAATGATCATCAAAATAAAATAAGAGAAATCAGAGCTCGAACAGAAAGGTTTAGGTGTTCGTTTTTCCCGCTCGCTGTTCGGGAGTGGAATAGTAGAGAGATAGTATGATTGTGGTTCGATGAACCCTCTGCCAAGCAGTTAAATGTGAATTGCAGAGTAGTCATGTAGATGTAGATGTAGATGTAGAAAAGGCTTTTCTCGAGTCGGCTTTACTCAAGAAGCCCGCAGCCAACTTTAGTTTACAGAAGAAACAAACACTTAACGATATCTTATGTAGATAATTCACTTGCTGAAGTATCAATACTCGAATGGTAACGAAAATGAATAAGTCTGACAATGATATAAAACCTTAAGTGTGACGGTATCTGGCAAGTCCCAGCTGGCACATCGCCGAACAGTTCACTTTGAGTCCCAGAGTTGTGGAGCCAGCGTGCTGTCCAGGGCGACGCCTGAGTCCTTGGCGCGGCGTAGGTGAAGGTCTTTCAGTTGCTGGCTGCCACGGAATTGCTGTCCGGAACTCGTGTGCTGGTCTAAATGGCCGCCTCACGGACGGATGCTTCCGGCGTATTTTCAGCACGGTGTTTGCACGAAGAGAAGCGACCTCTGTCGTTGCCGTGTACGCCTGCTGGAGGCCTGGCTGGAGCGCTGCTGATGCCCTCTGCCGGCCTCTCTGCTGAGTTGCAGGGTTGCGAAATCCCGCGTCACCTCAACTGCGGGGACTCACACTGCTGCAACCCGCAGAGTGTACGAGTTGCACGCGGTATCGTCGGAGCCTCCTATCCAGCTGTGTGGCACCGCGGGACAGCCGACATTTTCAGTTAGCGGAAACCCAATATCAGGTTGAGGCTTTTAAAACCGAACTTGGGGTAATGAAAAAGAACTGAAAATTTATGAACGGTGGGCTCCATGTGGTTGCCAAGTCGTGCAGCGACCGTAAACCATAAAATTACCCAATATGCAGGAACCAGTCGCAAAACCGTGTTTTATTTATTCACTTTTGCAAATCGATTTAAACTGATTAACAGCCATCATCGGTGCTTTCAACCAGTATGTTCCCTGAGTAGTAAATAAAACATGATTTTACGACTTGTTGCTGCATATTTGGTCATTTTAATTGCAAATTTACTTAGCAAGTAATTCAATTAAAACGGCAGTATTTAGATAAATACTTACAAATTAAGTTCGAAATTAGCACCACATCTGATGTTTGTCACAGAGCGGACAAAACATCTTACATTGACGTCAGCTTTGAAATTAACAATTTTCCTATCAGACTAGTTCACTACGAAACTAGAGACCCAAACTTTTGCATTATATTCCACTTCATTATCTGATATAAATTTTTTGGATGTTTCTTTTCTGTCGAGTTGTTTCTATTAAAACCATTTTGTGGTACTAATCTACTAAAGTTTGTGAAAATGTGCTGAAGGCACATTAAATGACGCCAAAGAGAACAAACTCCATATAAGAGTAGAAGGCGCCAAGCCACTGGGACGGTCAGTGGTCCAGTGCAGCCGGCAGAGGCCGCCCTCGCCCGCCGCCTGTGTCTGCAGCGTCCCTGCAGAGCTAGGTGCGGCCACTCGCCCCGGTCTGCAGGACGGGAGCTTGGTTCCAGACTGCACGAGCCAGCCGTCTTCTAGGAAACAGCAGACTGGTGTGGCGATGCGCTGCGACACGCTTCTGCACGGCACCTACCTCCACACTGCCGACATTCGGTCTGGATGCCAGAAGGCAGCGAGTCTCGCAGATCGCTCTGAACACAGTTGTGCGCTCCTGTCCTCTAAATGAACACGCGGTGAAAAATACAAAAGTTAAGGAATCGACACGATCAGTTCGTCAAAAATATTAATAAAGAAATCTTGAGACTGCCCATTCAAGACACGCATTTTTTTTTGTTGCTATCTACAGGGTGGCAGTTAGTGAATTATATCAAAAAAACGTAAGGTACTTACAAACTACGGCGCGCACACACTTTATTCAACATGTAAACGTCGCTACAGATATTCGGATTTAGCTTATGACATGTTCGATATGCCTGCCATGATTGGCGATGATGTGGCGCAGACGAATAGCGAAATTCTGGATCACCCGCTGAAGTCTCGGAACATCGATGCTGTCGATGGCCTCCTGAACGGTTGTTTCCACCTCGGGCGAGGTTTTGGGGTTGTTGCTGTGCACCTTGTCTTTAATATAGAGCAACAAAAAGGGGTTGTCTGTGTTCAGATCCGGAGATGTCCATGCCAGAGGCGTGTGGGTGCCCCAAAGCCAGAATACCGCCCCCAGTGTGCTCCTCCAGGACATCAAATACTCCCCCGCTTCCATTACGGGGACTGATGACTATACCTGTTAAGTCCCATAGTACTCAGAGCCATTTTTGAGCTTCCGTTGCGTCGAGCTCCATCTTGCATGAAGCACATATTCTCGAAATCAGAATCGCTTTGGATAATGTGGGTGAAGTCATCTTCCAAAACTTTAACGCACCTTTCGGTAGTCACCGTGTCATCACTGAATATCGTACCGATTATTCCGTTACTGGAAATTGCGTACCACACAGTCGCCCGTTGAGGACGAAGAGACTTCTCGATAACGAACTGCGGATTCTCAGTCCCCGAAATGAGCAAATTTTGCTTATTGACGAACGCATCCAAATGAAAGTGGGCATCGTTGCTAAACCAAACCATACAGCGCATATTATTTCCCATTATGCCCCGCGGCCAATCGTTCAGTTTTCATGTCGTAGCGCAACCCATTGAGACGTTATGACTATTTTATTTCATACAGTTCAGTAATTGTCACCCGTTTCTATATCCGTCCTAAAACGTCACGATATCTCCCTTTCTGTGCGTTTTGCGATATTTTCTTCTTATGACTAATACTTGTGTAACACTTTCTATCTATTTTCATGTATGCTCCAACTCCTGTCCCGTTATTAGTGTATGTGCACTCTTTAAATCGTATTGTCAAAAAAATGGTTCAAATGGCTCTGAGCACTATGGGACTTAACATCTGTGGTCATCAGTCCCCTACAACTTAGAACTACTTAAACCTAACTAATCTAATGACATCACACACATCCATGCCCGAGGCAGGATTCGAACCTGCGACCGTAGCAGTCCCGCGGTTCCGGACTGAGCGCCTGAGCCGCTAGACCACCGCGGCCGGCTTCATATTGTCAACGGGGTTCCAGTCTGGTAGACGTATAATCTATCACAGCCCGGGCTGTTTCATATATCCTGGAATTTTCAATCTTATCTTGCGGCGTTCCAAGTTTGCGTCGATGCCACACATTTATCGCGTAATTACTTCTGGTTCTGTGTTTACCTGTTTTCGTTTTAACTTACCGTCTCTTAAAAAAATGGTTCAAATGGCTCTGAGCACTAAGGGTCTTAATTTGTGAGGTCATCAGTCCCCTAGAACTTAGAACTACTTAAACCTAACTAACCTAAGGACATCACACACATCCGTGCCCGAGGCAGGATTCGAACCTGCGACCGTTGTGGTCGCGCGGTTCCAGACTGTAGCGCCTAGAGCCGCTCGGCCATTTCGGCCGACTACCGTCTCTTACTACGTAAATTCATTGTAAAATCGTCCATTTACTTCCAGTGAGTTACTTCATTTACAAGAATCATAATAGCGATAAATACCCATTTCACTGTCAAGCGGCAATGTGAGACTAAGAGAAACTAACAAATTTATTTCTTTTTACCCAGTAGTTTCCTTACAATTACAGGGTAGCCTGTAAAATGCTGCACAGGAAAAAAGCCACGCAAATGCAATGAGTTATTAATTTTATTGAAAAAATAACTCATCGCTGGAAAAACTAACACAAATACATAGAACTGTATTGTTTAAAGGTGCGGAAAATGACATCAAGTCGCTCATTATGGAAGCCGGAGACAGAACTGAGGACTTAACGGTATATTGGACTGCGTGGCTGAAGCGTACGATGCCAATAGCAGCCAGAGTGTAGTCGCAAAAGTTTCAGCTTTTCTGTTCTCGGGAGTGCATTCATTTTCTTTTGCTCGTTACGAACAGAGTTACCCATGTATTGAAGCTACCGATTCTGCCCGTTACCTGATGAATAGCGCCCGCAGGCATGAATGACCCCTCGCCGGCTACGTCTGTCTACCTGCTGTGTGGGCCACAATCCCTCAGCTAGTTGTGCCTTCCACATCAGAGTGTTCGGCGTTGAGAAACACTCTGGCCGCTGAGAGTTCTCAGGCGGCTGCCGGCAGACAGATCTCGCCTGCACAGCCGAGGCTGCGCACGCAGCAACAGGGCCGACGCTCTGCCACATTCGGCGGGAAATGATCTCTGAAAGCTGGCGTAACTGCCCGAAGCTCCAGTGGCCAACTGCCGGAGGCTGCCAGGAGTAAGCAAGTCCGGTCTTGCTGTTCTCGTGGCCTTGTTTTATGCAGCTGTCTCCTCCATTCTATCCTGTGCAAGTTCTCTTCATCTCTGAATAACCCTTCATCTCTGAAAAACTGCTGCAAGCTACATCCATATGAACCTGTGTACTGTATTCCGGCCTTGGTCTCCCTCTACGACTTTTACCACTATACTTCCCCTGTTTCCAAATTGACGAGTCCTTGATATTTCAGGGTGTTCCTGTTAACAGATCCCTCATTTCAGTCAAGTTGCGCCATAAATTTCCTTTCTTATCAATTCGATTAAGTGCCTCGTCGTCAATTGTACGACCTACCCTTCAGAATTATTCAGCAATACAACTTTTCTGAAGCTTCTACTCTTTTCTCGTCTGAATCGTTTATTCTCTACGTTTCAGTTCTGTAACGTCCTACACTCCAGAAAAATAAAAATATTTAAATTTATTTTTGATTTTAACAAATCTTTTTACGAATGACGACCCGTAATTCCATATACGCATCCCTTGAACCTTGTCCCGCAGTTAAGCAGGGTCAGCCATCGTTAACCGGATTTGGCATGTTAATGTTTAAGGCGTGGCCGGATGCCCTTCCTGCCGCCACCGCCTACCCCCCGGAACGGAATTAGAGGACCCCAACTGTCTGCGTCGAGTGTAATCCATGGAAGAGTGCGAATGTGTTCAGATGTCTGCGAGCCGTGTAACTGAGGCGGAACATGGGGACCAGCCCGGTATTCACCTAGCGGGATGTGGAAAACCGCCTAAAAAGCACATCCAGGCTGGCCGGAACATCGGCCCTCGTCGTTAATCCACCGGGCAGATTCGATCCGGGGCCGACGCACCTACCCGAGTCCATCAAGCTGCGCGTTAGCGCTCTCGGCTGCCCAGGCGGGAAGGGCGACCTGTAAGTAGCCATAAAAAAGTGTCAGTTGCTATTCTGTTGAAAACTTGCGTAACGCCGACTTCATTTCCCTGGAAGAAAAACAGTTGGCTACACTTGTTTTTCCTTTCCCTGAGCTGCGGTCTCCCGCCCCTTCCCCCTCCCACACCCACCCCCAATTGCCACCGGATATAGGTGCACTTGTTGGTTTCCTTTACTGGTTGTTCAATGTACGGATTGACTATCATCGACGGTAGGCTCCAACCCTGTCTTAGTACTTTTTCAACCATTCCCTCCGTTTCATGTCCTTCGACTCCTATACCTGAAATATGTTCCTTCACAGGCTGTATATAACCTTTAGGGCCCTGTATTTTGTCGATGCTACCTTTATCGTGACGTAACTAAGGAGTTACTCTAACTCTATAGATACAGCAACAAGGAATAGCGCAGTAGGCAGTACAGTTGAAGAGGTATGGACATCTCTAAAAAGTTCCATCACAGAAGTTGGGAAGGAAAACATAGGTACAAAGAAGGTAGCTGCGAAGAAACCATGGGTAACAGAAGAAATACTTCAGTTGATTGATGAAAGGAGGAAGTACAAACATGTTCCGGGAAAATCAGGAATACAGAAATACAAGTCGCTGAGGAATGAAATAAATAGGAAGTGCAGGGAAGCTAAGACGAAATGGCTGCAGGAAAAATGTGAAGACATCGAAAAAGATATGATTGTCGGAAGGACAGACTCAGCATACAGGAAAGTCAAAACAACCTTTGGTGACATTAAAAGCAACGGTGGTAACATTAAGAGTGCAAAGGGAATTCCACTGTTAAATGCAGAGGAGACAGCACATAGGTGGAAAGAATACATTGAAACCCTCTATGAGGGTGAATATTTGTCTCATGTGATAGAAGAAGAAACAGGAGTCGATTTAGAAGAGATTGGGGATCCAGTATTAGAATCGGAATTTAAAAGAGCTTTGGAGGACTTACGGTCAAATAAGGCAGAAGGGATAGATAACATTCCATCAGAATTTCTAAAATCATTAGGGGAAGTGGCAATAGAACGACTATTCACGTTGGTATGTAAAATATATGAGTCTGGCGACATACCATCTGACTTTCGGAAAAGCATCATCCATACAATTCCGAAGACGGCAAGAGCTGACAAGTGCGAGAATTATCGCACAATCAGCTTATCAGCTCATGCATCGAAGCAGCTTACAAGAATAATATACAGAAGAATGGAAAAGAAAATTGAGAATAAAAGAAAATTGAGAATGCGCTAGGTGACGATCAGTTTGGCCTTAGGAAAAGTAAAGGCACGAGAGAGGCAATTCTAACGTTACGGCTAATAATGGAAGCAAGGCTAAAGAAAAATCAAGACACGTTCATAGGATTTGTCGACTTGGAAAAAAGCGTTCGACAATATAAAATGGTGGAAGCTGTTCGAGATACTGAAAAAAGTAGGGGTAAGCTATAGGGAGAGACGGGTCATATACAATATGTACAACAACCAAGAGGAAATAATAAGAGTGGACGATCAAGAACGAAGTGCTCGTATTAAGAAGGGTGTAAGACAAGGCTGTAGCCATTCGCCCCTACTCTTCAATATGTACATCGAGGAAGCAATGATGGAAATAAAAGAAAGGTTCAGGAGTGGAATTAAAATACAAGGTGAAAGGATATCAATGATACGATTCTCTGATGACATTGCTTTCCTGAGTGAAAGTGAAGAAGAATTAAATGATCTGCTGAACGGAATGAACAGTCTAATGAGTACACAGTATGGTTTGAGAGTAAATCGGAGAAAGACGAAGGTAATGAGAAGTAGTAGAAATGAGAACAGCGAGAAACTTAACATCAGGATTGATGGTCACGAAGTCAATA
Source organism: Schistocerca gregaria (assembly GCF_023897955.1). Classification (NCBI taxonomy): domain Eukaryota; kingdom Metazoa; phylum Arthropoda; class Insecta; order Orthoptera; family Acrididae; genus Schistocerca; species Schistocerca gregaria. The sequence continues at coordinate 757,751,229 of NC_064923.1, forward strand.
AAGTTAAGGAATTCTGCTACCCAGGCAGTAAAATAACCAATGACGGACGGAGCAAGGAGGACATCAAAAGCAGACTCGCTATGGCAAAAAGGCATTTCTGGACAAGAGAAGTCTACTAGTATCAAATACAGGCCTTAATTTGAGGACGAAATTTATGAGGATGTACGTCTGGAGTACAGCATTGTATGGTAGTGAAACATGGACTGTGGGAAAACTGGAACAGAAGAGAATCGAAGCATTTGAGATGTGGTGCTATAGACGAATGTTGAAAATTAGGTGGACTGATAGGTAAGGAATGAGGAGGTTCTACGCAGAATCGGAGAGGAAAGGAATATGTGGAAAACACTGATAAGGAGAAGGGACAGGATGATAGGACATCTGCTAAGACATGAGGGAATGACTTCCATGGTACTAGAGGGAGCTGTAGAGGGCAAAAACTGTACAGGAAGACAGAGATTGGAATACGTCAAGCAAATAATGGAGGACGTAGGTTGCAAGTGCTACTCTGAGATGAAGAGGTTGGCACAGGAAAGGAATTCGTGGCGGGCCGTATCAAACCAGTCAGTAGACTGATGACAAAAAAAAAGAAGGGGGAGGCGATACTGAATAGAATTGAGGAGACGAAAAATTTGATGTACAACTTGACTAGAAGAAATCGGTTGGTAGGACACATTCTGAGCTATCAATGGATCACCAATTTAGTACTGGAGGGAACCGTGGGGGGTAAGAGGGAAACGAAGAGATGAATACAGTAAGCAGATTCAGAAGTATGTAGGTTGCAGTAGGTACTCGGAGATGAAGACTCTTGCACATGACAGAGTAGCATGTAGAGCTGCACCAAACCAGTCTTTGGGGTGAAGACGACAACAACAAGATCAACATCATTTCAAAGAATCTATTCCAGTCAGCACTGTCAATTCCTTTCTGTACATATTACTCCCGAAACTTCAGTGTAGTCCTTCGAAATGGAATTATAGTTTCGAGACGCGCTGGACTTAAAGGGTCTAATAAAAGGCGACGAAATCTTCCGGTAAGCAAATAGCAATTTGTACTGATGGAATTCGGATTCTCCCATTATTTAGCCCTCCCTTCCTGCTGGTAACAGTATCTGTAGTAAGGTGTTACTATGGCGACCGTCCGTCTGCTTAGCTGAATGGTAACATGTTGCGTGCCACGCAGCGGGCGCGGGTTCGATTCCCAGCCGAGTTGGAGATTTTCTCCTCTCGTGGACTAAATGTTGTGTTGTCCTCATCGTCATTTCATCATCACCGACACCCAAGTCACCCTATGTGGTGTCGCCGAACTTCCCCGAATGGAAACTCCCGGCCATCAATGTCACAAGATCATTTCATTTTTTGATTGATAATTAATTGAAACCCTCAGATGCCGACAGGTGTTGTAGACATACCTTGATGGGGACAATTGAAAATATGTGCCCCGACTGGGACTCGAACCCGAGATCTCCTGCTTACATGGCAGACGCTCTATCCATCTGAGCCACCGTGGAGACGGATGAATAGCGTGACTGCAGGGACTTAGCCCTTGCACGCTTCCCGTGAGACCCACATTCCCAACTGTCCACAATCTACATACGTAATGTTCCTACTAGATACTTTGACCATCCACTCGTTCCTCGCGCCCACTTCATATATCTTCATATAGTTATATAGTTAAGTCGCTACCCGGCCATTGACCTTCGTCTGTGCGAGTGCGCACAGGTTGTCCGAACTCTTACGGGAATCGTCAACTTAAGTGAGCATGAGTAACGAGTGGATGGACAAAGCATCTATTAGGAACATTACATATGTAGATTGTGGACAGTTGGGAATGTGGGTCTCACGGGAAGCGTGCAGGGGATAAGTCCCTGCAGTCGCGCTATTCATCCGTCTCCTCGGTGGCACAGCTGGATAGCCGGCACGGTAGCTCAGCGTGTTCGGTCAGAGGGTTACGCGTCCTCTGTAATTAAAAAACTGAGGCAGTCGATCAACAACGAACATAAATGGATGTCTTACGACGTCCGCCCCGAGCAGATGCAACGAGCAAAAGCGAAAAAAGTGAGATTTAAAAAAAAAATAGAGCGTCTGCCATGTAAGCAGGAGATCCCGGGTTCGAGTCCCGGTGGGGGCACACATTTTCAGCTGTCTCCATCAAGGAATGTCAACAACACCTGTCGGCAGCTGAGGGTTTCAATTAATTATCATTTATTCTAGAGAAGCTGCACGCTCATCAATGGTATCTGCTCTTTCGAGAACAGTTACTATCTTCACGTTTCATTTTTTACTACGGCGCCGCCCCTCTGCCGGCAGTCCCCTGCGCCCTCCATGTGGCCACGCCCCTTTCCCTGCCAGTCCAGTCCCACGCCACATCTGCCCGTACGCGTCCCACTGGCCGTCGCCCGGCGGTTCTCGCCCCAGTTCACTCGCCTGATCCGCCTTCATCTGTATCTCCCCGCGGAACGTTCCACGCGCAAAGCGCAGCTCTGAAAAGAGAAACCGAAAGCTTGCGGGTCGCGCTCGGGGCCACGGAGAGCGTGGGTGCGAATTAAGCTGGCGGCCCGTCGCGGCTCTCGTAAAGAACGTTCATCAGCATGCGGGACCGGCCGGCGCTTGTCAGCCGACACGCCGATAGCCGGCAGCCGGGGGCGGCGAGGGGCGGCGGGTAGCAGTGGGGGGCGGCGAGCGGCGGCAAAGGTTGGCGGGGGCGGCGAGGGGCGGCGGGGGGCGGCGAGGGGCGGCGAGGGGCGGCGGGTGGGCGGAGAGCGGCGGCCGGCCGGCTTTGCGCTGCGGACCGCCAAATTGTCAAAACTGTCGCTGCAGTAGGAGGACACAAGCTTCACCCGGTCCGGTTTCCGACGTGCGAGCGGACTCAATCAATAACAGACGCCCGTCTTCATTTGCTCCTCCGTCAGATCTCATCGTCTGCTGACTCAATCGGCTCTTTCATAACTCTCCAGACTTTCTTACTAGTCTCTGAGTCAGCTATTTCTATGTCATGCGTAGTTTCATCTCTGAACCAGGAACTACATGTATTTAGTATCAGTCTAGTTCATTCAAAGCTTGCGGGACAAAATGTCAGTTAGCATACTCCTCGCTATGGAGAGCTGCAGATGGAATGTCAAATCAACCACCATTCAGCCGTCTGATTTCCAAACTGTTATTTTATTGGGGCACCAGTTTCGGCGATTTACCACGCCCCCTTCATGCCCCCTGACCGACGTGGTACCTGTAGATTACTGCTTGATACAATGGTCACTTCTACCATCTGGTAGCCCAATAAAAGAACAGTTTGGAAATTTGACGGCTGGAAGGTGTTTCATTTGACATTGTGTACTGAACAATCGAGTACCGCAACTGTATCAGGAAAGATGGACATACAGAGAGCTGCAGATGGTGTCGAAATGGTGTTGGGCGGTCATGTAAGTTTCTGCCGCCGACAAATGTCTTGACAGAGAAGTAGGGTGTCCAGCACACATCTGTTTTCAAAAGCAGATAAAAGTTTGCTTGACGCCTTCATAACAGGCAGCTCCACTCCTTCCACAATGTTTAAGTGCAGACAGTATGTGGCTTAAATTCGAAGAAATAGCATCGGCGGCAGTTGATAGAATTATATCAAATCGATACACACTAAAAAAATGAATATGTATGTATTTCACATATCCTCCTAAACTACAGAACCGATTTCAACCAAACTTGCTACACACATTAATTATTACCTGGAAAGAAATATTGTGTGGCTAAGAACCACCAACTTCCTCTAAGGGTGGTGGTGATAATTCGGAGAGAGGAGAGGATGAAAAGAGGTTAATAGACAGAGAGGGGGAAGGAGGACATTCACACTGATATGGGGCAGGAGGAGATGGTGAACAAAGAGAGGGAGAAGAAGGAGATGGACAGATACTGGAGGAAGAGGAGGTTGACAGAGAGTGGGAGATGGACAAGGAGCAAGGTGGAGGAGATTGAAGGAGCGAGGGGTAAGAAGGAGGTGAAGTAAGAGAATTGGAATAATAACGTGCCCAGGTAGCGCTGTGTACTCAGCTACTAAATTAATAAAGTACGGTACTGATCCCCCAGGTCAGAACACTGTTGACAACGAAGAAGTCAGACCAATTCAACAGAACAGAAAACCCGCTAGATTGGCGACGCTATAGTCCAGCTCGAAATGTAATGCGGACTTCAGTGCGAGAAGATTTGAATAGCTGTCTCTAAATATGACATAAAATCGAAAGAGATTGTCGTCATGTGTAAAGTACATCAGCGGCAAGACACAACCAATAGCTTCAATGCGTGATATGAATGGTAATATTACCAATGACTGTGCCACAAAAGCCGAAATACTAAACACAGCTCTCCGAAATTATTTCATCAAAGAAGACGAAGTAAAATCTCCAGAATTCGAATAAAGAACGCCTGCCAACATAAGTAACTTAGAAATAGATATCCTTGGTATAGTTGAACAGCTTAAATCAATTAAGAGAAATCTTCCAGTCCAGGGTGGGTATCAGTCAGATATTTCACAGTGTACGAACGTTCCACACATGATTAGGATTCTGCTACACCATTTCTGGCTAAAGCCAGGCAAACTAACGGTGAATAACATAAAACGCGCATATATCAAGTAACTGTATGAACGCTCTACAAATCATAGAGATTCTGCCGCACCATTTCCGGTTAAAGCCAGGTGACCTAATGGTTAATAACGTAAGACGTGCGTATTTCCCAAAGACGCAGCATATTATAATAGCAAATTTCGAAATGAGCGTAATCGGAAATGCATAAAAACAAGAACAGCAAGAAAGAAACCACTGTCAAAGCAAATGGAAAGACAGTGGTTGTCAGCGGACGGGCGTTATCGTGTGGTAGCATCACTTCACGCAGTCTTCCTGATCGTAGTTCCTGGACTGCGTCTGCAAGAGTGATCAGCTGTCCACAATAAATGTCAGCACTGACGGTTACACCTAGGGGAAGCTATTCGCAGTGCACCACACCTTCGCTATATCACCAGATGCATAACATTATCTTTTGTGGGTGCGCTCAGGTCTTTGTACGAGAAGTTCCTGCTTTATTTGGGCTCGACCATTCCTTTCTTTTCCGTGCGTTAGCATAAAGACACAATTTCTCGTCACAAGTAATGTTCGAGGGTAGGAATGTGGGGGATCCTGCCCACTGGTCTAATACAAGATACCTAGGAAGAAGTTTTCTCGGAAAACTAGGCAACAGGTCAAGCAAATATTATTAACGGACTTTACTACAATACGTTAAATTGACAATACTTTGCTTTTTACAAAGATTTATGGCAAACAATTGGGGACATGCAAAAAATCAGTGTCCTTCGATGTATACAATTTCGAAGCAAGGAATTGTTAGGTTTCGCGCCGACGTGCCGGCGCTTCATGTTACGCCGGGACAGAATGGTCAGTGTTGTTTACAATCCAATTGATGAGGTGCAAGCAGAGAATCACGTATGTCCATAAGATGCTTCTTGTGGTTTTGGCTTCTGGCATACGGTACACATACACCCGACTTTCGATACTTCCCCATTACGTGCAAATGTCGCACAATGGTGAAGTGATCATAGTTCATCACATTTGCCATTTCGCGTGCACCAACGTGGATCATAGTGCATTAATACGCTTAGACGATCTTCAGCAAACACCGAAGATCTTCCTGAGTGTGGAGAGTTTCTAACATCAAAACGCTTCTCCTTAAAACGAGAAACTATTTTCCTGCTGTGCTCTGTACATTGCCATTATTCCCATACATGGCACAAGTGTTTCTGGCCGCTTCCGCTGCTGTCAATCATCTATTGAACTCAGAAGAAAATGTCGCAAATGTTCCATTTTGTAACGCCCACAAGTGCTCTCACAACCTAGAAATGACAAAATGACAATTTGTAAATTCAATTCAAGTTGCAATAGTGAACTACATATAAAAAACAATCGGTTAATAAACGCATAGCAACCGCAATACCTACATGAAAAACAAAATAAGGTACGAACTTACGAGCGAACTAATACACTGAAGCGCGAAAGAGACTGGTATAGGCATGGCTATTCAAATACAGATATACTGTACGTTAACAGGCAGAATATGGCGCTGCAGTCGGCAACGCCTATATAAGACAACAAGCGTCTGGTACAGTTGTTACAGCGGTTACAGCTGCTATAATGACGGTTTATCCAGATTTAAGAGAGTTTGAACATGATGTCACAGTCGGCGCACGAACGATGGGACACAGCATCTCGAAGGCAACGATGGAGTGGAGATTTCCTCGTATGACCATTTGACGAGTGTACCATGAATATCAGGAATCCAGCTAAACATCAAATCTGCGGCCGGAAAAAGATCCTACAAGAATGGGACCAACGACGATTGAAGAGGTACGTAAACAGGCAGAATACGGCGCTGCGGTCGGCAGTGCCTATATAAGACAACAACAATTTCGCGCTGTTGTTAGATCGGTTACTGCTGCTACAATGGCAGGTTACTAAGATTTAAGTGAGTTTGAACGTGGTGTTATAGTCGGCGCACGACCGATGGGACACAGCATCTCCGAGGTAGCGATGAAGTGGGGATTTCCCTAGACGACCATTTCACGGGTGTACCGTGAGTATCAGTAATCCGGTAAAATGCCAAATCTCCGACATCGCTGCAGCCAGAGAACGATCCCACAAGAACTGGACCAAAAACGACTGAAGAGAATCGTTCAACGTGACAGAAGTGCAACCCTTCCTCAAACTGCTGCGGATTTCAATGCTGTACCATCAACAAGTGTCAGCGTGCGAACCATTCAACGAAACATCACCTATATTGGCTTTCCTAGCCGAAGGCCCAGTCGTGTACCCTTGATGACTGCACGACACAAAGCTTTACGCCTCGCCTGTGCCCGTCAACACCGACATTGGATTGTTGATGACTGGAAACATTTTGCCTGGTCGAACGAGTGTCGTTTCAAACTGTATCGAGCGGACGGACGTGTACGGGTATGGAGACAACCTCATGAATCCATGGGCCCTTCATGTCAGCAGGGGACTGTTCAAGCTGGTGGAGGCTCTGTAATGGTGTGGGGCGTGTGCAGTTGGAGTGTTACGGGACTCCTGATACGTCTAGATACGACTCTGACAGGTGACACGTACTTAAGAATCCTGTCTGATCAACTGCATCCATTCACGTCAACTGTGCATTCCGCCGGACTTGGGCAATTGCAGGAGGACAGTGCGACACCCCACACGTCCAGAATTGCTACATAGTGGCTCCAGGAATACTCTCCTGAGTTTAAACGCTTCCGCTGGCCACCAAACTCCCCAGACATGAACATCATTGAGCATATCTGGAATACCCTGCAACGTGCTATTCATAAGAGATCTCCACCCCCTTGTATCCTTACGGATGTATCAACAGCCCTGCAGGATTCATGGTGTCAGTTCTCTCCAGTACTACTTCAGACATTAGTCGAGTCCATGCCACGTCGTATTGCGGCACTTCTGCGTGCTCGTGGGGGCCGGTGTACCTGTTTCTTTGTCTCTTCTCTGTATTTATTAAGGAGCCAGTACACAAGTTACTCGGTCGGATTTTCGTACGCGCTGTTCTGAGGAGGTCATGCTTTGCAGAAGCTGCTGTGTAGCGACGTGAGGTGTCGCGAGTGGCTGCGGAGAACGCGACCTCGGGGCGCAGGGTCACGTGAAGACCGCGGGCGTGTACGGCCGCCACCGCCGCCCTTCTGCAGCCGGGCGACTGACTGCACGCCGTCCGGTCGCCGCGCCCACACTGGCCGGGTCCTAATTGCGTTACGCCCGTCGCTGCGTCGCTGCGCCGTGATTAATCGCAGCATCGAGCCATTAATCCTTAAATGTCGTTACGCCCGAATTAATAGCGAATTATGCGCCCCGCAGTGGGCACTCACGCACTTTCCATGTAAAAAGAAGGTAACATCGAGGTAGCTGTGGACCTATTTCAGTACAGATATCGTCCTGCCCTTCAATGCAGCTGTCTCACCAGCTCTCTCCTCACGTATCTACAGATTAACAACCCGTTGCCAACAACCGTGTATAGATAAGCTACAGACGAATGTACCACGTCGTCCCCTGCTCGAATCCCTGAAATAAACTGGTTTAGCGGATGTGTATACCGGCACAAATTGCAACGATTCTTAATTTGTGATCTGGTACAGGTCTGGGCCAGAAATAGGTCGATCAGAACAGAATTATCGATTCCCACAATGTAACTAAATAATTAACTCAATTTTCCGTATCTAATTCGGACGATTCATATCATTTAGATCAGTCTGCGTAAACGTAATGTGTTGCAGACTAATAACCACCAAAACACTTAAATATATTTCCGTGGCTCTATCCCTATTATTTGTGAAACATGCTTAAAAAAGAAATTCGTACATACTTAATTATCATACAGTGAAGGCTTTCACGATCGGATGTTTCAGCTGCTAAGAATTTTTCCGGGTTGTATGGCCGTGGTCCATGGAACTCTTCAGTCACCTGACGTTTCGTCCAAGGCTACGTTGAACATTTTCAGAGGTACTCCTGGTTGTGCTGAGTTTTGCCGACTGACGGTCGGACGTTGGAGAGCGGCCTAAATACTGGGGGAAGTGGGCGTGGTCTGGATTTCATGTGATAGCAGAGAGAAACCTTGTCAGAGATAAAATTTTTATCGATTATAGCACGTCATCGATTCTGTATAGCCACAGTCCATATATCACTAAGTTTCATGGCTTCTTCTTTATTATTAAAACTATCCCAATGATAATGTGGATAATTTTATCCAGTGATATGGGAGGCGGGGCCATGTGACTCAAGTTATTTGAATTTTCGCACATTTACCTTTAATAGCATCTTGAATTTTTACAATGCTGGAGCATCCGGTGACGGTTCTGCTAGCTGGATGTAGTCTGAGCGCCCCACCTGACAATTCAATAAGACATTAGCGTTAACTTTTTATGAAGATTATACATTTTTTTCTATCTTTGGAATACCTTATGATTTGTCATTATTTTCGTCTCTGGCCCGTAATGATTAATCGATGTTTCATTTACTGTTGTGAAACGTCAAACAAGTTCACTGTAATTCAGTTTAAATAAGTCTTAACAGTTTTTTTCAACGTTAATTGAAATGCGTTGTTAGTTGATGGTAAGTATCAAGCGCAAACGTTTTTCATACCCGAATCCGGTATAATATGTGGCGGATACCACGTCTCGAGTTTTCAGTGAGTTTACTTATGTCGCCGATCGCTAAAGACGCATTGTCGCCGGCCGGAATGGCCGTGCGTTCTAGGCGCTTCAGTCTGGAGCCGAGCGACCGCTAAGGTCGCAGGTTCGAATCCTGCCTCGTGCATGGATGTGTGGGATGTCCTTAGGTTAGTTAGGTTTAAGTAGTTCTAAGTTCTAGGCGACTGATGACCTAAGAAGTTAAGTCGCATAGTGCTCAGAGCCATTTGAACCATTTTTGACGAAGTGTAAATGTTTACTGCACTCTGGAGGATACCACATTTTTTTAGGAAGTTTTGAGTGATAAGCTTCTTCAGTAGACATACGACCACATTTAAATGTACCTGTCCAGTCCTTAATTGCTGAAAACACACGGAAAGGATCCTTTAATGGCTTTTCTATTTGTTGGTGTTAAATTTTATCATTTTTACGGAATTTTAACACTTGATTTTTTTAGCGATTACGACAAAAAATTGGTTAAAGATACGACTCTGAAACATCGCAGCACTCCATACAAGGAGTGACACTTTGTAAAGATCACAGTATTTTGACAATGCTCGTGCCATATTCAACTAGTCTGAAAACGTTTGAAACTCACACTACGACAATACGACAATACGAATACAGCATTACAGTATTCAAACCTTTCTTCATAAATGACGATCACAGTACGTAACCAGAAATGAGCAGTAATACAATATGATGAAGATAATCATAACTTTCAAGTTCAATCTAGCGGTACACATTATTTATTTAGACGAGTTTATCGAACAGTCGATTGCTGCGATTACTTCACACTGCAATTCACAATAAATCTTACAGTCATGTCCTAGGGAACGTGGCAGTTTCGTAAAATAAACTAAAAGCCTAGAAGAAAATGTCCATCGCAGTAGTAAGAAGATAGTGGAATACTAACACCACGAGCAACTTGTCCGTAACAAGTTATTCTCCACAGTACCTCGATTAAATTTTTAAATACCTGGATCATTTTGGCATGGGAAGTACTCATTGGCACAGTAAGAGGCTAAAGAAACAGGTTGAAGAAGTTTACTCATGTTAGAACACCGAATTTACACAATCCCTCAGTCGGCTAAAATCTCTTTCCTATAGTGCGGTATGACACGCATTCTGATTAAACATTGCTTCATTTCCACAGATTCACTATTTTCCCAAAGTTTATCACCACAGTTGAAGATACTGGTGTGACAGCGTCAAGTATTGGTTCTCGTGTATTTGAAAGATGTAGCTTGTGCGATCTTCTCTCAGCCGTGAGGACGCAGTCGCACGGCGTATTCTGACCTCCGTTAGCAGCTGGTATGCGTCGTCGGACCGGATGATTAATAGACCCGCAAGCAATTATCAGTTGAATAAAACGGTGGGGACATTAACAGCGCTCTTTACTCAATGCGCTGAATAACGCAGTGACCGATTTTCCGTAAATAGCCTAATGATGTAGGAATCGTCGGGCCGTGTAAATTATCATGTACAGGGTCCACTTTTTAACGGAAAATGCAAGAGCAGTTATAGTTAGTTATCTCAGTATTTCTTCAGTTGTGAGACAGAACGAAGTAGTCTACATCTACATCTACATTTATACTCCGCAAGCCACCCAACGGTGTGTGGCGGAGGGCACTTTACGTGCCACTGTCATTACCTCCCTTTCCTGTTCCAGTCGCGTATGGTTCGCGGGAAGAACGACTGTCTGAAAGCCTCCGTGCGCGCTCTAATCTCTCTAACTTTACGTTCGTGATCTCCTCGGGAGGTATAAGTAGGGGGAAGCAATATATTCGATACCTCATCCAGAAACGCACCCTCTCGAAACCTGGCGAGCAAGCTACACCGCGATGCAGAGCGCCTCTCTTGCAGAGTCTGCCACTTGAGTTTGCTAAACATCTCCGTAACGCTATCACGCTTACCAAATAACCCTGTGACGAAACGCTCCGCTCTTCTTTGGATCTTCCCTATCTCCTCCGTCAACCCGATCTGATGAGCAATACTCAAGTATAGGTAGAACGAGTGTTTTGTAAGCCGCCTGATTTGTTGATGGACTACATTTTCTAAGGACTCTCCCAAGGAATCTCAACCTGGCACCCGCCTTACCAACAATTAATTTTGTATGATCATTCCGCTTCAATTTGTTCCGTACGCATAGTCCCAGATATTTTACAGAAGTAACTGCTACCAGTGTTTGTTCCACTATCATATATAATCATACATTAAAGGACCCTTCTTTCTATGTATTCGCAATTCATTACATTTGTCTATGTTAATGGTCAGTTGCCACTCCCTGCACCAAGTGCCTATCCGCTGCAGATCTTCCTGCATTTCGCTACAATTTTCTAATGCTGCAACTTCTCTGTATACTGCAGCATCATCCGCGAAAGCCGCTTAGTCTGCCAATAAAGAATTCTTGCAAACATGATAGCAGCTTAAAGTGAAGTGTTTTGGGCTTCAATATCTCATTTACATTCTCCTCATATTTAGGTTTAGATCAGCGTCAAAGAACATCTCTCATTTAATTTCTCCTCTCTTCAGATTTAGATCAGCGTCTAAGAAAATCTCTCATTTAAGTTGTCCTCATCTTTAGATTTAGCTCAGCGTCTAAGAATGTCTGAAAGCGAGTTAAGATAAACTCGATGACTTGAGATGTACGAATCACAAATCTAATAAAGCGGCTACATTTGCTCTATCCATGTTAACTTACAATGCGATTAAGTTTGATTTTATGTAATTTGTTGAGGAGATTAACACGCAAGGAAAGAACACTGAAATGTGATAGCAGCTATGGAGCTACTGTATGCGAGGAAATGATTTGACAGGAAAATAGAAACAGTGAATAAAAGAAATCAGTCTTGTATTATCGTATAGGACACCCACTGTCAACGACCACTGCCGTTATTCACCAGGAATCAGTGTGCAGGATGCGAACGACGTACAGTCCAAGTTGCACCAAACTTCACGTAAGTTTTAGTTACCTTCGTGAAGAGACGTGTTAGGCGGGTGACGGCGACGGGAAAAGAAACGCAGCGTGGAAGAATGCTATACTGGAAAAAGTGGCTACAGTGGCCAGGGACACTGTGGATGCTCCTTTGGTGGTCCAGATCAAGGCCAGGTCGATAATCCCCATGCTTAAACAGCGCCAGGTGGGATTAGTCGGACGTGTCGTAGTTTGTATTAATCTGTCGATCTGTCAGTGTATGGTCGCTCTTTCCTCTTAATATCCAAGCGAGTCCCTAGTGTTATCGAAATTCCACCTCGCTCACAGAGAGTATGTTCGTACTTACCACACAGCTTCCTAATAAGTGGTTTCACAGAATTTAGCTCATCGGTCTCTCTTGAAACACACATTCTCTCAATATGCAATACACAGACACAGATCTCGCAAATATTTTGACTGGTTTATCTCGTCAAACTGGAGCATCGTCAGGTACTCATGGTTGTGACGGCAACACGTTTGCTGTTTTATGTGTTTTGCGCTCCCCGAAATATTTGTTTAATTGCAGAAAAAGTGATTTGATTAAAAGCCGGTTTTTGTTTTCTTAGGCCATCGCCTTTTAATGAAAGACACAGTTGTAGCTCTGCGTGCTGTTATAGTGATTAGTTATCACCTGACGATGTCCTCAAAAGTTGAAAGCCGCTTTCTGGCGAAAAATGTAGTATTTTGCAGAACACCAAGAAAGTATTTCCTTTTTCAAATCGTTGTCATTTACTGTCAAGCACTGATGAAAAATTCATTTAACACATTTCCTTTCTTTTCTTACAGTCCGTTTCAGTGATCTTTGCTTGTCCTCTTGTGTTAGTCTCTTAGCTTCCCCATACGGCACCTTTCATATGCAGCTGAGTCTGATGTTTCGGCTATATTACCTACTATCAAGATCATGAATACAGTTTCTTGTAATTATTTTTTAAAAGTGGCCTTTACAGTCACAAATGCATCTTCAGCTTGCTCCTCTAACATTATGCAATTTCGTAGAAGATTCGAAGTCAGCTGCACAGGACTTTTCCTTCAAACGTCCTTCAAACTCTTCTTAATCGTTTCGGTTTCTTATTGCACGAAGATCACATTTATTTGGGATTTATAGCCTCGCCTTCTGCACTACAAAAAAAAAATTTACCAGAGGTGCTTCGGTTTCTGTGTGCCTCACTTTATTTTTGTTTTAAATGATCCCAAATATCACTATCTTGTGCCTACACCGCTCCATTTGGGGCTTTTTGCTGTAATTGCTAACGTTACGTCAAGGTATTTACTTTAAAAAAAATTTGTGTAAAGAATAAAGTATTAATTAGTAGGAGACATATTGTTGTTGGTCCGCAAATTCTATCAGTATGTCCTACGATTTAAGGCGAGATACAACAATATAACTGAATCTAAATTAAATTCTGTAACTCTAAAATAATAGTATTTGACATTATTTAAAATTGTACTGCATTTTTGGCAACATAACAATGGACGAACAGAATACGGGAAATAGATGCCAAAAAACATCTGGGAAACCAAGACAGAGCAACCTATTTTGTGTTCTTCAGGAGACTAGCGTACAAAATCCATATTTACTTCCCATGCTTGAGTCATCAGTTTCGCTGTAAAGTGTAACAGTTACATCAAATATAATCATTTTGACAAAACTGTTCAGCACACTTTGTACCATAAACGAGATATTCCATAAAATCAGCATTTAACGCGCCACCATATTTACGTTACTGAGGAAACCGCTAACAGCCTTCATTAAGGACTTGCTTCGCACACGCCCGAACTGGTTTAGAGAAACCAGGGAAAACGTAAATCAGCCGGCCGAATCGGGGACTAAACGCCACTGCGGCGCCTTAGCGGTTACGTCACCCACAGGGCTTTTTATTCTTTTTCCTTTTTTCTGTAAAAGCGTTACACACGTCCGGCGGTGCTGTCTCTTAAGCAAAATTCTCTGTACGTTTCAGTACATAAGTTTAGCCCTTTATATTCATCAGATCGATTCCACACTACTTTTTGTGGTAACGCTATATATCCTGGTACTCCTGAATCACTTCCTATGCACGAAGTTATTCTGTAGTTGATTTTCTCTCTTTTTTCTTCCAAACCCCTGACTTACATAGCCATATGGTTTCCACTGTTACTTTACATATAATCTGTTTCGTTTTGTTAATGACCTAATTACTCCCAAGGTTTGATTTTAATTGGCGCATAACACGTCTCCTTCGTCCTGTCTTGCCTTCATGTTTCCCCTCAGCCTGTACGAGTGTCTTTACATAAAGTTTCTTGAATGTACTGTTAACATTTTGTTCTTAATCATCAGTCTTCTGACTGGTTTGATCCCGCCCACCACGAATTCCTGTCCTGTGCCAACCTCTTCATCTTACAACATTACTTGCAACCTACGTCATCTACGTATTCCAATCTCTGCCTTCCTCTACTGCTTTTGCCCTCTACAGCTCCCTCTAGTACCTTGGAAGTCATTCCCTCTTGTCGTAATAGATATCCTTTCATCCTTTCCCTTCTCCTTGTCAGTGTTTTCCATATATTCCTTTCCTCTCCGACGCTCCGCAGAACCTCGTAATTCCTTACCTTATCAGTCCACCTAATTTTCAATATTCGTCTGTAGCACCACATCGCAAATGCTTCGATCTTCTTTTGTTTCGGTTTTCCCACAGTCCATGTTTCACTACCATACAATGCTGTACTCCAGACGTACATTCACAGAAATTTCTCCCTCAACTTCAGTTACACGATAAATCAGTCTAATCTAAATTGGAAGGAACATGCAGAAAATGTTGTGGGGAAAGCGTTTTATTGGCAGGATTCTTAGAAAATGTAACAGATCTACTAAGGAGACCGCCTACACTAGGCTTGTCCGTCCTCTTTTAGAATACTGCTGCGCAGTGTGGTATCCTTACCAGATAGGACTGACGGAGTACATCGAAAAAGTCCAAAGAATGGCAGCACGTTTTGTATTATCGCGAAATGTGGTGAAACGTCCCCTTAGAACAATTATACATCACTGTGTTTAAACTGGCACACAATATTTTTTTAGCGCAACGCAATCTGACTTTCAGTAATCCCTCCAACAGAATGGCCCTGACTAAATTAACCTATACCTTTCACAGATCACTTACCTCACAAAAATCTTTGTTACTCAAGCTACTGCAATACAGCGAGCGCCACTACTGCCAGCTAAATAAAAGATTCAAACTACGGAGGGCACTAACTACTGATAGGCATAGTTAGCAAATGAAAGATTTTAATAGAGAACAAACAATGTATTTACCTTAATAGTGTTCAAAAGTCATAATATATATAGCAGTTCATGACATCCATTCTTACAAATGTACTGTTCCTGATGGACACACGTCCAGATCATCCGCTCTCAAAACGCCGCCATTTCTCTCCCCACATCCACCACTGCTGGCGGCTCACCTCCAACTGATCAAAGCTACGCGCTGTTAACATCCAGCTGCCCAACACTACAATGGCAGACAACAATGCAAAGTAGCCACAAACTGCACACAGCACAGCCAGTGATTTTCATACAGAGCGCTACGTAGAGTTACCAATAAGAAAACCTAAATAGCCTACTTACAGTGGGAGAGAGTGTCACAGAAATGATATAGTATTTGGGCTGGACATGATTAAAAGAAAGGCATTTTTCGTCGCGACAAAATCTTCTCACGAAATTCCAATCACCAACTTTCTCCTCCGAATGCGAAAATATTTTGTTGACACCGACCTACATAGGTAGAAACGATCACCACGGTAAAATAAGGGAAATCAGAGCCCGTACGGAAAGATATAGGCGCTCATTCTTTCCTAGCTCTATATGAGATTGGAATAATAGAGATCTGTGAAGGTGGTTCGATGAACCCTCTGGCAGGCATTAAAAAGTGATCTGCAGAGTATCCATGTAGTTGTAGATGTAGATAAGGCCCTCATTAGATACTAGTAGACTTCTTTTGGCCATGAATGGCCTTTTTGCCACTACTGGTTTTGACTCCTCCTTCATCTGTCTGTTACTGATTATTTTGCTGTCTAGGTAGTTGAATTCCATAATTACATCTACTTCGTGATGTTTCTCGCTGTTCTCATTTGTGCTGCTTCTCATTACTTTAGTTTTTCTTCGATTTACTCTCAGTCATTATTTTATACTCATTAGATTGTTCATTTCATTTAACATAGCCTGTAATTCTTCATCACTTTCATTCAAGATAGCAATGTCATCAGCGAATCGTATCTTTGATATCCTTTCTCCTTGAATTTTAATTCCTCCCCTGAACCTTACTTTTATTTCCATCATTGCTTCTTTGATGTGTATATCGAACAGTAGGGGCAAAAGACTACATCCCTGTCTTACACACTTTTCAGCCCGAGCACTTCGTTTTTGGTCTTCCACTCCTATTATCCTCTCTTAGCTCTTGTGCATATTGTATATTACCCATCTCTCCCTATAACTTACTCCTATTTTTCTTAGGATTTCGAACATCTTGCATCATTTTTCATTGACGAATGCTTTTTTCCAGGTCGAGAAATCCTGTGAACGAGTCTTGATTTTTCTTTAGTCTTGTTTCCATTATCGACCGAAACGTCGGAATTGACTCTATGGTCCCTTTACCTTTCCTAAAGGCAAACTAATCGCCATCTAACGTAAGCCTCGATTTTCTTTTCCATTCTTATATTATTCTCGTCAGCGACTTGGACGTATGAGCTGTTAACCTGATTGTGAGATAATTCTCGCACTTGTCAGCTCTTGCAGTCTTCAGAATTGTGTGGATGATATTTTTCCGAAAGTCATAAGGTATGTCGCCAGAGTCTCACATTCTACATACCAATGTGAATAATTGTTTTGTTGTCTCTGCCCCCAATGATTTTAGACATTATGATGGAATGTTATCCACTTCTTCTGCCTTATTTGATCTTAATTCCCCCGAAGCTCTCTTAAATTCTAATTGTAATACTGGATCCCTTATCTTTTCTAAGTCGACTCACGTTTCTTCTTCTATCACATCAGCCAAATCTGCCCTCTCAAAGAGACCTTTAATGTACTCTTTCCACCTATTCGCTCTCTCCTCTGCAGGTAACAGTGGAATTTCCCTTGTACTCTTAATGTTATCACCGAAGATCGTTTTGACACACCCACTGCTATATATAGTACAAGTGGACGAGGGAAACACATACTATATATAGCAAAGGTTATATTGACAATACAGTCAATGAACCACGTGAAAAGGCACTTGTAGACGCTGTGAGCGAAGAAGCACTGAAGATGGGCTCATCCTATCTGGTATGGCATACTGTATAAGTCAGATAACGGTATTTTGTAATAGGTGCCTGTATTTGTATATACATATCGATTTGAATGTCCACAGTCACGGTCATGTGTATCATGTTGGGTACGATGTGAGTCTTATTTTATGGACAACCTTTCAGATATTGAGTAGAGATGTCACACGTGTGTTTTGTTTCAAGGAGCACTTGATTACGGGGATATCGTTACAGAATGAAAATATGTGTATATGTTGCTCACTCGGAAAAATCTCAAATAAAAGTTATCTTCAGAGTAAAGACAGCGAACAAGGAGACGCACTGCTTAAGATACTGGATTCGCATTCAAAAACAACGCCGTGCACATCCCCACTCGGCCATCCAGCTTTAGGTCTTCCGTGGTTGCTCTGAGTCATTACTGGAAACGCCACAGAAAGCTGCGGCCACTTCAGTGCTCTGTCCTTTCCCAGTGAGGCTTCGTGTCCGCTTATAATGAACGTAATCTTTTACTTTCAGAAAACGTACCTTACTGTTAAGGATAAATAGTATTAACGAACGGTTAACGTGAATATTAAATGAATGGTGAAAATATTTTCACGGTAAAATGGTTCAAATGGCTCTGAGCACTATGGGACTTCACTTCTCAGGTCATCAATCACCTAGAACTTAGAACTACTTAAACCTAACTAACCTAAGGACATCACACACATCCATGCCCGAGGCAGGATTCGAACCTGCGACCGTAGCGGTCGCGCGGTGGTTAGATTAGATTAGATTAGGTTTTCGTGCTTTTTTTTAAAAAAAAAAAAGCTGAAATAACAATACTAATAGTATGAATATATACAATACATCATTTGTTTCTGTTAAAAAATTCGTCAATGGATAGAAGGAGTTAGCCTCTAGTAAGTCTTTCAGGCTCCTTTTAAACTGATCTTTATTTGTAACTAAATTTTGTATGTTTGCTAGCAAATTATTGAAGATGAGTGTTTCTGATTAGTGGACTCCTTTTTGAACCAAAGAAATTGGTTTTGAGTCCTTGTGCAGATCATTTTTGTTCCTGGTATTGTATGTATGAACTGAGCTGTTTGTTGGAAAAGAGATATATTATTTAGGACAAATTTCATTAAGGAGTAAATATACTGAGAGCAGTAGTTACTATACCCAGTTCTTTGAAGAGGTTTTCACAGGACGTCTGTGAATTTACTCCACAAATAATACGTATTACTCGCTTTTGGACTCTGAAAACTTTTGTTTGACTTGAAGAGTTACCATATGACATTATATGGAAATAAGTAGGCAAAGTATGCAAGCTTTTTCACTTTTATGTCGCCTATGTCTGCTAACACTCGAATTGCAAATACAGATTTGTAAAGGCGTTTCTGCAGTCCTGTGGTGTGTTCCTCCCAATTGAATTTATTATGAAGTTGTAATCCCAGGAATTTTAAGACTGTCAACCTCTTCTATCTGCTCTTCTTCATACTTTATGTATATGCTGGGTGGAAACCTCTTACAGGTTCTGAATTCCATATAGTGATTCTTTTGGAAGTTTAATGTCATTGAGTTAGCGTTAAACCATTTACTAATATCCATGAAAATATCATTAGCATAGATTTCTAGAACTACACTAGACATACTATTTACTGCAATACTTGTGTCATCTGCATACTATAGCGCCTAGAACCGCCGGCCATTTTCACGGTAAAGAATAATAAACAATTACTTACTACCGTCTAGTTTTCAGTTTGTTTTTGATTACAAACCTTAATCAGTTTAAATAGTCTTTACACATCTGTGCTTCGACTCCAATCACCTGCAGTTACAACTGTTTTGGTACTTGACAAGTTGGCGGTGAAGACTGCATACTGACGATCGGAAAACCACTCATTCGCCATAGTCTCAAAATAAAGCGTAGGGTCTTCTTGTCATGTGTAGTTTTTCAGATCTCTCACAGGACGTACTAACCCCTTAACGGTATACTAGCAGTGAAGGAATCCACAACGAAACATTCAGATTTCATTTTGACAAATTTCAGTCATAAAATGGCTAGATGTTTAGAAGATAATGTCAATATTCCTCTAGATGTGACTCCTTACCTGTAACCTTATGTTGCAGTCACAGAAAAACACCCACATAGTTTTGGTTTTGCCGATCCATACTACGCGGCAACATTTTCAGCCCATACCCCTTTATTGTACAAGCACGAATATTGTTTCTATTTTTTCGCCCGTAGCGATGGAAATACATAAATACATAATAAGGACATCCCTGAAAGCTTTAGGAAGTTTGCTGTTAGTACAGTCATAACGCAGTGTACTCTACAATTCTAACTAGTCGTATCATAAACTGATGAATTTTCCTTGCGTTTTCTTGTCCTCGAGAGCGTTGTAATGGTTCTTTATTTACGTGACCATTATGGCACTCCAACCCCACTTCTCGATACTAGTAATATCGTACTACTTATCTGGAAGTAATAGACATATTTTTGTGACAATATTTACATTTGGTTTTATTAATGTATAGGTTATCCCATGTATCGATATATTACAGTGATATGGTTCTTGTATGTATTCATTTCTGTGAGACTGTCATAATATTTGACTCACTTGTAACCGTTTTGGCGCGAATACGCACAGAACAGTCTTTGTTTCACTTTGCAGAAGTTAAGTTATTATTTCGCTTTGTAAAACAACAGCCAAGTCTTGTGTTTGGTTAAAGTGGAAATTAAATATATGAGAATAGATACAAAACTGTTTTCTTGATTACGTGACAATTAAGAAGAAGTATATGTGAATTTACAAGAAGTTTCATAAAAATGTTGATCATGAACAACAAGTCAAAAATTATTTCTAGCATACCATTGTTCTGATCTGGGATTTTTTTATCATTAAGAATTTCCTGAAAGACGCATTTGTTAGGTCTTCAAATATTGCTAAAATACAGATCCGGACCTTCTAGCAGTCAAAGTGAAATCACCCTATAATCAACAAGATGAGCCATAACATCTTCGACGAAATTTACATGGGAATCCATTCAAGATAAGTGCCAAAATTAATAACTTTTTTATAGTGAATTCATTATTTCCATTCTGACGATACCATCCACAGTCAGTAACTTTGTTGTTGCCCAATAAGCGAACATATACTGCGTGAGCGACATTATTAATCTGATTTCTAACCTACTTTGCAAGTGGTGGTATTGTTAGAGCGTGATGTGTTAATTCTGAAGTCAGCCTCTCGAAATTCAACACCAACAACGCCACCATATATGCGTGTTCTGTATCGTTAGGACCTGCCTCGTTTCTAGGGCTGCTCAGTTGGAATGACTGATTCATACACAGTGGAAGTCAGAGTAAATCATATGCGGGATGATGTCATACTAGTTTCGAAGCGAACCAGCCACGACACGTCCATCTGATTAACGTCGCACGTGTCGGGACAGCGCCGGTCATTACAGGTAAGGGGATCAGTCGCTCTGCTTGCGTGGGGGCTTGATCCGCCTCGACCGTGGTGCCCCTAAATCGTTCGAGTTAAATATGGCTGCGGCTCACCAGTAATGACCAAGTTCCATTTCTTTCCCAAGCTAGCAGGCTGCAAATTGCTCCATCTGTAACGAGTGCTATGAGATACAGTCGACGAAGGCCTGCTAACGACTGTCGCTAAATGGCGCGGAATATCGAGCGCTGGTGGCCAAACCCGTTCTGCTGTACACTTTGATGCCCTGTCAGATATGTCTCCGGCTGCTGAGGTGTCAGAATGTGGTACGAAGCGTGGCAGAAGGGAAAGAGATCAGCCGAATCAGCAGCAGTACGCGACAGATTTATTCGTTGTAAACACCGCGCTCATACGAAAACGCCGAACTTACCTTAACTCAGAGCCAGTTAATTTATAACGGTCTCACGCGTTGAGGAGCTGAGTACTGTGGTCGTGACACAGGAGGTTAGCGTCATTCTTGTTTATGTTTACATATTTAGCACGGATAAAAGACTGACGATATTGTCAACGTATCGTTGACATACGAGTGTGTTAAACATGTACTGCGGAAAATTACTGCCCTTCGGCGAATCTCTGCGGAGCGGTCCATGTGACTGCAGCATATTTTCCCCAACTTCGCCTTTTGCTGTCAATCGGTGAACCTCGTGGCACTCCATATATAGCGACGTTTACCGCGGTGACGTCACCTGTTGGTGTGGTAACGATCAGCATTTGGAAACATGTCGCCACGTGTTCGGCGAATTTAACTCTACCGTGGATACAACAACGAAAAGATTTCGCGTTTACGAGATTCCAGGACAGGTAAACAAACTAAAAGGACTTCGCCTGCTGACATAAACATTGCTTAGCGCAGCGTCTGCCAGACACCATATGGTACGATACGCCGCAAAATATCTGGGAAAGGCTAATCAGAAATAACTGACCTTGTAGGACATGCGCCGCATCTGGCTCTTACAACCTCAGCCTCTTCTCGTATGTAAGAACACGTTCGTCTCCTGCTTTCGCTAATGATAAAGTGGACGTCGCTGTCCTTGTGCGGCTAGATGCACACGCCAGGAATTTTGAGTTTGTGCTGCGAACAAGAACGTTGATATGTTAGTCTAAGTTCTTTATGGGCACATATACAGAGTGGTCCATTGATAGTGACCGGGCCAAATATATCACGAAATAAGCAGCAAACGAAAAACCTTCAAAGAACGAAACTCGTCTAGCTGGAAAGGGGAAACCGGATTGCACTATGGTTGGTCAGCAAGATGGCGCTGCCATAGGTCAAACGGATATCAACTGCGTTTTTTTAAAATAGGAACCCCCATTTTTTATTACATGTTCGTGTAGTACGTAAAGAAATATGAATGTTTTAATTCGCTTTGTGACAAATGGTGCTGTAATAGTCACAAACTTATATGTATATGGTATCACGTGACATTCCGCCAGTGCTGACGGTATTTGCTTCGTGATGCATTACCCGTGTTAAAATAGACCGTTTACCAATTGCGGAAAAGGTCGATATCGTGTTGATGTATGGCTATTGTGATAAAAATGCTCAACGGGCGTGTGCTATGTATGCTGCTAGGTATCCTGGACCACATCATCGAAGTGTCCGGACCGTTCGCCGGATGGTTCCGTTATTTAAGGAAACAGGACGTGTTCAGCCACATGTGAAACGTCAACCACGACCTCCAACAAATGATGATGCCCAAGTAGGTATTTTAGCTGCTGTCGCGGCTAATCCGCACATCAGTAGCAGACAAACTGCGCGAGAATCGGAAATCTCAAAAACGTCGGTGTTGAGAATGCTACATCAACATCGACTGCACCCGTACCATGTTTCTATGCACCATGAATTGCATGGCGACGACTTTGAACGTTGTGTACAGTTCTGCCACTGGGTACAAGAGAAATTACGGGACGATGACAGATTTTTTGCACGCGTTGTATTTAGCGACGAAGCGTCATTCACCAACAGCGGTAACGTAAACCGGCATAATATTCACTATTGGGCAACGGAAAATCCACGATGGCTGCGACAAGTGGAACGTCAGCGACTTTGGCGGGTCAATGTATGGTGCGGCATTATGGGAGGAGGGATAATTGGCCCCCATTTTATCGATGGCAATCTAAATGCTGCAATGTATGCTGATTTCCTACGTAATGTTCTACCGATGTTACTGCAAGATGTTTCGCTGCATGACAGAATGGCAATGTACTTCCAACATGATGGATGTCCGGCATACAGGTCGCGTGCGGTTGAAACGGTATTCAATAGTATATTTTATGACAGGTGCATTGGTCGTCCAAGCACCATACCATGGCCCGCACGTTGACCGGATCTGACGTCCCCGGATTTCTTTCTGTGGGGAAAGTTGAAGGATATTTGCTGTCGTGATCCACCGACAACGCCTGACAGCATGCGCCAGCGGATAGTCAATGCATGTGCGAACATTACGGAAGGCGAACTGCTCGCTGTTGAGTGGAATGTTGTTATACGTATTGCCAAATGCAGTGAGGTTGACGGACATAATTTTGAGCATTTATTGCATTGATGTGGTATTTACAGGTAATCACTCTGTAACAGCATGCGTTCTCAGAAATGACAAGTTCACAAAGGTACATGTATCACATTGGAACAACCGAAATGAAATGTTCAAACGTACCTACGTTGTGTATTTTAATTTAAAAAACCTATCTGTTACCAACTGTTCGTCTAAAAATGTGAGCCATATGCTTGTGACTATTACAGCGCCATCTATCACAAAGCGAAAAATGTGGTCCAACTAAAACATTCATATTTCTTTACGTACTACACGAACATGTAATAAAAAATGAGGGTTCCTATTTTAAAAAACGCAGTTGAAATCCGTTTGACCTATGGCAGCGCCATCTACCGGGCCAACCATAGCGCCATTTGGTTTCCCCCTTCAAGCTAGACAAGTTTTGTTCTTCATAGTTTTTCCGTTTGACGCTTATTTCGTGAGATATTTGGCCCGGTCACGATCAATGTAGCACCATGTATGTTCGTTCTTGAGAAGCTGCTCTCTGGTGTTTGGCAGATTTGCCATTTCACGCTGGCCACGCAAAGCACTGTAAGAAGTGCGATGTGTACATCACGTGGCCTCGACCTTAACGCGATAAAATTCTCCCCTTCAACGTCATTGTTATAAGACTGGCTCAAGATCTATCTTCATTGTCTGTGTAATGCCTTCAGTGTCGTCTGCAGAAGGATGTGCCTAGCATCTTTTGGTAGCTCATCAGACTTAACACGGCCTGGAACTTAGGATTACGAGAGTCCTGACAACACAATGGCGCGGACTAAGTAAGCCCGTAATGGTTTCTGAAGTTACTCTGGATCATCTCAGTGTTCACAAGTAGCTTCGCATATCCAAACACAATATGTTCTAGAACAAAAAACCAATCATCACAGAGGTATTTTTTCTGTAGACATTATGAACTCTGAAGTCGACGCAGGTAAGAACCATAATGGAAAAAAATCAGATCACTGTCACCAAAATTGACTGCTTGGTTCCTCTCACGCTAACCTACCTTCTGGCATTTATTTTGAAGAGTCTTCCGAAGCAGTGAGAAAAACGAGTGCAGAATGTCGTTAAGTTTCGTAAAAAACAGCAAGTATGACAGCAAGAAACGAATGATCATCCAGAGGACACCATCCGGCGTCAGTGTGATTTGAATAGAATTTTGTGCCATCGCGAAGTCAAAAGGCTCGGTCGTGCCGGAAATACACTGATGATCCTCACACAAATTGTGTTAGATAGCTATCACTTGTATGACACTGACTTCCACGTATAACAATAGCTTATCGATCGATGACAGTTTCGTCTTGTGTCTGAAACGGAAACCTAAGACGCCGTTCTCCCTCTTACTAGTTTCCCAGTTGTCCTGAAAAGGGTGATCAGACCCAGTTGCCGTCTTCGCGTGGCAGTCAGGGTCGACGATCGTTCATTATGGCGGTGTGTCTCCATGGTACATGATGGACGAAATGCCAACTACACTGTTATCTACCAGGGTTCATTCACCATTTATAGTACGTTTTTAGCAAATAACTTACTGTATTTTACTGCGGACTTCAATGCGAGATGCCTATAACAGTTTTCACAACGAAACTTGGTCTCGAACCTGGCAGAAAATCTAAAGAAATTCTGATCGTATGTGAAGTATGTTAGCGGCAAGAAACAATCAATGCCTTCTCTGCACGATAGCAATGGAGATACTATTGAAGACAATGCTGCCAAAGCAGAGTTACTAAACACAGCCTTCCAAAATGCCTTCACAAAAGAAGACGAAGTAAATATTCCAGAATTCGAACCGAGAACAGTTGCCAACATGAGTAACGCAGTTGCCAACATGAGTAAATATCCACGGAGTAGTGAAGCAACTGAAATCGCTTAATAAAAGCAAGTCTTCTGGTCCAGACTGTGTGCCAGTTAGGTTCCTTTCGGAGTATGCTGATGCATTAGCTCCATACTCAACAATCACATACAACCGTTCGCTCGACAAAAGATACGTGCCCAAAGACTGGAAAGTCGCACAAGTCACACCAATATTCAAGAAAGGTAGTACACTGTATGGAGAGTGATACGGGAGAACCACTTGTTTCCGTACCATGTTTAGTGTGTGCAGGCACTATCAGCAGCTGATTGGCCTCCACGGATACACTTCTGCGAATGGTTCATCCAACAATGTGTCAATCCTCATTTCAGCCAAATGTTCTCTTTACGGATGAGGCTTCATTCCAACGTGATCAAATTGTAAATTTTGACAGTCAACATGTGTGGGCTGACGAGAATCGACACGCAATTGTGCAAACACGTCATTAAGACAGATTTACAGTGAACGTTTGGGCAGGCATTGTAGGTGATGTCTTGATTGGGCCCAATGTTCTTCCACCTACGCTCAATGGAGCACGTTATCATGATTTCATACGGGATACTCTATCTGTGCTGCTAGAACATGTGCCTTTACAAGTACGACACAACATGTGGTTCATGCACGATGGAGCTCCTGCACATTTCGGTCCAAGTGTTCGTACGCTTCTCAACAACAGATTCGATGACCGATGGATTGGTAGAGGCGGACCAATTCCATGGCCTCCACGCTGCCCTGACCTCAACCCTCTTAACTTTCATTTTTGGGGGCATTTGAAAGCTCTTGTCTACGCAACCCCGGTACCAAATGCAGAAACTCTTCATGCTCGTATTGTGGACGGCTGTGATACAATACGCCATTCTCCAGGGCTGCATCAGCCCATCAGGGATTCCATGCGACGGAGGGTGGATGCATGTATCCTCGCTAAGGGAGGACATTTTGAACATTTCCTGTAACAATGTGTTTGAAGTCACGTTGGTACGTTCTGTTGCTGTGTGTTTCCATTCCATGATTAATGTGATTTGAAGAGAAGTAATAAAATGAGCTCCAACATGGAAAGTAAGCGTTTCCGGACACATGTCCACATAACATATTTCCTTTCTTTGTGTGTGAGGAATGTTTCCTGAAAGATTGGCCGTAACGTTTTGTAACACCCTGTATAAACGATTTGGCAGACAATCTGAGCAACCGTCCTCGGTTGTTTGCAAATGACTCTGTCGTTTATCGACCAATAAAGTAATCGGCAGATCAAAAGAAACTGCAAAAGGATTTAGAAAAGATATCTGAATGGTGCGAAAAGTGGCAGTTGACCCTAAATAACGAAAAGTGTGAGGTCATCCGGATGAGTGCTAAAAGAAACTTATTGAACTTCGGTTACACGGTAAATCGGTCTTATCTAAAAGTCGTAAATTCAACTAAACACCCAGGTATTACAATTATGAACAACTTAAATTGGAAGAAACACTTAGAAAATGTTTTGGGGAAGGATAACCAAAGACTGCGTTTTATTGGCAGGACACTTACAAATGTAACAGACCTACTAAGGAGACTGCCTACACTACGCTTGTCAGTCCTCTTTTAGAACACTGCTGCATAGTGTGG